>NC_056562.1:15169544-15348534 GCF_013358625.1 Macadamia integrifolia | reverse complement strand
AAAAAAAACCCCAATAAGATTTTTTGACCGCTTTTTTGACCGAATCCTTAAATTAATCGTCCGAATTATTCCGAATAATTCTCCGTCCGAATAATTCCCGAATCCGAATTTGCTAACTATGAACTGGGCCTCACCATTTTTTCCTTGCATCTTGATTTTTTGAATAGGTAGTCAAGGCCTGTATATAGCGGACATGGACAAAGTCGGTCGGTTTTCGAGCTTTAATCTATCTACCAATAATCAATATAAATGGCCCTTAAATGGGCTACTGAGCCATTTATCTCTAAATGGGCATGCATAAAAATGGGCTCTAAAGCAAGTCAATTTTGATATTTCCTTATCATTCCTGCCAATGCGGGCCTACAATTTAAACCTCTAGTAGAGGGTACGCTAGCCTCTCTCTCTCTCTCTCTCTCTCTCTCTCTGACCTCTTTGCCCCATGTTTATGAATCCATTCTAGCCCTTCTCATTAGTGTATTCTTCTATGCCCCATGCTGAGAGGAAGCTCTTCCTAAACCAAAATCAAATCCACATGTCATGGTTGTTAAGGATAAGGTTGAGATTCTGACATAAATTTAATGATATTATTACTTTTTGGGGAAAATGAGGTGTTATAAAATAGTATCGTACATTGAAGGGCAATAAAGTTATTTCATATGAGGTGAAGAGAGATAGATAGAGGTACTAGTGCACCTTTCTGACTTAGAAAAATATTTTCCTATTTTTTTAACGGATGGGAGATCTACAAGCTGCTCACAAATAATGGTATCTCTTATACTAAGCTAATGAACTTGCCACATGATCTGGGAATACAGATAAATTGTAGGATCAAAGGCAACCCAAGAAGGGGGTGAATTGGGTTGTAGCAATGTAAATAACACTAAACATATTAAAGTAATCTTGCATCCTGGAAAGAAACAAATAACATAAAACATAAACATGGCAAGTGCCATATGTGTGCTAATCATACAAAGTAAAGTAAAGAGGTGCAAGAAAAGTAGAACATACAAGGGTTCTTATAGTAGTTCTGATCCATGATTCTACGTCTACTCCTAAGGTTAACCTGATCAAGGATTTTCCACTAAGTATATCTTTTCCTAGGCAAAAGAATAAAAAGCCTTATAACCAATCATTAATCCTTGGATTGGCAACCAAACCACCACAGCAAGGATTTCCTCCGACTTAGTTATAGTCCTTCAAGCTAAGCACCCAGGTCCCCCGACAAAGGATCTGCACCCAGGAACATTGTCAATGATTTTCTCAAACACAAAACAATGAGGGTCCGTTTGATAACGTAACTAGAAACGTGTTTCTGTGTTTTCTTGTTCTCAGAAACAAAGAAACGGAATAAATACCGTTTGGTAAAAGTGTTCGGTTCCACTTGTTTCTTGAAACATAAATTGAAATTTATAACAATTTATGCTTCAAGAAACATGAATGACAAAACAAGTTTTACTTATTTCGCTCGTTTCTCGAAACAAAAATGGGGCACAAAAAATCGATATTGAAGATGGAGTTTGGCATCACTACCATCACCACCGTCTCCGAAATCTCACCGACCGGCAACTCTCTTTCCCCTGTCATGATACCCCCACCTCGCCATCCTCATACTGCAACTGTGAATCATCTCATCTACTGGTCTGAAACGGTAATGTCGGCACTGCTGCCACAGCCGATGAGGCCGACCTACTCTTTCGTAAACGCTTACAAACAACTCGTAACCCCGAAGGCAAGTTCCCATGTTTCTGGCTCCTACCATTGCTCTGCACTTCGGAATCCTCTGTTTCTCCGTGATTGTTCTTAGTTGGCTTTAGAGAAGTAACTGGCATCGTCGTGGTCGTCGGAGTTGTTGCCCCTGTTTTCCCTAACCCCAAGCTCAATTGTCCAGGAAACGGAAGAAGTCGAGACTACAGAGGGCAGCAGAGGTGGCGGGAGACGTAAGCGAGGTAGGCAGAATCGGGTTCAGACAAAAGCCCCTTCAAAGAAGAAAGAGGAAGAAGATGTTTGTTTCATTTGCTTCGACGGTGGGAACCTCATGCTCTGTGATAGTCGGTGAGTATTCGTTCTCTCTCTTCCCATTTCTCCCTATGCTTCTTTGAACTACGAAGCTCTGAGTTGAGCCATTAATGGCGTCCCTTGTGCTTACTTCCTCCTGTAACCTAGGGTTTCGCTCGCTTCCAAGTCGTAGATCCCGCTCCGCAAATGCTTCGTCACCTGTTAACATTCGATCCTCTACTAGATCCGAGGTTTTCTCGCATCAAAATCATATCTATTCGCGTTCTAATTCATTAAAGAATTCTTTCTTGGGTGTTCTTCCATCTATTACCCCAAAGGATTCGAATTGTGCTCGTTCTCTCTCGGATTGGTCGGTTGTTGTTCGAGCTTCGGCTTCTTCTGCTGCAGTAGTACCTTCGTCCCAGCCATGGCAGGGAGCTTCGATGAAGCCATTGTTGGCTTCAATTGCCACCGGAGTTATTCTATGGTTCGTTCCGGTGCCAGGCGGTGTGTCGAGGAATTGTCGGTTTCCTATTTGCAGAAGAAGAGACAGATAAACGTTTCAAGAAACAAGGTTTATCAAACACCCAAAATTCTGTTTCTGTACCCAGAAACGGAAATTTCTGTTTCTATCGTTTCTTGAAACAGAAACGTTATCAAACGGGCCCTGAGCTTCTACAAGTTCGCAACAATTTCAGCAATGAAATACTTCTTGAAAGCCAAATAGTTGAACACGATTAAACACATTTTGAACTGATTCTCACAAGATCCTTCTTTTCATGCCCTTTCTCTTTTTCTCAAAATGACTTTTCATATTAGGTTACTTTTTTTATCTAAAACCTAAGACTCAAGCCATTTATATAGGCAACACACTAATAGTTTATAACTAATTGTTAGAGTCAAGATAAGGTTGACTAGGTTCATGAATGTTTAAAACAAGTATTCAAATTTCAGAAGAAACTTTGATTAATACATTTAAGTTTAAAACATACTTTCAAATTCAAATGAAAAGCTTTTACTAAAACATTAAAGTTTTAAAACAAACTTTCAAATTTAATGGAAGTATTAATTGAACAAATCTTTTGCTTAGTGGAAAAACATTAAACACTAAACAAAGTTCATTTAATAAACAAGTTTGAGTAAAAGTCTTAATTAGTGCAAAAAACTTAATTCAAAACAGACTTCATTAACTCTTTTAAAACATATTTGAATTTTGAGTGGAAAAAATAAAGTTTGAAAACAAATTTAAATATGAAACAAACTCGGAAAACAATTTTAAATAACTTAATTCAAGTCCTTTGGTCAAAGGCCGAGTGACATTCAAACTGTAGAGCATTAATTACTTTAATCACAGACGATTGTAGGTTGTTACGATTGACCACAAAAATAGATTGCTTTGCAAGTAAGGATTTTGTTTGGATGGACGATACTACCGTCAATGAGTCTATCATCTGCAAAATTGAAACAACAAAGAGACTGTTCAATTCACAAATGACCGCAACTACTCACAACTAATCATACACAGCAAAATAAGGTTTCTAAGTCAAACCAGCTACTTTTTAAGGTCAATTCAATTAAGTCCTTAAGTGGAGTTACTTATTTGGGCTTTTTCTTCCTTAATTTTCGTGTTTTGGAGTTCTTCATGTCTATATGTTCATGGGATGACCGCGACTCTCATGATTGACCGTATTGAGCAATTCTTTATCAATTCATCATTCCATCCTTCGCTTTGTACAACTTGGGTTCTATCTTTCTTATAAAACATAATACACACAAGTTATAACACCAAAATATGTTAATTTAATGATTTTAATATCCAAAACAGATCATCAAAATAATATGTTCAATTAGGCTCAACAATAATGATGAGAGAGGAGAAAATGTTCCTCTTTTAATTTGTCAAAAAATTATTTGCAAATGTGAACAATAGGATAACTAGTCTTATGCTACAATAGTAAAGTATTATAAATTCATAAGAAAAATGTTCTCTGAATAGAAAAATGCCTAATTCTATTTTGTGATGATTTCTTTAATTCGAACACTACTATTGCTGGTTGAGTTACAGTGGTCCTCTATAACTGTAAATTTTATTATGTTGTGGTGAGTTGTGGTGTTATAGAGCACATGTTAGCACTGAAGGCTTTTAGCATCATAGAAGGGTTGGAACAAGCGTTGGAACAAGTAAGTAATAGAATAGACGAGAGTTACTTTGGGTGTTGCTGAATATTTCTGTTTCATCTTGTTCAATTGAATGTAATTCAACTACAAGACAAGTGCTATGTTGTCAAGTGTATCAGGCTGCTTATAAGGCCTATAATTCTATGTTAAGTGCTCTTGTTATGGGATTCAGATCCTCTGCATCTGCGTTGCACCCAACGCACATCCGATGATTGTGATTATCACGGGTTTGCACCCTAGCATCTGGGCACACTATCCATCGGATGTGGTTGGTTGCCAAGCACGGTTGGAGAGGATCTAAATTGCAATGTAGAAGGTTTTCTATTTTACCGTGCTTTTTTATTTCTCATTTAAAAGGAAAAAAAAGTTCTTTGAGCATGTTAGCACTTTCTCTATATCTCTCTCTTCACGTGAAATGACTTATTTATTTTCTATTCATGAAAACATCTAACCACCCTTCATTGGTGCACTCATGATCAAGAAATCCTTCCCTAAACCTTAAAATGCAAAAGAAAAACAAAGAGGGAGGGGAGGAACAAAAAAAGGAATAGAATTTAGGAAAAACGTTGGGCATGTGCAATCTCTCTCTTCCCCCTTTGAAATGACATACTGCCGTGTAGTATGATGTCAAGGACTCAGTCCCTCTCCAATATGATGCTAGCCCCGTGCCTCCATTGGTGCCATCGGCATGCCTACCCCTCTCCCTCGAATATATTATTAATATTGATTAAAGTATAAAAAAACCTATGTGTAATTTGATTCAATTCAATTGAGTTCGGAGGAGAATTTAACTCGATCCAACAGTTTCATCCTTGAAACCAAAATCAAATTTAAAAAAAAAAAAATCAATTTATTTTTATTCAATTCAATTTTTAACCCGTCAATTTCAGTTTTCGATTTCGATTTTAAATTGACACCTTGCCATAATTTAAATAATATATGATGAAGATATCTATGTTGTCAAACTATTGTAACCGATGTATATTAAAAAAATAAAAAATAAAAAAATAAAAAAAGGGAGGAAAAAGAGCATGATTAAACAGGTGTACTCATTTTGGACTGCCATGATGATGCATCTTGAATAAGTGGTTGCATACATTTTCTTCCCTTTTTTGAGAAATCTCAACCACTTATCTTGTGGTAAGATAATCAGATAACATCTTTTCCTCTAAGATACATTAGCGTATGTGTGTGTGTTGTACTGTATCTTTTCTTCTCATATTATAGGAAGTAACGTCTGAAGAGCATCCTATGCTCAGACACTCACGCTAATCATGATTATGTAGAGTGACGTCACTTCCTCGGATGCAAGTTCCAACTTCCCAAATCTTAATTAGCCGTTTTTAAGATTAGGAAAATATGAGGTGCATCTAAGCTCCATCATCCTCAATAAATCACGACACAATAAACAGATCATTTAATTGTTACCTACCTCTTCTTACTTATCAAAAACCCCACACCCATTTTAAGCCATGGAATTCAAGAAAAAGAAGAAGAAGAAACAAAATCATAAACCAGAAAAGCATGAATTGATGATCATTTAAATCTCATGTATTGGAAAAAAAAAATCTCATGTATTGATGGAGTTTGAATCAAGAAAGTAGGAGTGTCAATCCGATGGCTTGGTTTGGTTTGATTTCGGTCCGATTGAATCTGTTTTGGTGCAAAAATGGTGAATCAAAACCAAACCAATGTTTGGTTCCACTTTGTATTTGGTTTTTTTGTAAATGGTCGGTTCTGGTTTCAGTCCAATTTGGATTTGATTTACTATATAAATTTATATAAAATTATGTAAAAAAATTGGCTTTTATGACGTTTTAGCTGATTTCATTTCTTATTGATTTGGTTTTGACTCGGATTTTGAATTGATTTTGGTTTGGTTTCGAGTTTGTTCAGTTTCGGTCTGGTAATACCCTAAATCAAAACTAATATGATTAAGACTCTAGTTTGATTCAGCCGATTGAGTCGATTTTGTTGAAATCAAAACCGAATCAAACCAATAATGAAATCTCAAATTCAGTTAGAATACGATTGGTATTGATTTCTTGTATCAATTTGTTAATATGTTGGTTTTGGTTTTGATCTAATTTGAGTTATGTTTACCATACAAATTTATACAAAAAGGGATAGGGTTTTGTAAAAGGCAGTGTGGTTTTCGCATCAATTTATGGATCAACGGGAACACGTGTGGAGACATCAACAATAACAGGATTTTTGTCTTTCGTGTAGGGCAGGGTTGTCTATTTTTCCCTCTCATAGATCTTGGTGAAGGGACCACATTGCCTTTTATGATTTCTTTCCCTATACAAAATTATACAAAAAAAGAAACTGCATTTTTTTAATGAATTTCTCAGGTTGATTTTGATTTCTTATTAATTTGGTTTCGATTTTAATTCGGATTTGGATCGATTTTGAGTTTGTTATGTTTTTAGTTAAGTTCGATTTTTAAGGTATTATGTAATTTATGCGGTTACAATGATTAACTTAAGGATTAATTGAATAGATTCGCTAAACATCAGATCGGTATTGTTCAAAAGGCTTAATATTGCCCTATTTAGAAGATACTGATTAAAAAAATTGGTTTAATTTGATTTGGGTCAATTCGGTTTGATTGGTTTTATCGGCTCAGATTAAGTTTTGACGCCCTTAAGCTTTTTTTAACTGAAAAAAAAAAAAATGCAAGCTACCAAGATTGGTGCATCACAATACACTTAATCAGATCTCTGTGTTGTCTTTATATGACATTAATATTATGAAATTAATTAATTAAAAAGAATCTATTTAACAAAGGAAATGAAGCTAAGGTATTCTCCTATTCGGTGTGTTTGCCCCTTTATAATTTAAGACATCTGCAACAGGTACTGCGCCCTTTCCCCAACACACACAAACCGAGCTGCAGAGAGAGGCAGATAAGCACAGAGAGAGACACAGAGTCCACTACCCCATACAACTCCAAAAACCCTCCACTAACCTTACCAGACCTTCCCCTAAACTTATCCAGAATCTCATATTAATGTCTGAGCAAAGAACACTACTGATGGGTTTTCTAGGGTTTTGTTTTCTGTTCAAAAAGCTATAAAAGCTTCAGTTCACTACATTAAATCACTCTTTTTTTTCTGGGTTTTTTTTGGGTGGGTTTTCTTCTGTTTTACTGCTTTTGACTGGAAATGCAGAAACCCTACGTTTCTCCCTCAAAGGAGACCGCTTTTAACGTTCTGGGTCTGCGCTTTTTCTGTGTGTTGTTGGGGTATGTCTGAACTAGAGTGGGTTTATTGCAGCTTTTACTGCGAAGTAGGAGAGTGGCTAGAAACGGATTTGGGAAGAGAAAGAGATGAACAGTACGTCGGCGGCAACCGGAAGCCGACCGCCGTTCACGGCATCGCAGTGGCAGGAACTCGAGCATCAAGCTTTGATCTTTAAGTATTTAATGGCAGGTTTACCAGTTCCATCTGATCTCGTTCTCCCTATTCGGAAGAGCTTCGAATCCATGTCGGCGAGGTTCTTCCACCCTTCGACCAGTAAGGAAGAGGGATCTCCTCATCTCCCGCTTTTCTCCCTCCCTCTCTTCATAGTTTTTTTTTCCTTTCCATTTCAACTTTCGTTTTCTGTCTCTTTCTACCATTTCTTGAAATCTTACTGTAGGGTTTGGTTTGGTCGATCGGTGCTTTCTTCTTATGTTATTTTTTTTGGTAATTTTTTTCCTTTTTCAGGGAAAGATTTTTTGGGTTCATTTATGGCGGATGTTGCTATCTATATTTCTTTATCATATGGTTTTTGTTAAATTGCATATTAAGCATTTCAGATTTTTCTCTGCTTCCTTTGGAACGAGCTTTGGCCCTCGGTATTAAATTAAAACCCTTTTCAATTAACTCTTGCTTCTTTTTTTTCCTTTTTAAATTCGGAAACATCCGTTAAAAGTGGTGTTAAAAAAGAGTTTGTTTATGGGAAGAAATCGAATTTAATATATCCATTTTGCTGTAGACTATGATGGGTTTCTCTGTTCTTAGTCGACTAGAGTTTCTTTGATCCTCTATTTTCTTCTATATATGCATCCTTAATGGGTCTTTGTTTGCAGTGGGCTATTGTTCCTTCTATGGTAAGAAGGTAGACCCAGAGCCGGGTAGATGTAAGAGGACCGATGGGAAGAAGTGGAGGTGCTCCAAAGACGCCTACGCGGATTCCAAGTACTGTGAGCGGCACATGCACAGAGGCCGCAACCGTTCAAGAAAGCCTGTGGAAACGCAAACTATCTCTCCGTCGTCGTCGACGGTTACTTCACTTACCGCCACAGGTAGCAGCAGTGGCAGTGCTGGTGGCGGCGGTGGCAGTAGTGGTGGAGGCTTCCAGAGCCTGCCCTTGCACTCAATCAGCAATCCTCAGGCGCACTGTTCTGGAAGCAATCTATCCCAGTTGCAGATGGAGCATGTCTCCTCCTATGGGATTGGTAGCAAAGATTACAGGTACTTGAGCTCTTTTACATTGTAGTCAACTTGCAGTGAGTATTAAAAAAAGGGGGAAAATACAGTAAAACCAATGGTCCTGTGAATTGTGGGAATCTACCTTTTGTTCTTTTCTTCTTTTTATCACATGGGTCTGCGGATTTTATTATTTATATGGAATTTTTCTGTATGAATTTGTGGTTTTTTTTTGTATGTGGATGTTGATCGTTGGGCCCATATGTGTGTTTCGGTTGCCACTGCCTGCATCGTGATTGTGGGTTTGTTGCAGAGAGCCGTTAATTTTCTGTAGGTGAGAGCTGTTTTCAGTGTCCCAGGGGCCCATAATTGTTTGATGCCTCTGATTTTCCGTTGGAATTGGCTGCTGAGATCTGATAGTTCCGGCTGTCCAGAATGTGTTGACAGTCTTTTATGGCTCTCTTTTTTCTCTGATAATTTGATTTCAGAAATCTGACAACATTTGATGGGTGTCCTGATCGTGCTGGTTGGTGGCAGTTTGTATAAGTCCTTTTAAGTTGCTGTTAAAAAAGAAAGGTGGGAAGAGTGGACTTGTAGGACTTACAGGTTGCTTTCTTTATGGATTATCTGTGTGCAGAAGCGAATCTGACAGGTTCTTCCCCTTGCAGAGTTGTGCTTTGACAATTTTTTTTAGGTGTTTGGAGGGGACCTATGCGTCGTCTGAAGTTCTCCTACGGGCCCTGGAGACCTGCTTATTGGTCCAGGGGTTACAATTTGTGGTTCGAGGAGCCTTAATTACTGTGTAGTTTATGCCTTCTCTTGTATTTATGTTCTTCTGTAGATCTTTGCTCTTTCGACTCTGTGGGAAAAATATTTTCTGCTAGCTCTGTTGATACGTGGTCATGGTGGTAAATTTTAAGATATATACATATATATATATATATATATATAAAATAATTTTTTTTAAGGTAAGAAATTGCAGAAGGATTATCAATCTGTACTTGGTAGTTACCATAGGCGTATGGCCTGGTTGTCTCCTTTTCTGGATGCTTTGTTTGCGTCCTATGAGGAATACTTCAATGCCTTCTAAATCCTAGCTGTCTGAGATGCAATCCGGGAAGCAGAGGTCCTTTAAATTTGGTGGGCTTTTTGTCGTATTTCGTAAGCAAGTGGCTTTTCTCTGTGTTAAAGTGCTTTCCTCCAACCTTTCCGGTTTCTGGTCTGATACTATGTGAGCCTGAGATGTAACTATTATTGAGAACATAAGCTATCATAGTCCTAAATATGCGCAGTTTGGATGAAATCTCCTTGTTCTTTAATCCTTTATTTTTTGCACTGGCTTATACATTGTACCATTTATCACATAAAAAACAAAGTAATTGTAGATGTAGTAAATACTGCATGAATATCCAAAATTGGACTCCTCTAGTTGATTTCAAATTTATATCGAGTCTCTGTATGGAAGATCTTCAGAATTGGACAGCTCTAATTGTTGTTAAACAAATCCAGTAGCCTAGTGCTGTTTGTCCTATTTTCTGGTTTTCTATGGTAATTATTTTATCGTGAATTTACATTTCATTATGACTAAGCTGTACAATTCTACAGATAGGCTGAAAAGAAATCTTCCCCTAATTACTTGGGTATTCTCTGACCGTCTCTGTTTTAATTTTTGTATATACAAAGAATTTTTGTGATGCACTTTTTCTTCAGTTTTCTGGGGGGTAGTAGGAGGCTGGGGTAAATGTAAGGAATCAATTAAAGGATTTGGTTAGACCATTTAAGTGTCTTCCTGGCCAACATGACCAACACAGATTGCATCACAACTTGGGGAAGTCACTTTCATCTACCAACTGAAAAGACCCTTTTTTCTCTGTTGCTCTTTCCACCACCCACAATACAGACTGCCTCAACATTCTCTCTTTTTGGGTTTGAGGGATAAGGAGAATATTGAAGCAATTATGATTTAAATGTTGTCATTGACAACTAATGATTATACAAAAGTATCAAGCTGGATTCCAGAAACTTTTTTGTCTCTCATCTCTCATTATGTGATGCTTTTCTCATTTCGTCTCTCTTTCTGCTATATATGATAGATGTGCTGTCAAGAGTACTTCTTTGGTTTCACATTTCGTGTTTGATTCTACTGTGCTTTGCTACTTAGAACCTAGTTCGAAATAAAACTTCTATCATGTTCTGTTGTTTTAACTCATCATGCTTCTTGTTGTATTTGTTACAGAAATTTCCCTAATATTAGATTCTCTCCTGGAATTTCGTGTAATGTTTAGTGTCATTTCTATGTCAAGAAGTCCTTACTGCTTATGGTTTTAGTTGTTTGTGGATTGAGAACTCCACCAATTGATTGTGTAAGTAGTTTAAATTTCTACCCAATTGAATCATATTATGAATGGAATTGAACTCTGTAGATCGTATACTCCTGTTGGGTATTTAGTTTAAGAGCTTTCATGATTCCCTTCTCTGGGATGTACAGGTATCTCCATGGATTAAAATCTGATGTGGATGAGCATAGTTTCTTCTCAGAAGCTTCTGGAAGTTTAAGGGGCATTGGGATGGACTCTTCTCTGGATAGCACATGGCGTCTGATGCCATCAAGAGTCTCCTCATTCCCTCCATCAAAATCCAGAAATGGCTCCATATTGGAGGCTGAATACCCCCACCAGCTGCACTCCTTGCAAGATCTCAGCCATGAAACGATTACTGCTTCACTGGCAAAGCAACAGCAACATTGTTTCTTTGGCAATGAATTTGGGTCATCAGAGCCTGTAACTGTAAAACAGGAAGTTCAGTCTCTTCGACCATTTTTTGATGAGTGGCCGAAGACCAGAGATTCATGGTCCGATCTTGAAGATGAAAGGTCAAACAGGACTTCATTCTCCACAACTCAGCTCTCTATTTCCATTCCAATGGCATCCTCAGACTTCTCTGCTGCAAGTTCTCAATCGCCCAATGGTGAGTCTCTTCAAACTAGACCAATCTTGAGATCATCCCATTTCTCTCTGAATACCCAATATTTTGTGTTATGTGGTGCAGATGATTGAAGGACATGCTTTCCTATGAACTTTGGGAAAATCTTTCAGACCGGGCGTGTGATGCTGTTCGTTGACTTGCCGGATTGCTCTGTTGTAGGAATGCATTCCCTGTTCTTAACATTCCTCTCCTTTCAACAACTAAACTAAGACAGTTCGGAGAAATTTCAGCTAGGCTGTTTTCTGGTTTCATACTTCTAAATTTGGTGTTATTGAGTTCGACTAGTTTTTGTGGTGTGGGATATATTTATATTATTGCCTATGTGAAACCATTATGTGAGGACAAGCTCTTCTTTTTTTCTGCTCCCAGAATAAAACAAACCTTAGGATTCATTACTGCCAATCTGAGGTAAGTTTAAAAGTTAAAATCATATTGGTGGTGCCGATATCTGATATTTTATGAATTGTCTGGCTGCTTGCCAGCATGAGAAGAGAAACATCCTGTGTATCTTTGCTTGTCTCGTAGCATCGGATAACTCAGTCTGTCTTTCTAGGTGTGGTTTTTGTACAATTTCAATTAGAAGTTAAGAACCACCACCTGTGGAACCTGTGCTCTGTTCAGTTTGTATGCATGCCTTATTTTGGTCATTACCTACTAGTAGCATACCCATGAAGATGGATGGGTATTTTTCTCAGCCCTTCTATTTCAAAGTCATATAAGATTCCACTTAAAGTATACATGTTTTTCTTTACTTTCTTCAAAAGTTATCTTATGCTTGTCTTTAGCTCTGTCAGTTCTTTCAAACTTGAAATAAGGAAAAAGAATCTTGCTGGTTTGGTGTGAGAAACTCCTTGAACACAGCAGGTGCAAAATGACTGCACTGTCCTACCTTGTATGTGTTGAAGATGTTCACGCATGTGTTATAATTGGCCCAAACATCTAGAGTTTCTTATGTCAAACTGGCAAGTTTCGCCTTTGAAATGAATCACTTCTTTGAATTGTAGCATCTAAAAGCTTCTGTTGCAGATGTTCATCTTCAAATGAATAGCCCACCATTTATCAACGCCTATGTTTGTTCTAATTTGTTTATTCTTTTATTTTATTTTTTTCAGCACATCTTCATTTTAGCCACTTGAAGTTTGCTACCTAATAAAAAAAAAGTTTGTTTACATGGTTTTTTTTTTACTGCTTAACATTTAACCCCTTTGTCAATTGCTGATTGTATAATTGTTCTATAAAATTTCCTTTAGAGTTTTAAATAGGATATGTTGATCATACAACGGAAGAGTTCAAGTAACCTATTTTGCAGAAGAACTCACAGAACTTGTCTTTCCATTCCACCCATAGTGGTGCGGACTCCTTTCAAATAATAGACTTCGTACTACCAATGCCCCAACTTACAGTTAGATTAGGGGTGTCAATTGGTCGATGGTTCAGTTTTGGTCTGGGTTGAGTCGATTTTAGTGTGGAAATGGTGATACCGAAATAAAATCAATAAGGAAATTTCAGCTTTGATTTTGGTTTGGTTTTGGTTTTGATTTATGGTATCGATTTGTAATCGAGTTGATTTCGGTTAGGTTTGCCATGCAAATTTTTTTTTTAATGAGTTTTTGTTGATTTTGGTTTCTTATCGGTTTGGTTTTGGTTTTGATCTTGATTTATATACCAGTTTCCATTTGGTTTTGGGTTCTCTCGATTTTGGGTGCGCTTTGGTCCAGTTTTAGGTCGTAACATTCAAATCAAAACCAGCCCAATAAAATTCTGGTTCATCCAATCCGGGCTATTTCTAGTTCAATTGGTTTTACCAATTCAGGCTAGGTTTGCACATCCCTAAGTGGGACATATATGCATTGTTGTCTTTTATTTTTTTTTAAGGCTTCATGAAATCCTAAATCGGGATCTCTAAACCATTTTAGACAAAGAACATTAGCATGAAAATCAATTTCACAATTACAAAACCCAGTCGGCTGAACGATCAAATTGTGAATTGTCTCTACATTCAGGTTGGTCTCTTTGTTTAACACAACAATCTCTCTCTCTCTCTCTCTTTCTCCCCTATTAGTCTCACAGAGTCATTGCATTAGTCTCACTCTTGTAGTGCTCTCAATTTCATGCCTCTAATCCAGCGCCTCAGTCTCTCATGGTAAAGGAATCATAGTATATTCCTCTCATGTTCGTTTTGACTATTGCATCCACAACGAAGTGAAGGTTGTACTGAATTTTTATGTTTTTTTGGTATGAAGGTTGTCCTGAATCACTTCCCTCATCTTTTGTTTTATTACGATATGATTTGTAATTGTTATCAACAAGAGTTTGTCTATGTTGATGAAGTGGCATCAGACCCCACCCCCTTTAATGAGAAGGAATGATCAATGAACCATTTATTTAATGAATATAAAAGGGGATGAAAGATTCCTAGTTGTGAGATATAGTCGTTAGGGAATAAAGGCAACTCAACGGCTATAACGGTTATGTGCATTTATAAACTTGGTAAATTGATGAATGCAACTAATATGGAGTTCTCAACTTAAGCATCAGAGATTACATTGGAATCAAAGAAAAAAAAAAAATTCATCACCACTGTTTTTTAGGCCCTAGCAGGGATGGGTTGTGCCAGGCCCAATTAAGTGGATGCAAGATTGGGTTAGGGTTTTCAAAAACCTAGCCCAACCCGGCCCATGTGCACCCCTTAAGTTCCTTGAAGCCATCCTTCTCAGTATGGACTGCCTAGAAATTGAATCAAATTGTGACCACATTATAACATTCCTAAAAATTTCTTGTTTAATTGCTTCTAACTATGGGGATTCATCTTCAGTAGTGGTGGGTGAGGCCCTAGCTCTTCAGCATTCAAGTATATATAGGCATCAAGGACCTGAGAAAACAGTGAGGGATCATAGCTCTATAACTTCAACGTCTGAACACTCTAACTCACATGCAATTCCGACATACCTAGCTCAACACAGACCTGAATGAACCAATGCATGATTATGGCTCTACAATACCCAACATCTCAAACACTCCTCCTCACATGCAACTTCGACATATTTTGCTCTACATGTGGACAAACAACTTTGAGAGGACAACAAAGGAACCTGGGCTTTGATAACATATTGGAAAGGCCAACCCAAAATGTTGAGGCATTAAGTCATTCATCTTCCCAACTATAGAGACCATAACCGAAAAGTTGGTCTCAGATGAGACGCACGTGGTCATACACGTCAACATATTGTCGGGTCATGACGTGCTCTATAATGTCACAAAATTGCACGTCAAAGCCAAAAAGGGAGTTGCCACCTAGGATGATGGGCCTAGGACCCAAAATAGATCTCTCTCTAGGGAGAGAAAAGACTATGACTAGCTGCCGGATAAGAGATGGTCTTAGTCTAAGACTTTGGACAAGTGACAAATTAGGAGACGGGAAGGTATTAGGCACTCTCCTCGCCTGACTTGAGAGTCGGTCTCCTTCTATCTAGACCTGTGTAAACCCCACTTGCTAAATCAACCCTAAGTCATAGGTGGAAGCGTAGTCTAGGTCGGGTCCGAATGTTTTACCCTAACCAAGTTACTAGGTTTATACGTATGTTGAATCAAAATGGGTTCAAGTGTGTGTGTTTGTGTACATATAAGCATAAGCATGTGGCATAATGAAAAAGAAAGTAAATAGGGGAGACGTAGACCTGTAGAGAAATAAAAATGTACACAAAATGAAGTATACATTTAAAAGAAAAGTATAAAATTAACAAAAGAGATATGGGATCAAAGGACCTCCACATCGGAATTGGGCTAAATGACTGGCTAACCCTCTCGTCAATTTAGAGATGAGATCGATCTAGCGGTCATATGCTACGAGCTGGTGTTGTGAGTCAACCACTTCCACCCTATGCTATCGCACCCTACGCTTTCGCATTAGGATTCGAGGTGTCTCATTGCTTCCTTGGGGTTTGGACCGAATAAAAGAATAATAATAAAAAATAAATAGAAATAAACAATAATAGAACAAAGGAAAGGAAAAGAATAAATAAAGTTTAAATAAAATGTTGAACTACTATTTTATATATAAATTGGGATGTGGGCCTGGGGAAAAGAATCTAGTTATGAGTGGACTAGATCCCAAGGGGAGAATGTATTTTGACACGTTTGAAATTGATAAAATATATATATATATATATATATATGAAAGGACTCGAACCATGCCTGAACTAAATGGACTGACAATGCTAAGAATAAGAAAATATTAGGAATTCGAAAATGTTTTGTAAAATGATGGTTTTGGTTTTTTTTTTTTTAAATGTGAAAATTGATTAAAAATCATGGTTAGGCCGATTTGGCCAAAACAGCTTCAAGAGGTGCTTGATCTCTGAGCCTAAGGACTTATAGAAATAAAACCCATTTTTTTCTAGGAGGGGAGCCTAGGCCCACATTGATATAGCCTCCTACGCCTAAATCCTTGGCCAATTGATGGCCAAGTGGCATATAAAATATTTTAAAAATGTTAAATCACAAGCTCTCCCCCCCCCCCCTTTTTAAGTAAAAGAAATTTTAGAAATTGTCTATATTATGAATAGGGGGAAGGTTCATTAAAAATCTATTTTTTTTTTTAAAGAAATCAAGGGAAAATACAATATCTAAAAACAAAGCCAGAAATTAAAGTTTTATATATATATATATATATATTTGAGCCTATAATCAGACTTGTTTGGGGGTAAACTCGAAGAACTCCAATGGCAATCCATTGATCTGATCAAGCATAAGATTGGTCATCCATTGCTTAAAAGAAAAAAAACACACACACACATAGAGATTATGCAAATTCAAGATGAACAAAGGTTGGACAACATCTTGAAGTGCATACCAAAGAAGTTTAAAAAAGAAAGAATGTATTAGTCTTGGAATCAACTTGAAATAATCTTCTCAGAAGTTCTCAAAAGGGGAAATATTATTTCCAAGTTCAAGAATGTAAACATAAGAGATGGATGGCCGTGATAGTAAGAAAAAAAATCAACACTTAATCCTCTGGTTTTGGTGATATCTAAACCCAATGATGCAGGAACTAATAGAAAATAAATGCGGAAATGAATCGTGGAGATTGATGAGCATGCAACAACGAATACAGAGTCAGGTCTTAGGCATACCTGAATGGCTGAAGAACGACAACTCTTCAAATCCCTTTGTCATACGCTCCTTACACAACACAATCAATGTTAGTCTGGTCTACACTCTTTCCCTTTTGCTTTAGGTTATTAGCTCCATTTAATGGATCAGTGATAACTATATATAGGGGTGATGATAGGGACCTACCCTGTAATAAAATTAGGGTTTCCTCCCCATTAAGGAAACAATACCTTAGGTCAACACATAGTAATATATATTTCATACCATTAAGGTGTGCGAATAGAATCCAATATCTCCATAGATATCACTTACCATTATTGGATTATTTCTGCTTACTCCATGTATAGTCAACACCACTAAACCGATTTTTGGAAACAAACATTGGACTATGTTAGTTCATCTAATTGGAAATCTTACAATCTCTCATTTGGGCAGCATATGTCACAAGTTTTAGATTTTTTTTTTTTAATTTAAAATGACTCTGATTTAGACAAACTGAATGTGGCCATAAACAAAAACAGTGTGTGAATGGAGTGCACCTTAAACCAAATGCCTTAGTCCGAATGAGAATTACAAACACCGAACAGTATTGATCATCACATCTAAAGCAACATGGGACCAAACACATCAAAGCATTCATAACCTCAACGACTTGGGCTAAGCAGTATGAAAGTATGGTATAAAAATAACATGCAATAGTGATCATCATGCCTATTTCCAAATTAGTCCAGGCTAAAAAATCAGATGAGCCTTATGGGACAGATACCGAAGGTCTCATTAACTACAAGTGTGTCCCAAATGCTCAAACTTCAATCGAAGAAGCTCATTGAGATAGGGTCCGGATGTCCCAAAACACTCTCACTAGACCTCAATTAATTGAGCTTTACTAGCGATTGAATGTATGTGTATTAATTGAAACTCGAACACCGAATGAGATAAATACACCACATATAGCCTCAATTTTCTGAAGGAGGCAAATAAACAAGTATATACACATACGCAATTGTCCATAATAAAAATGTATGTATATTTTTAAAAACAATAATGATGTATCATAAATACAAAAATAAAGTGAACAAATTGAAAGTCAGATGCAACTAAATATATGAGCAAAGCTCTTACTAATAAAATACATCAAAATAACTAACAAGTCCCTTATCAGTGACATGCTCTTGGAAAACTTTTGGAATCAAGCTCTTAATTATTTACAAATAATTATTTTTTCTGTAGTAATGTAGTTCTATAGAAATTTATAATTCATGAGTTTACTCCCACTAATCTTTAGATAAACCTATTTGATTCCTCATACTTTTCATAAAAATCATTAGTTTGAACAAAATTAACAACCACTGGCTTAGGAGGTACATCAATCCAAGATTAAAATCCATTATCATAATAGTCAGAGAAATATTAAAGGATCAGTTTAATTTCTCAAAATTGGAACTGTTTAAAGTTTTAATAGAAAATAGTTGGGAAGTTAAAGCTGGTAAATATAATCATACATATTAATTAAAATATATAATATGCAAGAATAGAAAGCATATTAACATCCCAACAACATAATTAAACCTGAATAATTGGGCTATTAATCAGATTTATCACAGTATTATTTTCAATAGCTATAGAAAAACATAAACTGGGAAAGATCCAACGTCATTAGGGTCACACTTGTGATGGCAAGATCGCCCAACACATAGTAAAATCTTTTACATACAAGGCGAGATGCTCGAAACAACATCACTCTGAAGATTCTATCACCTGTGATGGCAAGATAATAACCTCCAAAGCTGTGAAGCCCAAAACGTCCCCTCACACTATCAAGCAAAATCAATCAAACGAACACTCACCAATGGTGGTAAGAGCACATCTCAATAACTAGCCCACTAAGTAGAAGCGCAATCATTGAAATTATGAAAACCTATAGACTTGAATTGCTACCAAATGTCCATGGGTTTAGATTTTGGATGTAAACAACAAGATGAGCTATTTCAGTATTTAATTAAAAAAAATTCAACATAAGCCCACAAAAGCAACCCATTGTAAACCCTAATAGTCAATATGGTAACACTATAATTTAGTAGTTATCAAAGTGAGTACATTCTTAGTATGACAGTTTTGTAAAACAGCCATTACCATAAATAAATAAAAAATCTAAATATGACAATTTCCTATAATGACAACATGCCAAATATAGAAGTGCATAACATTTATTCATAATAACAAAAAACACATGAAATATGTAACTTTATCCATAATTCATTAGATATACGAAGTTGTGTACAAGTATGAACTTTCAGTCCAAATGAATTTAATATCCAATATAAACATTAGCTCATAAACTTTAAGCCAATCACAATAAAGCTTCTTAATTTTTATATGCTAACAGCTCATTAGCTAATGGAGCACATGAACCAAATAATTCACTGGATCAAAACAATAATAAATTATTAATAAATAAAAGTAATATGGGCTTAGATCCATATTAAGTGTAAACAACTTCATAGGCTTTATACCAATAAGCTACTAAAACTTCAATTGGCTCATTTAAATCATTTAAGTATGATACATCTATTTTATTTCGGTGAATTTTCAATAAAATTGACCATTATCACAAGTTCATATAGGACATATAAATTCAAAGAAGTATTACTTCAATAATACACTTTTGATATTTCTAATCATAATGGGGTGCTAAAACTCATAATTAAGTGTCTTGTGGCGAACTTAAATGCTACGTATGATAAATATAGCATCAAATAAAACATCAAAATACCACAAGTTAACTTAAAAGTCATGAAAACGAATAGTATAATGCACATAATAAATCAGGTATAATGCATTTATCACCCTTAATAGGATAATATTTTGTTCACCCACTAATACAAGAGAGTGGGGATCAGATGACCCAATAAAAGTACCATTTATATGAGTCAACAGCATAAACAGATGTCAAAATTCATTTCAATAAATGAAAATCAAATGATTTCACTTGTAACAACTGTTTATAGTCTATCCAATTATTAGACTTCAAAACTGAATTTTATCGAAAGTGCCATAGAAATATTCAAATGTGAATATAGGCATCAACATTAATATTAATCTTTAAGATGTCAACTCTACCCACAAAGGATTTTCACTAAAGTCCATTTAAATAGACCACACTAATAACAAAGTTCAACTTGGTAAGATTCATGTGCATTTACTATAATGACTATATCCCTCAAGAGTTATAACTGAAACTGTATCCTTATCTTTTAAGTTAAGAGTGCACTGGTCCTCTTGTAAATCCACATTTGTTGTGAAAAGAACAATAATTTAAGGTCCCTTCACCTTTGAGCTTCAAAACTTCTAGGTTACTGTCAATTTCTTTAACTTTGGTGACATTATCTTTAGGCAAATATCATCTACTATGATGCCCTAGGAAAAACTGGAAGAATAAGATGTCACTTTGATGGAATCCACCTCACCATTTCATGGTTCCCTAGAAATGCGTTATGTAGTTAATCAAATGTGGAAGCTTACACCTAGTTTAATTCCAATAAATAGTTATTCATCATAGGGTGTTCCAAATATGACATGTAAACATAAAATGCCATTAATTTTCTGTCTTTGTCATTCATAAATAAATTTTCAATATCATGATACTGATAAGCCAATGTAGAAACATTCATAAATAGAAATACAATTTCGAAGTCGTTTTGAAACAAAAACAGAACACTACAAATGTTTCATAATAGTTCTAAATTTCATCTTCCCATTAGTCAAACCATATAAACAGTACAAAGTTCATGTGACAAATCAATCAATTTTCATTTAATAAAATAAAGCAAATAAACCACATACTTATGGTCTACAGACCGTTTCTGTTTGGATTTAAATAGGTAAGAAAATAACCACATAATACATTAATAATGTATGCCACTTTTACAATTGCATGTTATCACTACAGTGAGATATAGGCGCAAGTTAACATCACATCCATTTATATATGGTTTTCAGAACTATATTGCCATGATAACAACCAAAACTCAAAACCAATGGCAACTATCATAGTCAGGTTTAAAAATAATAATAATAATTCCAATAATTAAATCAAAACCAGATGATTCCAGACTGCACTTTTATAAACAGTTTAAGTCTTAGCTATTTATAAGTCCAAGCTCAAAACAATTTAAAATCAAATTTAAAACTCATTACTTTTAAAATAATTCATTCAAATAAAAGAATTATAGACCTCATAATTTCTTTAAGTAATTCATGTTGCATGGAGAAACCAAACAACCTAATTTTGTTTTTGTCATTGTTGAACACAAGGAATCACAAGGCTCATCTCCAACAACCACATGTTAAATTCTTAAAAGAAAAATGAGGACCCAACTTTATCCATCTTTGGTTTGACCCATTTAAACGAAAGGTAAACAAGACTCATCTTTAAGAAAATGAATAATACATTTTACGTCCACCCTGAGTTATTCAAGAAAACTGAATAGAACACATAATAATGCATTGTAATTCATGCATTCCATAAGTGCAATGAAGCATTAGAGTTTTAAGATTACCAATAGTCATTAAAATCTTTCTTCTAGAATACTAGCATCTGAGCCAAAAGAAATTATTTAAACCAATTATTACCAAATGTTGGAGACTTGGCATAAAAAATAAACTTAATACTTATATAATTTGCCTAATTTGATGAAATCATCAACATAAACTAGAGATACACTAATAAATGCTAGATATTTATGTTAGTTAAACATCATACATAAAGTATACATTCAAGTGGCTGCACATACATTCCTTAACCCATTAATAATTATGTTATTGTATGCCCAACACATAGAACCAATTCACAAATTTAATTTGTATATATGGTCCATCAGCAATATTTCTAGTTCTTCTAAAAGGAAGGAATTGTGAGTTTTTTCTCCAAAAACCAAAATATTTAATTAATAATAATAAACTTTATTTGAAACCTAATACATAGCCCCCATCTCTTCATAGGATACTTATCAAAACTATATAACAACTATTGATAACCACTTACATGTCCTTAGCAAACATGTCATCAACGGTCAAACTTGGATGTACATGAGATTATACATATACATGGATTGCTATAAATTCCTCAACCTCCAACCCAAGAGCTTGCAGCAACATCACATGTTATGGCATACTTTAGAAATGCCATCTTAGGTGGGTTCATTATCATAGCTAACCATATTGATTGGTTCTTGAATCCGATCTTTTAACTTTGACCCATTCCATAAAAAAAAGAAAATGGTATAAAGAATATATTAAAAGTGACATAATTAAGAAATGACATTCGTCTTACCAACTACAACTACTGTAAAGACTGTATAAGTTTATGGGAGTAAGGAGTAATCACTGATTGGCCTTTAACATATCGCAAGCAAGTGTAAAGTATGACTACCATAGCCTAATAACTATGTATTGCTAGTCTCCAGCTCTTAAATGGATTTTCTTGAGTCGGCCTACCGCTGCAATAGGGTCCACTTTATATTGGACCTCAGACCAGGTCACCAAAGTAGCAGCTAAACAACCCAAATGTCAAAACCCACTTTATTTTTTGACAGGTCAATAACCAACACTTTAATGATAGGGAACATGGGACATAAGCATGGTCATAATCAAAGTCACATGACCCCATCATGAAGTATGACATGTCAACTGAATCCAAAAGCAAAGTGAAAACAAATTAGGTTACCTTTATATTATTTCTATGATTTCGATTATTAAAAAAAAAAAATTAAATCTTATTTGTACGTTTCCTTCAAACAAGGAAACACGACTCAAAGATCTGATTCTTATAAAAAAAACGACTTAAAGATCCGATTTACTTATTTATTAATATAGAAGGGAATCTCCTTCCCAAAACGAAAACAGAATCAGAGAAAACTCAGAAATCCCCATCGCTTATGGCGGCCAAGACACCACTGCCGCCAACCCCTAACCCCTGATTAAAACAATAATATCACCAGAAAATGACGTTGGTAAAAAAATCAAGATGAAAATTCTTGCGGTTTGAAGAATGGTACATAACAGACAAACAAATCAGCTGCCGACCCTAATACTCTCAGCGAAGGGAAATCTCATGCGAAAAATATCCCAATATAAGGGTTTTAAAAAATGTCATTATAGATGGTCGCAAGTAGAGGTGTCAATTCGTGGCCCGACCTGACTAAACTGATTGGGACCGACCGTTTCTAGACTGGCCTGGCTCGAACTATTTATTAAACGTGTTGGGCTTGAGCCAGGCCCATTTACAAATAGTCGGTCTCGATTTTACTACTTGGACTGTCAGGCCCCCAATCGAGACCGACCGAATAACACCCAACCGAGATCGACCTATTGTACACCCGCTTGGCCCGACCTTTTAATGATTGTAGAATACCTATTTTACCCCCCAAATTAAAGAGTAAAAACTAAAAAGTTAAGACATGTTCACATTTTAAATAATTGTTATATTTCGTATCATTTATTGATTTATTGTCATTTTTTTTTGCTTGCATGAGTGGGCTGGAATATAATAGCACATTTTAAAGAGGGTCCGTTTAAAAACCGATTAAAACCCGTTTAACATTAAACATGTCCATAGCCCAGTTAAGGCCCGACTAAAGCCCGATTAAGGTAGCCCGATTATGGCCCGAGGCCGACCAACTGAATATAAAGTGTACCATGTCCTCAATAACTAAGCCCGATTAGTTAAATGGACGAACACGGTGCAACCTTTGAAAGTCTTCAAGCCCGATTAAGCCTGAAACTGGACCGGCCTGATCGGTTGACACCCCTAGTCGCAAGGTCCGATTCCTACAATATATATATATATATATATATATGAAGAACACGAAGAGGAAGGAAGAAGGGAAGGAGAAATCTAAAGAAGGGACTGATAGGAAGAGGAAGAATAAGAAGGGACTAATAGGAAGAGAAACGAAGAAGAAGGAAGAAGGGAAGAAAGAGGAACTAAGAAGGAAGAAGAGAAATTCCTTTATATACAATGAACATCTCATTTCATTAACTAAATTCCTTAACTGTAAACAAAATTCTGAATTTCACCGCAAAAAAAAAAAAAAATCTGAATTCCTTAAACTGAAAGAAACAATAAACATCCCATTTCATTTATTGTAAAATTATTTAAAGAAGGGTACCAGTCCAGTCTCCTATGTAAAGAGTGACTTAAAAGTTTTCTTTTTTAACTCCAGACTGGTAGAACTCATCAGAGGAGAAAGATTCCACTGCAAAAAATGTAGAACGTATTGCAGATATAATGCAGAGAAATATAAGATGTTGAATTGATATAGCTAATAAACCTTCAGTGCAAATATATAGCGAAAAACCCTAATCTGAAAAGTACACAACTGCCCTCAAATAAAAAATTTGAGTGAGGGCCCCCTACATAGCAGGGGTACACTCCTGCCCCCTTGCAACCCCCATGGTTCGCTAATCGATTAGCGAGACTGCCGTCCTGCCTATCAAGGTGTTGCACCAGTACTTCCTGGATTAAACTGTGACGGAATACAAGACATCGTATACCAACAATAAGGGTGATTTTTAACAAGCAACAATTATTCATTACAGAAACTTTGATGAAATTGCAGCCCATTGATCTATCATGAACAACCTCTGATACCATTAATAGAAAATAAATGCGAAAACGAATCGTAAAGATCGATGAGCATGCAACAACGAATACAGAGTCAGATCTTAGGCGTACCTAAATTCATGGCTAAAGAACGACAACTCCTCGAATCCCTTTGTCATACGCTCCTTGCACAATACCATAAATGTTCTACCCTCTTTTCCTTTTGCTTTAGGTCATTAGCTCCACTTAATTGGTCAGTGATAACTATATATAGGGGTGAGTGTAGAGACCAGCTCTGCAAGAAAATTAGGGTTTCCTCCCCATTAAGGAAACAATACCTTAGGTCCACAAATAATAATATATATTTCATACCATTAAGGTGTGCTAATAGAATCCAATATCTCCATAGAGATCACTTACCATTATTGAATTCTTTATGCTCACTCCATCTATAGTCAACACCACTAAACCAGTTTTTGGAAACAAACCTTGGACTATGCTAGCCTATATAATTGGAAATCTTACAGGAACAACCATCAAGCAATAAAAGTAATGGAATGTGATTTCATAAAAGAAACCACTAGAATCTCTTACAAAGATCATGTGAACCACTTAGAGCATCAATAAAAAAAATTAAAAAAAGAAGAAAAAAGACAAGGTTGTATCATAAGCGATATCAAGTAGAGATGGAAAGGAATAGAGAATTAAATGGGGAAAATAAAATACAATATCTATCACATATTCTGTTATACCCATGCCCTGACTCTATCTAATTTGAATTGTTGTGATAGATCTCGGACTGGAGATTGGAAGCACGATCGGATTTTGGCTCGTGGCCACCCATTGCCAAAGGGGGAGAGATGACCCCAAGTGTTCATGCATTGCGTGCTAGTCTAATTAGAGGGGATTCGTACCTTCTGATCCCAGATGGTAAGTGACCCGACTCCTTACACATAAGTCTAGGTACGTATCGAAGTTGTCGAAAGGCCTTGAGCATGTCCGAGGGCAACCACCCGTGCAAGACCAACGATGGGACAGCAAGCAGTCAAGACAACTTGCTGTCTTGAGCACCAAAAATAAGAAACTAGATCCACTGGACCTGAATCCGATGGGCTATTTCCAGGGAACATATCAGGCTACTGTCATGGTGTCAATGCCCGTGGGTCTCGCCACTCGCGTCGTAAATAGTCTTGGATGATCCTAAATCATCCCCCACACTTTACTCATGATATGAAAGCATTTGAACCTAAGTGGATGGGTTCTCTGGCTCCGAAAGTCATAATAACCCGATTGGTCCTAATAGGGTCCAACCAAACAGACCCTAAAGTCCATTTTAACTTATAAGTTAGAAATGAGGAATTCATTTTCTCATTTTCTATTGTGTCCAACGTAAGGAAGGAGAGAAGAAGGAAGAAGAAGAAGAGGAAAAAGAGGAGGAAGGCTTACCTTGGTGCCGGCTATCGCCAAGTGGTCGGAATTACTGCCGGAGGTAAGTACACTCACTTCTACCACTCTCTCTCTCCATTTTGACCTAGACAAAGCTAGGTATGGATGGAATCTTAGTGTACAAACAATGTTAAGGTCATAGAATGCATGTTCTATCCTCCCGATGTTGTTGCCAAGCTCGAACCATGCCTGGTGAGCTCTGATAACATGTATTGCCAAAAGACCAACTAGGGTTTCAATCGTTCGATCGATGTATCTCCCAAATGGTTAGGTGGAATCTGAATTTTATTGGCTTAGAATAATGCTCGGAACATCCCCTACAAACTCCATGAAACAAATCCCGACGATCGGGTTTGAGTCAGAAAGCCCCAAAATGGGTGAACTGTCCTGAACCACCATCGAAAATAGCCCACTGGATCCACTAGGTCTGCTTCCGGTGGCATATTTCTGGTAGACCATTGAGCCTTAGGAGCTCTCTATCAGTTCCACTGAAAATAGGACTGATATTTTTGGTGGAAATTCCTTATTTCCAGTGGGTGTTTCCGGTGACATTATTGTCACTGATGGATTTTTTCTGTACCCTTTGGGGGTGATCTAGGTGGGTCCCTCCTGATATTTTTGACACATACTGATGTACGATTGTCCTTATGTCTAGGACAGTGATGCGCACGAGCCCCGAGATTGAAACTGAGTGGATTGATCGATGGCCTTATCTGAACCCTAACACAAGCAGAGATCAACAAGGTGAGGGATTGTTGTTTTATTTTGGATTGTTGTTTTATTTTGGATTGTTTAATTATTATAGAATTGTTCACATGCGTAGATTTAATATGCTCAATTATATTGCTCACATCATGATGGTGATTATTATATGCTCCATTCTTATGGACTTCATACGAACTATATATTCATTTATATGTATGACGGGATCCACTGTGGTCGAGGTGGTACTGATACCGTGATCACCGTGTGTTTGGTTGTGTGTGTGACACGGAATTCGACGTGGCTGAGGTGGTACCAGTGCCGTGATTTACATGTGTATGTTGCATTCATGCATTGATTATGTGCATTAGAGTTAGTTGTAGTTGTGGGTTACACCTTGTGGCTAAGGTCTCGTTGGTAATGTGTAATCCGTGACTGCATTTGAAAATAGATATGCTTCGTGGCCAATGATTGGTATCGGTATCGCGTAGTCCATAGTCAACTGTGATATGTATGCTAGATTAGGTAAACGGTCTCAGGTTTCACTTTGTGGCCAAGGTCTCACTGGTATCTTATACTCGGAAATGTATTTGAAGATGGATTACACTTTGTGACCGAGGTATTGTGGGTATCGTGTAATTCATACTGACTGTATCACTATGAATGCATGTAGTATATATGTGGTTAGGTATCACTCACTATGCTACGAACCCTTGCCAACAGGGGTTGAAGTGTTGGAAAACCCATTGTGGCATGTTCGATGTGCCTTTTGGAATGTCACACCCACAGTACGATGTGATTGTAGCTAGAGGCGGAAACCTGTCTGGCGTGGCCGATGTGTTACCAGTGTTGTGACTGCTAGGAGAGGGTTATCAAGGGTTTGCTGGGTGACCCATTGACGCATACGGGGATCGATAGACTTCTATTCACGGCTAGGGTTTGTATCCTTGCATAGTCGATGGTGGTTCTGAGACGAAGGATGCAGCCTAATGTGCCGTAGTAGTATTTACCAGACTTAGTTTGTATTGTTAGGTGGATAATAAATAAATGAACTGCATCATGAGCATCATGGATTATGTGTTTAATTTTCGCAATCATGCATCATAAATTATTATTGCTATTGTCTTGCTTTGATGTGGTTGACCCCAGCCCTCATTGAGCTAGTTGGAAAGCTCACCCCACGTATAGACACTTTTTAGATAATGATGTAAGTATGGTCGTGCCTGTGGCTAGTGACTCTTTTTCCTCCGGACCTAAGTACGGAGTGAGCAGTTGGTGGATGCCGGAAGCAGGGAGCATGGCCAGGACTGTGCTTATGACTTTTGTGCATACGCGGCGCCATGAGGTGTTCGGTGTATTTTTAATTATGTTGATACTGGTCTGTGAATATTATGTTTTAAACTTGATATGTGTAAGTCTTGAAGGATTGTAAATAGAATAACCTGGCTAACAATATAATGTTTATCATTAGATAATTTCCCCATTTATATCTTATGATTTCACTATTGTACTCTGATTCCGCTACTTTTGGTTGGTTGTGATGTGAGATTGTGATATATTAAGGTACTACTATCAGCGATCCTAGTAGGTTTGTAAGATAGGTACGTGTCTTACTCCCACCGCCGGTATTCCTAATGGTAAGTTGGGTTTACTGGAATTGGGGTGTGACATATTCTTAAAGAATCAAGAACCACATCATTAGCATTATTGAGAAACTTTAGTGAGAAGTGGAAATCAACAAAGAAGATAGAGGAAATGATTTTTAAAGCTGAAAATCTCATCACATAACATCATCGAAGAATCAATAGAGAAACAGAGATCGGAGTGAAAAAGAAAGTGAAAAATGAAATTTATAGCATGTTTTAAAGCTAAAAGACATATCACGGAACATTATTGAAATTGATCATAGAGAGAACGTAGGTAATGAGAAATTAAATTGAAAAACAAGATTTACAACATGCATTAAGGCTAAGAATTATACCATAGAGAATCGTTCAAAAAAATAGCAATTAACACAGAGATAAAAATATGAAAGAAATTAGATTTGTCGCATATTTCAAAGCTAAAGATGTATTACAGAGCATTATAGAAGCAAAACATAGATGAAGATTCTTACCAGTCTTTGGATTGATCCAAATAAGGAGGATTTGAAAGAAAAGAAATACAGCCACAATTTGATAATGATGAGATAGAAGAAAAACGAAGCTCCAACATAGATCACCTTTCTGGGAAACTTTCTCTCAGACTGAAATGTAGATCAGATTTCTTCTGAAATCCTCTCCTTCAGATTTGATAATCAGACCAAACTCCTTATGATCGTCTCCTTCAGATCTAAAGACCCTCCTTAACCTCCGATTATCTCTCCCTGAAACCCTCTTCTCACCAGCGATTTCTCTCCTCTCCTTCTAGCCTGTGATTTCTTTTCCCTGAAACCCCTTCTAGCCTGCGATTCCTTCTCTAAAACCCCTCTAACTAGCAATCTTTTCTCTCTAAAAACCCTCCCTAACCTACGATTTTCTCTCTAAAAAACCTTCCCTAACCAACAATTTTCTCTTATGAATCCCCTTCTCTAACCAACTATTTTTTCTCCTCAAACTCCTTCTCTTACCAGCTTTTTTTTCCCTAGCAACTTATATAGCCCTAGGACAGTTCCCACTTACAGGAACCATCTAATTGCCTACCACCCTCCTTGATTCTTCTTCTTCAACCTTCTTCTTAGCCGTCTTAATGATCCCCCCTTTCTTTTTTCCTGATTTTTCCATCTCTCTCTCCTACGTGAGAGAGCCACTTGCCTTTTTTATTTCTCTTTTTTTCTTTAATTTTATTTTATTATTTATATATTTAAAAAAAAATACATGCAATCACTTTTTTATCTCCCCCTCATTCACTCTCTCACATACTTAAAAGAGAGTGGGTAGGTCCCACATTTAAAAATGATTTTTATTAAATTTTTTTATTTGATTTGATTTTACTATTTTTTTATTTTATTTGTTTGGATTACTAGTGGGCCCACTCTCTCTTGTATGGGATCGAAAGTAGGTCCCACCCTCCTTTTTTATGTTACTTATATTTTTTGTGCGAGGCCAGGGTTATTATTTTTTAGTAATTTTTTTTATGTGGAGTCGAGTCAAAATTTGGTACCTACACCAACACCACTAAGAATTAACAGTTTATTCATACACAAAAAACCTTCAAACATTCTTATTGTTCTCAGTTGGTTTCATAATCTACATCTTGTTTGATCTAGATCATCTCCCAAGGTACTACTAAAGAGTGTTAGATCTTTCAATATATGAACGAAGTATTGTGTAACTATATCTTTATAACTCTCAATATCTCACCACTCATCCATACTTGTAACTTTAACATATTTAGCTCCACACGTGGGTAGACAATTTTGAAAAGACAATAAAGGAATGTACATAAGCTCTGATACCATATTAGAGGGTCCAACCCAAAATATCAAGTATTTAAGTGGGCATAGTACAGACTACAATGGTTGACAATAAAAAATTGGAAAGACTCACTTCTTGGCATTTGTCTTCCCCTTTTGTTGTGGAATTAACACAATCACCTCCATTTAAGATAATTGTCAGTCTTTTAAAAATTAACAAGAGGCTCTTTATGGTCGCTACTTTTTGCTTCTTATAATTTGAGCAATCATAATGGTTATGTTTAATGGAAATAACAAAATTTAAAAGGGAATTGAAATTTTAAACTTAAAAATGAAACTTTTATAATCATTAACTCATGCATGTGATTGTATAATCTATTTAAATTTTTTTTACTATATTTAGTAATGATATACTTTACATTTTATAGTGAAGGCTTTTGGACGCAAAGTAAATTAAAATTTAATAATCAAGTATGGAATGATTTGGAGTTAATGATATTGTCATATGGGATAATGTTTATAAAAATTTCTTTTTTAAGTTTAAAAATTTCATTTTCCTTCCCTTTAATTCCTAGTGCAATCAAATGGAGCCATTGTAAATTTTTTTTTTATTTGATTAGTATGAAACATGCATATATACAAATAAACGTTATTATGATGTTTTACTCCAATAATCAAATTTGATTTAGCATTTTGATGGCACTAATGACCTAAAAAAATCAATGAGAGAATATAACTCTATCGCTTCAGCATCTGGACACTCTAACTTATATATAATTTCAGAATAAGTTACTCTATATATGAACAAACAACTTAAGGATGACGATAAATGACCTAGGCTCTGATACCATATTGGAGGGTCCAACACAAGACCTCAAAGACATTAGATGGAGACAACTCATAAAGTATATGTGATAAGTAGTAAGGACATGAATAATCATATCTCTATAACTCCCAATATCTCACTTCATATAAGTAAATATTCACTGAAAAAAGTATCATAAAAGATATCTAATTACTCTATCCCATGAATGTTAAGAGATAACGATAATTATATTGAATTATTATTATAAACAAAAGTTAGTTGGATTGAAATTATCACAAAAGATCTTCAATTACTCCAGTTTAAATTTCGAGAACGCAATCAACGAATAAAGAAAGTTTATAACAGATTTTCAATTACTTCAGTACCATAATCTAAGCAATGTGATGAGATAAAAAAAACTCATATGAAATTATCATTTAAAATAAATATTTGCTTAACATTATTCTTACTGCAAAAGATCTTTAACTACTCTAATCTAGATTTCGAGAACTCAAATATTGAATTGTAAAAAATTGAAAATGAGTGTAGAGTTAAAAGTTGTGTTAAGTCATTTATAGTTTAACCATAAGAAATGAAAGACATTATTGTATATTTGAAGAAAAAAAAAGTCACATGTTGTGATTTTGTTTTTTATTCATACATTCCTAAACCCTACCAAAGAGAAAATCGTAGATGAAAGTAATTATTACATACTTAATATTAATAATAGGGTCTGTTACTAGGTACTGTTAAGGTGTTAATTGGGTCTGTATTGGTGCCAATACTGAAGGTGCCAATCCCAATATCATTTCATTAAGTTAATGAAACCAAAAGTAGGTCATAATCATAATCATTAATGGGATAATATGGCACCGATTCTTAAACGGTTCTAAGCACTATAAAAAATGAAGAAATTCAATGGTTCCTTACTTTAAAAGAAAATTAGAATAAAAAATAATAATGAATTATATGGTTTTATTTCTTCAAGATTTTTAAGATCACATGTAAGCTTCTCAAAATATCTAAGGATTAATGATGACCAAATATGAATAAGTTGTAATATAGTTTCATGCTATCACTAAACAAGTTTATAGTAAGAGAACTAAAAATCCATCAGCTGAAATATCCAAATATTTTGATTTAAAAAAAAAATCCTTCATAAGACCAAAATTAAAGCCATAAAATTTGAACACAAGAATATGAAATATATCCTTTGAGATAGTACTGGTTGTTCTAATTCAATATGGTACCTAATCGACATTTCAATACCGGTACCATTGGGAATCCTATTCTAAATTTGTCTCATCTCAATTATTATTTAGTACCAAAATCAGATCCCAATACCATTCTGTTTATTAATGTGATGATCCGGCATTGAGTTTTAGCGGGATGGCTTCCCTTTTTATGATATTATTGGGTGAAGTACAACTAGTATTTTCATCTTATGGTATAACTAAAATTCCATTTCAAGCAAATGATTTATGACGTACTAGATTGTAAAATCATAATGAGCGGTTGCTCAAATGCTTTAATTTGATGGCTCTCTATGTTATATTATCTGAATGAAACTTGAGACTCTTGACAAATAGTAATTTCATTGTCCATTTTTAATCTTCAAAGAGAAACTGCCATGGGAGTTGCATTTTATTTGTCTTATTTCTAGATGAGGCAAATGTATCCAAGAGTAGTTTAACAAAAGGTTCTGTAAGACTAAGCAATTTGTACATTTAACACATTATTTTTGTATGCCATATATGACATATTCATTATGACCATGTTATTCTATGCATCATGTCATATCATGCAATGACACTCATGCATGCCACTGGCCATGTCATTACATGACATACCATTTTCACAACAGGCATTCATGTACAGCATCATCATATGCATGACCATCACTATGTATTCATCATGTATTCCATCACATGTACATGCATATACATATCATCGACTGTGAAAGCTCTGCATTTGTACTGTTTGCCACTGTCGCATCATTCTTCAAATTGTACAAATGCTCTGTTGACTCACACTAAATCGTGATGCACTATGTTGACAATTATGACAACACTTGCACTTTATGTATAACAAAGTAGATCTCTTAGCTTAAAAAATTAGAGATCCCTGAGTTGAGTAGTTCTAAGATAAAGATACCCCATTAGATGTGGGATAAGTAAAATTTTTTTATTATCCACATTGAGTGCGGTTGATCACCCAAATAAGGTATTTATCTACAAAAGGTAAATATTGATCGTTCTCATCAAGGTATGGTGAGTTTTCAACATGTCTCCAAGCAAATAGAGAAGCTTAAAAATGAGAGTTCTCTGGCATCCCCAAGGTAAAAATTGTACATTTTGTTGGTTTTTGTGGATAGAATAACCTGAATTTTACATGTGAGAAATGATTTAAATAAGGGTAATTTACAGCGCCACCCCCTGGAGAATGCCAATATTATAGGAACACCCCCTCTCTTTCACCAAATTAGACTCAGACCCCCTCCCGTCAGTCTCCGTTAAAGAATATATTTTATATGCTGATGTCAGCTACTGTTTTTTATATTAAATACCAAAATGCCCTTACTAAATGTGAAGTACCTAAAATGCCCATCTAATAAGTCCTATCCTCAAATCGATGGTTACTGTACCTTTCTCCCAGATCGAGCACCGGCGGTGGCAGCTGCCGAGCTGTTTCGACCTTTTCGAGACCTGGCCGGAAAACTCAAAGCACGTCTACCGTAAAATTGAGATGATGATTCCTGCATTTGTAAATCTTGTTTACGAAGAGCGGTGGCAGCTCTAATGGCAAGAACACACAAATCGGTGAGGGAAGCAGGTATGTGTTGCTTTGTGACTGGTAATAGGAAATAAATTTGCCCAAATTGAAGCTCTTCATCATCTGGCAATGAAGGATTACAGGAATCGACGAAGATGGATTCGGCGTTGCAGAGGAAACAATTGGGATTTACTGTACCTTTCTCCCAGATCGAGCACCGGCGGTGGCAGCTGCATCAACGATCACGGCGATGGTAATCTGATCTTGAAAGAAACCAGGCTGGATGCAGTGGTGGGCTTTAAATCTGATCACTCAAGAAAATGGATTTTTGGTTTCTCTCAAAGAGAACAATGGTTGAAACGGTTCGGTAGAGTTAGCAACTGACCCCCACTTGATTGCCTCGAGTGCGTGCTTGTACTCTCCCATTGCGGCGATCTGTTCACCGTATTCGATGGCGCCCCATGAAAGCATTGTTACAGTGAAGGCCATTGGAAGCCCAAACTTGACATGGTCGCCGGCATCGTAGTATCCTCCGACCAAATCAACCTTTCAATGATAAGCCACAGTCTTCACTGTTCTGCAAATGTTCAAACAGTGGGAATTCAAAGAGAAGTACAATTAAGAAACAGAGATGAAGAACTACAAACTCCTTGTTCTAAGCCGTCGGTGAGGCCAGAATGGTGTCGCCAGGTGACTCTTTGGTTGTACGGTAACCGTCCAGAGCGTTGAGATTCGAAGTAGAGTAGACTCTTTTTCAGAGCATCGCCATAATCGAAAGCTCGAACGGTTGAAGAGATCACCAAGAGCAGGATTAGAGGGTACCATTGGTGTACACGTCTTGAGATTCTCAGAATTACATTGATCAGTTGGACTTGGAATAGCTTTTCTCCTCCATTGATTAATCTCTTCCCTTCAAGAGCTTATCAAAAAGTTCAGAAGGGATAGGGAAATCTCTCTCTCTCTCTCTCTCTCTCTCTCTCTCTCTTACTTTCTCTGGTCCCTGTTTTGTAACGGAAGATTGTCTCTGGTTTATGTGCACACGGCGCGCTCTCTCTCTTACTTTCTCTGATCGCTCTCCCCCACCCTTGTCGTTGGTTTTGCTTCCTTCCCCATTTTCATTTTCAAGAGTTGACCTTTAAATCTGATCACTCAGAAGTTGAAATTGTGAAAACAATAATAAATCTAAGAGGAGAAGAAGAAACAGATCTGCTGCGGGATATTAGGGATGATCAACTCTGCTCAGAACTTGAAATTGTAACAACATAAAAGCTTATCATTTTACTAACCGGAATCGTGTTTGCTTCCCAGATCTGCAATGCCTGTTAGTGGCGGTGATCACTCGATCATTTTCCATTTCCGATCTGGAGGAATTTTTTTTCTGTAAGGATTGAAAATCCATGACTAAGCATTTGGGGTTTTTTATTTAGAGAACCCAAGAGAGAGAGAGAGAGAGAGAGAGAGAGAGAGAGAGAGAGAGAGAGAGAGAGAGAGAGAGAGAGAGAGAGAGAGAGAGAAGCTGGAACCGCCAGTGACCGGAGAAAAAGCTGAACCGCCAGTGACCGGAGCTGCCTGTGACCGGAGAAGAAGCTGAACTGCCAGTGGTATCTACTGTTGCAGTGAGAGGTAAGGTAAAATATGATTGTTTATTTGTTTTAGTTAAAAGGGTAAAAATGTCATTTCAAATTCTTTCTTAACGGTGACTGACGGTAGGGGGTCTGAGTCTAATTTGGTGAAAGAGAGGGGGTGTTCCTATAATACTGGCATTCTCCAGGGGGTGGCGCTGTAAATTACCCTTTAAATAAACTATTTTATACTCATTGATAAAATCAGGATATCTTAAACCAAAAGAAACATCTACTCTTATGAATTCACATGTATTTGGATTGCAAACATACACTCCATAACTATTTTGTGACCATATTAGAGGGAAATGTGCAGACAACACCATATGTAATTGCAAACAATGATTCATCGATCTCATCTTAAACTTTCTTAACAACCTCCCTTCCATGGTGAAGAGCGAAGCAATGTGTTATTACTTTAAGAGTAAGATAGTTAGATTTGTAAAGATTAATAGTTAGATTTGTAAAGATTAATCATTCTTGTTGTTTTTATAATAAGAAAATTGAAACTGAATGATATATATATATATATATATATATAAATCATGTGCTTTCACCAAAATGGATTCTAGATTAAGATCTAAATTCCTTACTGCTCTAATTTTTTATTTTATTTTTAGTTATTTCACTATTTTCTCTTTGATCTAACTTGAACAACTCTCAAAAGCAAACTATCCTTTCTGTGTTGACTATGTCTTTTTTACTTTGCATGAATATGTTAGAATTGTGTCGCTTTTAAACATACTAAGATGAGATTCTTATTTAATTCGAACTATTACTAAGTGGGTTTGTGATTTGGAGATTTATATTTCTTGTTTAGACTAGTTAGCTTGTAGCTCTCAGCTTGTGGATGTTTGGGACATAATTGATTACCGTATAATATTGTAAGGGGTTTCACATCTTGTTGTTGTTGATTATGATAGGTCCAATGGAGTTGCTGGTTGGGCAGTATCTGTTACTAGTAAACTCTCACTCTATTACAACATATATTAATAATGGTTTTGTAAGGAGCTCGTAAGAATAAAATATTTGAGGGGTTTATCAAGGACAACTAGGTGCCAAAAAAAAAAAAAAAAAAAGGTGGCATGGACTATCTAGAGATAATAGATTGGTTTGTAGAAAATAATGTTAAAGTTTGGTTGGCCTGAGCACTCTTTCATCTTCTTTTTGATATAAGTAACCTAATGGATGGTTTTGACTTGAATATGTAAGTTTTGTTAAGAAGCTTAGATAGGAGATCTTGAGGGTTATGAAATAGAACCCAGGTTGTTAATATAGATGTTGAAACATATCTATACTCCTAATTTAAGTTAATTTTTGTTTACCAAACAATATTACCCCTACTAGTTTGACTAGAATATCAAACAGGTGTACATGCTGTTCTCCATGCTCACACTGGTGGCAACTATTGTGGAAACTCCACATTCACCCCAAATTAAAATTTTCTTTTGGAGGCTAATGCACGATGGTCTTCTGACTAAGAATGTGCTTGGACAGTGGCTAACTGTGGACACATCTTGTGTCTTATGCAAGAATCATTATGAAACCCTCTGGCACCTATTTCTCTCCTGAGATCACCAAGCGCATTTGGGCAGCAAGTCTTTTGGGATTACAAACCTCCTCTCTTTGTGCATCCTTTTTTCAGAACTTAATTGTGTATTTATTTAATACTCTGGCTCTCACAGGGAAGGATCTCAAACTTTTGTTTTCTACTTTTATTATATTCTGCTATTTTATTTGGTTTTATAGAAATAAGATAATATTTTCTACTAGCGAACTTAAACCCCTACCAAATCACCAAGCATGCATCATGGTGGGTCCAGTACTATACCCAACATAATCAACACCTTGATTCGGTTTCATTGCCTGACTCATTCCTTGGGAGATGGGCTCCCCCCATCCCATCATGGTTTGTGCTATTATAGCAACTCTTACAATTATTGGATGGGCTATCTATTTTCTCTCCGATGGTAAGTGTTCATTACTAATGACTGACTACCTAATGACATGAGACATTTAAGAAGAATGCGAAAGACGTTATTATCTAGGCTCAAAGACACGTTACAACGGAAATGGGAAGCAACTTCCGCCTTTTTGACCAGCCTAACTTTTGACCTATCCTCTACCACTTGGCCTTCAAGTGTGACCTCTTTATTCTTAGATGTATGTAAACATAGGCAGAAACTTTTTGCTTTAAAACAACGTCAGAGACAGTTATTTTGCTGCCTAAATTGGTAGCTCAAACAACGGGAACTAAAAATAGGTTGTATGTAAACCAATGGGACGGCTGCACCGAAAGAAAAAAAACAATAGGTTTTATTTTCATTAAAAAAATCAAATGGAAGATTTTTAATTATTTTTTTTCATGTTTAATTAATTTGAAACGTGTCAAAGAGTCCAAAGAGGAGATCCAAACGTGATTAGATCTAAACGGTCTCAGTTTGAGCTCAATCCAGATTTTGGAACACAAGAAAACGCAAAAAATCCTAGTAGAACACATTTCTGGCCGGTCTAATCTGGAATTGGACCGATGTCCGACGAGCCTGGCCAGGCCGAGCGCAGCATGACAAACTCCATCGCATTCCGAAACCGGCTTACGGTTTGGTCAGGAGACTCAATACTCGGGAACTCGCAGTTGATATTATTGCTAAGATGCGCCTAAACTACAAAATATGGTGGGGTCCACACCCAACAGTAGGTTTTTGCAGAAAAAAGGAAAGAGGTGTTTATCGTTCTGGCGCACCGACACTTCATACACGTAGTGGGGTGTGAGACTCTGTGTGGTCCACGTGGGTATCACGTGAGGAAGTGGACAGAAAGTGCATGATCGTACTAAGTCCTCCAAAGGGGTGTATATCCACCAGTACGAGTGTACTTCCCTTCTTCACTTGTTAGTGAGAATTTCGAGCAGCTTCTGGCAATGAGTACTCTGCTCCGCACATGCAAAGCTACATTTTTACAGTTCCAAAATGAACGACCACCCACTTGCAAGAGTGGAACCCTAATTCGACCCCGGCAGAAGAACGCCACCGGTATAGGTCGTCTCCGGCGATGTCGGAGAAGAGGAGTAATAGCAGCAGCGGCTCCACCGCGTGCGGGGATGGAAGCTTTGCAAAAGGGAATTGCGGAGTTATACGATGAGTCGTCAGGGATATGGGAGGACTTATGGGGAGACCATATGCATCATGGGTTCTACGATCCAGACGTGCCATCTTCGATCTCTGACCATCGGTCTGCTCAAATTCGCATGGTTGAAGAAGCGCTCAGATTCGCCGGCATCTCAGGTAAGCTCTTCTCTTCTCATCTCTTGCTTTTACCTCATTTGGGCTTCACTCAGTTCTTTACATTTCACCGAAGACCTGAAGAACACTGTTTCCATCCCCATGAAATGTGCCAAGATCCAGGGCCCCAATATCTGCATAAAGCAGAAAGAACAGCTATGATTGTCGTCGCATTACGAGGGTTATCTCCCTCCAATTTCATTTTCTGAAAGAGTTCTAATGCCTGAATTGGGTTCCCTGCCTGGATGTAATCACTGATCATTGCAGTTTAAGAGATTGAGTTCCTCTGTGGCATTTCATTGAAAACCAAGCGAGCAGATTCCAAGTCATTGCACTTGACAAACCCATGAAGCATATTATCCATGAAACAGCATCTTTGATTTGCATCTCCAAGAAAACCAACAGAGCTGCTTCAGTTCTTGCATTTCTGATATACTTATCGATTAGAGCATTACCAACTATTGAGTCAGAACCCAAATCCTACCTGAAGATCATCCCATGAACTATCTTTCCATGACTCAGATATTGTTTTCTCCCTCAAGCCGAGAGCTCCCACAATTGAAAAGTTATCAGCTCTTTGACCCGAGGAGATCAATTCTGGAAAGACTGCAATTGTTTGCTAAGTATTTTTACACCAAAGGCTCTCCTTTAGTAGCCAGCACTAATCAGTCCTCCCGGTGAGCAGTGAACATTGTCCAAAATCTACGTGGCCAAACTGCTAAATCCACCCACAAGTAGGACCATTGGCCAAGTGATACAGCAGTAGAGTGGGTTTGATAACCACAGAACCAGGGCTTGGATTGAGCTCAAATTATGACCACGTATGGGGCTATGGTAACAGTATACTTTCTACAAATATGGTGGTGATCCAGCATGGGATTAGTAGTTACAGCAGGGAAAACAAACTATCGAAATTCGATTTAGTAACTATGCCGTTCTCACAACCTACTGGGCAGATCAGCACCCACTTTGGAAATAATGTAGAGTCTAGTGAAAGGAAATAAGCCGCAAAATATCTCAGCCAACATATGGCTAGATTGAGAGATATGAGGAAGATCTGAAATTAGAAATTAGAACAAAAACTAAAAGCTTACTGTTACTTTCTATCTGGACTATGGATGGAGTTACAACTCTGGTCGAATGAAGGACCAAGGCCTTGGTCAATCCCTCTCCGAACGATAGGGCATCTGACCTGCACAACTCTTTTCATAGCAAACAAAGGCTCAAAGCCAATCTTCATTAATCTTCAAAATCGTGGGGAGGCTCTGAGGCTCCTTTACCATATAAATGGTAGCATACTACCTCTTGAAGGAAAGTACTAAAATTAGAAACTACTAAAATAGGCCCAGACATGTAGTGGTGCCTGGTACATCAAGGAAATAGAACCAATACAATTAATACAATGAGAAATTAAAGATACGATTGAGTAATCAAAATAGAAACTATGCTAACTAATAGGTAGTACTACAAAAGTAACCCCATGATTCTGGTTTTGAATGAACCAGTAAACACCCAGACCACGGGCTTGGTCTGGCCTGACCCAAAGGTCCCGTTGAAGAATCTTGGGCCTAAGTATGGGCCTGGTTTTTCTTATTCCGCTGGCTGTACTGCTTGTAGTGCAGCTTGTCTGCATCAGAGAGACTTTTCTTGGTGGGCTGATTAAATAACCGTAAAATATGTACATGCTTGTACCTAAAATTTCTGTGCTCTGTGTATAACGTGCAAACCAAAACAACACAAGGAACTTTTTAACTTGATCATGTCTCTTAAAATTATATCTATACTAATGAATATTTTTCTCCTTATTTGCCAAATCCAATGCTCCATATATTTGTGTATTTCTTTGATGCTTGAATCGGTATTACTGTCCATAGATCATGTCTTAATACTTCCACACTTGGCTTCTCTGACAGTAGTTCCAGAACCCTCTTAGAGTTGACTCCCCCCCCCCAAACAGAAAAAAAAAAAAGAGAAAAAGAAAAAGAAGAATTCCCCTTTGATGAATTAAAAGAGTTGCAGTTTTTGTTAGTAGAATAGATGAATGTGATACTACTTCCTTTAGACATTAGAATATTCGACACTGTAGGATCTGTAACCTATTCAGGTGTCTGTGGAACTACGAGTTGACTAAATCTGTTTTCTTATAATCTCTACTAACAGTAGTAGATCTTGCAGTCATGGGTGGAATAATATCTTGATTTACACTTGTTTCTCTTGGAAATGAAAATCTTGTATCTTTCCAATTTTTATGTTGTTATTCTACTGTTCTGATGAATTGATTTGCGCTTTGCAGAGGATCCAGTTAAAAGACCCATGGCCGTTGTTGATGTTGGGTGTGGGATTGGTGGCAGCTCCAGGTACCTAGCAAAGAAATATGGGGCTAAATGCCATGGTATCACCTTGAGCCCAGTCCAGGCACAGATGGCTCAATCTCTTTCTTCCAACTGTGGCTTAGCAGATAGGGTATGTGAGCTTTGTGGAACCTAATGCTTTCTCTGATTTGTTGCTATACTCAATATAATTTTCGGGTGGCAAGAAACATGATTTTGGTAACATTCTGATTTTTTCTTATTTTGGTAAAACAAAAATTATAAAAAAAGGTTGGGCAGGGGGAACGTCACCCTGCATTTGGTAACACTCTGAAGAAGTATTCCATTGTTTTTTTCTATTCTGTGTGGACAAAAGAAGAACAGAAATGTGTTTGGTTAGTCTGGTTTGTGTTTCTGTTCTCCCGAAGTGAACTGGGCATACGGAACACCAAAAGGCAAAAACACAAAAGCATAAAGAAGTTGCTTTGTTGTTTAAGAAACATATTGAGATAACCACATATCCCTCCAGATGCCTCGACTAACAAATTGAGATAAACACAAATCCCTCCTTATACCCCATCTCACCAACGTCCAACCTCACGTCTCTCTTCTCAATAGTTCTCACTTCATCTTCTCAATGGAGTAGATCCCTGTTGGCCTCTCTCTCTCCCCCTGTTGCCTTGCCAATCTGAAACCCAGGGGATCTGCATGGTATGTAAATTGTAAGACCAGCAGCACCAAACTTCCCGAGTTGCAGACTCACATACAGATCTTTGGTTGAAGAATCTTCTCATGTCAACCATGCGATCACGGTAGATCACCACTAGATGAGAAATTAGTGTTAATCTATATAAGTGGGATAACACCTTGCAACTGCTAGTCATCCATAGGATTATCCCATATTGTGTGCACTTCCTGTTATGTTAGTGATGTGGATGTCCAAGAAAGTTGCTGCCTAGCATAGCCCATCCCATTCTAAGGCTTACGTTTTAGTTGTTTTTATTTATTTTTTTTGTTTAAGTTAGACCCGGTTGAACTGGTGGTTTGTTTTGGTCCAATTTAAGTTAGATCTTTCTTTTATGGAGAAAAGAACCCTGTCTATCTAGCGTTCCCCATGCTCAGTGTGAAAAGACCCAGCAGTTAGAATGTAAGGATGGAGAGGAAGTAAGAGAACAAGAGAGTGGAAGGTTGGAGAAGAAGAAGAGGAAGAATAGAAGAAGGGAAGAAGAGAAGAAGAGATTGGTAGAATCTTATGTGTAGAGAAAAGATCCTCTACCACATATATATTACTTCACTAACAAGATGTAAGGAATTTACATACTCCTCCCTAAGGAGGTGAAATGGAAAAAATTGAAAATATAATAAGAGACAAGAACATGTTCCTAAAATACCCTTATTACATAGACTTTAACACTCCTCCTCAAGCCGGAGAATAAATATCATCCATTCGCAGCTTGCATTCAAGGGTACTAAACTAGTGACAGTTGAGCCCTTTGGTGAAGATGTTTGCCAACTGATCATTTGTCTTCAGAAAAGGAGTCCAAATGTAACTAGAATCTCTCTTTTCCTTGATGAAGTGCCGGTCCACTCCAATGTGCTTTGTCCTGTCATGCTGCACCTGATTGTGACCAATGCTCATAGCTGCCTTTTTATCACAGTAGAGTGGCTAGAGCCATATAGGCCCTTCAGTGTCAAAGCCAACTCTTGAACCAACTGCCTCAACTATATACGTTGACAAACTCCATGAGCCATTGCCCTAAATCTGCCTTTGCATTTGACCAAGCCACAACATGCTGTTTTTTGCTCCTCTTTTCCACCCACAGATGTGTAATAGTTGGATGTGGACCATTTTCCAGAGGTGCATCCATCCCAATCATCATCTGTGTAGCCTTCTATCCTCAAGTGGTTTCTCCTGGCATATAATAGTCCTTTCTCTGGAGAGGACTTCAAGTATCTGAGAATGTGGTATACAACATTCAAGTGGTCACTCTTTGAAGCATGCATAAATTGGCTCATCACTCCAACTGCACAAGAATGTCTGGGAGAGTCAAAGACAGATAGATAAGCTTCCCCACTAGTCTCTGGAATTTCCCTGCGTCAACAAGAGAAGGATCACAATCTTCTCTTAGTCTATGGTTATGCTCAATAGGAGAATTTGCAGGTTTGCAGTCCAACATTCCTGTTTCTTTCAACAGGTCCAGCTCAAACTTTTGTTGACAAATGTTTATCCATTTCTTAGATGACACTTCAATTCCTAATAAATAATTCAAGTGTCTAAGGTCTTTGATTTCAAACTGCTTGGCCAAGTAGGTCTTCAGCCTAGCTATCTCAACTCTGTCATCTTCAGTTACTATAATGTCATCAAGACATCAACATAGACAATTAGTGCAGTAATAGTACCATTACGTCGTCGGGTGAATAAAGTGTGGTCTATTTGACTCTAGGAATTCCCATTATTCGGAATAGCTTGCCTAAACCTCTTAAACCAAGGTTTTGGGGACTATTTGAGACTATACAAAGCCTTCTTGAGAAGACACACCTTCCCTTTAGTTAAAGGAAAATTGAAGCCAAGTAGAGGCTGCATGTACTCTTCCTCCTTTAAGTCACCATGGAGGAAGGCATTCTTCACATCTAATTGATATAGAGGCCATTCTCTATTTTTTGCCAAAGATAGGAGAACCTTTATAGAATTATGCTTAGCCACAGGAGCAAATGTCTCTTGATAGTCAATTCTGTACACTTGACTATACCATTTGGCCACCAACGTTGCCTTGTACCTCTCAATAGCATCATTTGATTGGTACTTGATTGTGTAAACCCATCTGCATCCAACTTGAACTCTCCCTGCGGAGATTAACCAGTTTTCAGGTACAGTTCTTATCTAGAGCCATTATTTCTTTCGATATGACTTGCTTCCACTTTGGGTCAGACATAACCTTTGTGACATTTTAAATAGGGGAGAGGGAAACTGTAAAAGCAAGACCTGTAGGAGAGAGAGTATAATAGGAAACACATTGGGTATGGGATTGCAAACTCTCCTTCCCTTCTTAATAAAAATAAGAATGTTTAACTCAGAGGGGAGAGGAGGAATGTTACTTGATTGAGGAAGGTAGATTTCAGAATGTGGATCCAAAGAGGACTCTTGGCTGGTCTTCTTTCCCTTTCTCTTGTACCTAATTAACTCATTCTCCTTACTAGAACCATCACATGATTGATCACTAGTGTCAACAACATCCACCTCTTTGTGTTTCCCAGTGTCGATCATAAAAGGGGAAATAGGTAAGGGAGAAAGAAATGGAATGACATCACTGGCCTTTTCACTTCCATTATTCTCCCCTTGAAGAGGATGCTGATGGGAAGCAAAGAAAGACATAGACTCAAGGAAGGTGACATCTTTGGAGAGAAGCTGCCTTCGGGAAGGAGGGCGATAATACTTGTATCCTTTCGTAGTAGAAGAATACCCAAGGAAGAGGCATTTGAGGGTCTTGGGATCAAGCTTAGTGTGAGAGGATTTATTAACATGCACATAACAAAAACAACCAAACACCCTGGGGGAAAGAGAAAAAAGTAGAAGCCTATGGAGATAAGAGTTGAAAAGGATTTTGGTGGGCATGCGGTTGATGAGGAAAGCCGCAATAATAATAGACTTAGACCAAAAAGTTTTAGGAACATGCATGCCAAATAAGAGCCTTTGATCAACTTCTAACAAATGTTAGTTTTTCCTCTTAGCCACCACATTCTGTTGGGGTGTATCAACAGAAGCAAGTTGTACTCCCCACTTTATTAGATTGGAAAATTTTAATTTTGTTTTTAAATTGGGCATAGGTCATCTGATAAAAGTTTTTGAAGGCATCATAAATATCACTTTTTATGTTTCATAAGAACAGTCCAAGTACTACAAGAAAAATCATCAACAAAGAAACAAAGTAATGATGGCCAAACAAAAAGGTTGTATGACAAGTTTCCCAAACATCAGTATGCATAATATGAAAGGGAATTACAAATCTATTACTATGATAGAGATAAGACGAACGACAATGTTTAGCAAAAGTACATGGCTCACAATGAAATACATGAGAAGAAGGAAAAGATGTAAATAAATAAGGTAATTGTTTCTATGTTCAAGAAGTCGACCAATACGGTAAAAAATTTGCATGTTTTGACCGTATCGCAGGAGACCTATACCATATAGCTTGTGACTTTAAAAAGTCACAGGTTTCGACTGGTTTCGACGAGATTTCTCACATTTTGACTGAAATGTGGGAAATTTCGACTGAACCACTTGGTTCGACCCTTTGGGTAGAACTAGCTCTTATATAAGATACTTTTAAAAGAAACCAAGGCTCCTATTATCTAAAATTTGATCCTCTCCCCTTACTTTTTTCTCTTTAAAGTGGGAAACTTGGGGAGACACACAAGATTTTCCCCTTGTCCCATCTTCCCCAAAAATTAATTTTTTAATAGAATATAGTTGTAAAGAGATTAGAATGATGTAAATTTTTTGTATATTAGTAGACTGACCTGATCTATGCATTCACGGTGTCCCCTTTTTTTTTTTTTTTGTATGTTAATTTTTTATTTTCTGTTTTTAAAAATACAATTACTTGAAGAAAGAGCAACCCAGTGCACGAGGCTCCCGCTACTGCAGGGTCTAGGAGGGCCAAGTGTACGCAGCCTTACCTGATTGCTATCGTGAACGAATCAAAATAAACCCTAACTAAACTATGAGATAGTGGTAAGAAAGGGGTCGAACCCACAGAGAACTAGAAGGCTAAATCTACTAAGATTGAGGTGAATATCGTTTTGAAAATCAAATTTGTAAAATTCAGAATTGAAATTAAAATTAAGTAAACCCATTAACAAGAATAAGATTTAAAGAGAAGAAACTATCCTTAGGTCTCGAATCTGTTTTGGTATTATTACCAATTTCTGGTTCATACTTTGGTTCATTGAAACTACATGTTCCAATGCAACTGCAAAAACACAATCTTTGACTACACTAAGCATAACCTATCCTGTCAAGCACTACCGTCTATTGCTTTTGCTTAGCACGCTTAGTTTGATTGGTTAAAGGCCATAATTAATGTATGCCAAAAATCAACATAAAATACCATTGGTTGAATAGAATAATTGAATCACAGAGACACATATTCTAAACTAATTTATCTATTAAAAATCATCCACAATGGGAAGGGGTCTTTAACATCAAACAATCAAGTAAGAATTCTGACCAGAAATTAAATAACGATAACTCAAAACTTCATCTAATCTTAAAGATAGAAAGGGAACTTAGCCACTCATGGTACTAATGAATGAAGGTAGCAATGATAATGGTGGTGATGAACCCTTGGCGCAATGGCAATCCTCTCTGTGCAATGCTGTCCCTGAAACGTCATTCCAAAGAAGGCGTGATCCAAGAAGAAAGGAGAACTATGAGAACCAAGTAAGAAAAAACTAGCCAGGTATCTTGTGTGTGAGGAGGTATATGGGTAGCCCTCATTCCTAAAGAATGGGTGTGTAGGGTCTAAAAAGGGAAGGACTCCAAGAGATATCTGGAGAAAGAGGGTGGTGCCTGTGATGATAGAAGTGGAATTCCACTAGGAGAGAACAAAGAGAGATAAAATAGGAAAGAAATCGTGGGTAATGGAGGGTAGATAGCTAGCCAATTAGGACAAAGGGGGAGAGAGAGATCGTAGGAGATTAGGGAGAGGTAGAGATGCGTGAGATGGATTAGGAAAGAGAGAAAGCTAGTCGATTAGGAGAGAAATTCTAGGGAGGAATAGGTACTGTGGGCATAGGAGACAACATAGGGAAAAGAGAGAAGGGGATGTGCGTGTGAGATGGAGAGAAAAGAGAGAAATTGTAGGAGGGAGAGATTCGGTGGGACACTGTGGGAGATGGAGAAAGAATAGGGAACCGTGGGTTGAGTTGTAGAAGGGGAGAGATTTTAGGGAAAAGAACGCATCCTAATCTAATTTGGATAAAGAGAGAAAAAACATGAGAGAAAGTAGGAGAAGGGAGAGGAGGATGAGAGAAAGTAAGAGAGGGAGAAGAGAACGTATGAAATAGGGAGAGAGAGAGAACCTTAGGGTTTTCTCTCTCCCTAAATTTTCCCTTTTTTATTTTTTTATATTCTCTTTTTCTCTTGGAAATTCCAATTCTGCCCTTGATCCTTTGCCCTTGCTTCCAGAAGGAACCATCTCCGTCCATTTAGCATCAAACCTGTGCACATCTCTTGAAAACCCTACAATTAAAGATCATCCAAATATGTGGTCAAATTAATCATGAAAACCTAACTAAAATTAACAATTGAACATTAATTTCATGAATAATTATGACCTGATCATTACCCCTTACTTTGCAGAAGAGGTTGTTTCCAAGTTTTGAATATGTGACCAACATGTTGCAATAGTGCAACTTAACAGTTGTGCATTTACCTACATGTATTTGAAAAAAATAGGGTTAACAATTGATGTTTGGTGTTCAATTTAATATATGTTGAACGCCATTAGCCGATCTATAGTGTGATGGTTTCGGTTTATTTTTTTTTTAAATTTTGAAAATTCATTCAATATTTTCTGAAATTATTTAAAAAATATAAATAATTATGAAATTTTTTTTATTATGGTTTGAAATTCAAGAAAATTATTAAATTTATTAGAAATGCATTTACAATCAAGATTGATTAATAATGTATTTATTAACAAAATAATTTTGAAAAATATTTTTAAATAGGCAAAAAAATATAGTGCTTTGTCGGGAATTTACAATAACCTTTAGTTGTTTTTATGAGACATTATTGATTCGTATATGTTAATAATTGGTCTCTTTTTTGTTGGAATAGTGTTGGTACCAAGATTTTTAGTGTTGTATAATGGCTGAAAGAGGTGGAGACATTGCATGGCTGCATGGGAGACCTCTTTCAGCTGATAAGAGGAAGTCATAGTGTAATTATTGCCAAAAAAATCTTATCCCGTGGGGCCACAAGACTAAAGTGGCATCTTGCTGGTGGGGACAAAAATGTGTTGGGCTGCCCTAATGTTTCTAATGAGATCAAAAGGAGTATGTTAGAGCATTTAAAAGGAAGGTAGCAGAAGAGGCAGTTAGGGAAGAATATCATGATGCTTGTTTAGAGACATTGCCAAAGTTGGGGGAGCAAGATTACGACAGTGATGAACCTGACTTGGATGATGGAGAAACAACACAAGAGGTTGAACAACCGAGGAGGACTTTCGCAACAAGCAGAACCCATCTTGAGATTGATGAGTAAAGACGTGTCCAGAGGGCTAGGGGAGCTGGTTCATCTCGACCGGCTGAAGAAGACCCTGAGCCATAGAGGAGGAGGAGGAGGAGGAGGTTGAGACATAGAGAGCCAAAGATTCCATTGAGGAGGTCCTAGAGTGTGAGGGACCAAGCCCCACCCCCACCACCAGTTCGTTACCATAATGTTGAGGTTCTTCAAGCTGATCCTGCACTGTTTCGGAAGCAGGACTCAAGACAGTTAAAATTGAAGCAAGTATAGACCAATGTAAAGGAGGTAGTGGGAATGGCTTTCTCCAAGTGGGCTTTCTATCATAGCATTTCAGCCAATGTGACTTCAGGGTCATAGTACCAAAACATGTTGGATGAGATTGGTAGGGTTGGGCCAGGTGTGGGGCCAACTGCATATGAGATGTACAATTTCTTTTCGCCAAACTAGAAGAAAGAGTTGGTAGATTACATTGAGGAGTTGAAGCCAATGTGGGAGTACTATGGAGTGACAGTGATGCATGATAGATAGATTGGACCCACTAGACACTCTATCATCAATTTCATGGCAAATTGTGATGGAATGACGATCTTCCTCAAGTCAGTTGATACATCTAGTGAGAAAAAGGATGCAAAATACATCCACAACCTCTTGAAAGAGGTGGTAAAGAATGTTGGGGTGAAGAATGTGGTACAGATTGTCACTGACAATGGGAGCAATTTCAAGAAAGCTGGTGAAAGACTAATGAAAAATCGCAGGTACCATCTATTTTAGACTCCTTGCGCAACCCATTGCATTGATCTCATGTTGAAAGACATAGGAAATATGAAGATTGTAAAAAGTGTAGTAGAAAAAGCGAGCAGGTGACCACTTATGTATACAACCATGGGTTTGCTCTAAACTTGTTAAGGACTATATGTGGTGGGGACTTGGTGAGGCCAGGGTTGACAAGATTCGTGACAAACTATATCGCGTTAAAGAGATTTGAGACGAAGAAGTCTGGATTGAGGTCCATGTTTGCTTCAGAGGAGTGGTTTAATTGGAATGGATCTAATTCTCATGGAGGAAAAGCAGCTCACAGAAGAAGTGGTGAGGATATTAGATCCGATTGCCAACATCTTGAAGCTGGTTGACTCACAGAAGAAACCAACCTTACCAATCATATGGGCAGTTATTAAAATGATGAAGATGGAGGTGGATGCGGTGTACAGAAAGGGTAACAAGAATTCCTTGCCATAATCAAGGACTGCTGGGAGAGGCAGCTCACGCATCCTCTATGTAATGCTGGTTACTTTTACTGTATTCACCTTATTTTGAACTTGTAAATATTGACATTGACATATACTTTAGCTTAAGCATTATTTTGTATTATATATTTTCAGCATACTATCTAAACCCCAAGTACCAATACAAACATAGGCTTGCATTGAGAACTGATCTCATAGATGCAGTTCACACCATGGTGGAGAAGGTTGAGTCAAACCCAGCGGCACAAGATATTATCAACATAGAGGTGAGTATTGTAGTTATTAATTGATGCAATTATTAATCTAGGATATTAATGATAAGTTGCTAACACTAGTGTCGAAATACAGATGAAAACCTTTAGGGATAGACCTAGGAGTTTCGACTAGGCAGCGGTTGTTGTGGGTTGAGATAACACTGCTACTGGTTGGTCCAATGACCTTATTCTTTTCTTTCATATTTAGATATGCACCATCATAGAAACCCACATAATGGTCTCTCATTGTTATATGCAGCTGAATGGTGGGTGCAATAAGGAGGAGACTCACCCAACTTGTCTAAAGTAGCAATTAAAGTGTTATCCCAGACATGTTTCGCCACTGGATGTGAGAGCAATTGGAGTACTTTTAACCTTATACACTCAGAGAGACGGAACAGATTGGGTGCTGCACAGCTGTCGGACTTGGTTTATGTGCACTATAATATGAGATTGAAAGAAGAGCATATACACCTTGGAATGGAGATTGATACTACCCCAATCGAGCTTGCCGATATCTTCCAAATGGATGACGATGATGAAGATCCCCTTTATGAGTGGGTTAGAGATAGAGGTGAGCCACTTTTAGATGAGCCTGGTGGTCGGCTTGGCATTTATATTGCTTCAGGAATGGATGTTGACGTCTAAGAATATATGTCTGAAGAGGGGAGAATTTACTCAGAGATACACCGTCCATTTGAGTCCCACCCTGGTGTTGGAAATGAAGAAGAAGAGCATCAGTCGTCTTCATCATCTTCCACTCGGATCCCTGACCAGACACAAGATGATGATGATGATGTTGACGACGAGGATGGTGATGGTGATTATGATGATGGTGATAAATTAGCTGCCTTGCGAGAGGAGGATGATAGGATGTGAAGTGACCCGGTTCCACAACCATCGCCAATCAGATCCACAGGGGAGATTGAGTTCACCCATGCCACGTAAGATGAACATCAAGGTTCCCGACAACAGAGAGGCTATAGTAGAGGACCACGCAGAAGGTTCGGGCCTCAAGATAAGGCAACTGGGATGGGCCAAAGCATGGATGTATCTTGCTTATCTGGCACAATAGAAGCCATGACGTTGGGACAGATTGGAGGATCTGGGCATTGGCGTGCACCAGAATTCATTGACTCGAGCCCTAGTCCAGTACATTATGGTGATAGTGGCTTTGAGAGCGTTGGATCAGCTGCATTGCATATGGGTATCCATCATATGTTGTATATGCCGATGGACCATCCTTTGAGAGCACCAGTTCATTTGGATATGGTAGTGGGTATGGAGTATGGACAATATGGTGGATCTTCTACCTCATTTGAACAGGAGGGTAGTTCAGGTGGTGGGTCATCTTTTGTTTACAGTATGTTTAGGTATCCATCCCAACCTTGTGTGCCATACCCACATCCTATAACTATGACTGACCCATTCCCTAGGCTGGGATACCTAGCTGATGTTGATGATGCATCTTATAGATGGGTAGTGACAATACCAAAACAATTGGGCCCAAAACATGTTATGAGACGAATATGTGGTGCATTCAGAAGAGCGGCTACGACATCTGCAGTGGTACGTAGATCTTGGGATGGAATCGCCAAGACCCTCTACTTGGAATTGACTTTTGAGTGTTGAGTGTTGGGTGTTGAGTGTTGAGTGTTGAGTGTTGAGAGATAACTCATGATGATGTAATATTTTTATTTATTTCGGATCATTTGTATTATATATTATGTGTTGATATAGATTATAGACAATATCTAGTGTAGACTGTAGACTATGTACTTATGTAGTATAGTTTCAGACTTTCAGTCAACGACTCAATGTACATTACCAAACTTTTGGTGTGGGCCACAAGTCATGGTTTAAGATCTCGCTCTCGCCCCCATCTTGCTAATCCAAAAAAGAGAGATCTCGCCAAATCTCTCCGAGATCATGTATTTTTTCACGGTCGACTCGGTGGTTGGTCTCGGTGGTCATATGGTCTTTGTAGTCCCTGAATAGGTATTTTCCCTATTTTAGGACTTCTAAACACAATGGAAACATCAGTTTTTTTTTTTAAATCAAACTTAAAATGGTACTTTGACTTCGTGCCCTGTGTAATTAGTCTCCGGCTCCCCTAGACTAGTATGCTCTATTCCACAATCCACAATCCACAATCCACAATCCACATTCCACAACCAACACATGACACCATAATCTTAAGAATTTAAAAGACATCATAGATAATTACTTAATTAATTAACAATTAACATTGATAACTGATGAGTCACATTAACATACGTTTGAAAATTTGAAATGACATAAAATAGGTTACTGATGATGTTTCGATGAAAAAATGGGTTTGAGAAGATTTGTTTTTGTCTAAAATGGTTCTTGAGAAGAAAAGTAGCTCCAAATGTGGATGAGGAGGTAATAGTCTCTACTCTTTAAGCTTCAATGAGTGTAGGAATAGAGATCCACAAGCAAAAGCTCCAAAATTCTTGCCACTAAGTGTTTTTTCTTCAAAAAAGTAGAGAGAGAGGTGAGATCTTGGCTAGATATGGCGAGATTTGGCGAGATCTCGGTGAGATCTTGTCGTTTTACAATCTCTCCTGTGATCTCATCTCGCTAGTCTAAAAAAAGGAGATCTCAGCGAGATTTCGCCAAGATCTTGAACCATGCCACAAGTATGACTTTACGTGTTTTTTTTAAATTAAACTAATTATGTGAATATGTTAGAAATGTCTAAAGTGGGATGTACACAAAAAATAGGCAAAAAAGTACGTTTTGAAGGTCAAAACCAAAGTTTCCACTCAACTGGGAAAAATTCCCTGGTTTCCTCGAAATTTCCCAGGTTTCGACGAAATTTCGGTCTCCCCAAGGGTCAAAACATAGTCGAACCCGATACCTTGAACCTTGACTGTTTCCTCATAACAACAAAAGAGGGATGTCCCAAACGTTAATGCCGAAGCGTTAAAGAGTCCACGTAACTACTATCACTACGACCATATGCATAGGACTATGGTGTGGTAAAAAAAGATAATTGCGGTTCAAGGCGGTACAGTCCACTGCCAGTAATCCTCTTCGTCAGCAAATCCTGAAAAAGACAATGACGAGGAAAAATGGTAATCCAACAATTCAAGGATTTAGTTATAGTGCATATATACAAAAGATTCAGGGTAAGGTTAGGAACATGAAGAATGGATTTAGGTGAAATTGAAGAGGTAATGGGAATACTGCCTTTACTTGAAACAGAGGAGAGGGTACCATCAACCAATTGAATCTTATCCTTACCAGGATAAATGGAGTAAGAATCATAATAGTGCGAGGTACCAGTCATGTGATCAGTGGCACTAGAGTTATGACCCACGATGGTGCTATTGAAGGTGCATATGTGGCACCAAGCATAACGGAAGCTGAGGCATTTGGTGTAGTAGGTGAGGTAAATGGGCTATCAAGCTGAACAAGTCTGCGAAGAACAACATTATCATCCCTAGAGAGTAAGCTGGTATCTTCCTGTGGGTGCCCCCTAGAATTAGTCTCTGTCGTTGCAGCATGGGATGTATAACTTCTCGTCTGCGGCCACCACGTGTGCTAGGACGGCCATGAAGTACCTCACACCTCCCTCGAGTGTGCCCAGGTTTCCCATAATGATCACACCGAAGTCTAATAGTCTATCTCTGTCATCTCCACGGGATGGCCCTCGGCCTCTGCCACAATCATGCCATCCTTTGTGGGCAGTGGAAGAAAGAGCAGATTGCTTAAGAAGGAGAAAAATCTAAGGCACCTCCGGGTCTCCTCACTTTGCAGATAGCTACACACCTCATTAAGGGATGGAAGAGGTGACCGACCTAAGATTTTTATCCGGATTGGCTCATACTTCGGATTCAAACCACTAAGCAAAATAAGTACACGCTCCTTTTCAAGTGTTCGGTAAACCTTAGCTCCATTTTCGGAGTTAGAAAGTTGAAGGTCCCTATAATGATCATACTCTCCTCAGAGGCCAATAACAATATTGTAATACTTAGAAATGGTCTTATCTCCTTGCTTCAGTGTATTGACTTTCTGGAGGAGCTGATAAACCTAAGACGAGTCACCCATTCTTATCAATGGATTGGTAGTCCATAGTCAAAGATTGCGCTCCATCCAAACATCGTTGATCGTGGCATAGAAGGCAAGCTTTCCAGCAGTATCGCAGATAGAGCTGCTAGCAAAGGTCATGTCAACCCAGATCCATTCTCTCTGAAGGGGAAGAGGAAGGCGGGGGCTCGGCCAGCAATAAGCAAGGACTCTTTTCCAGATGGAGGAGGAAAGGGGGCAATGGAAGAAGAGATGATTAGAATCTTCGGTCCTAGCAGAGGTAGCTAGCCTAGGGGATAGAGATGCGTCTGTGGATTAGGAAAGATTGGGTGGGAAGACAGTTGGATAAGGCTCTCTAAGTAGTGAAGCTATGCCGAGGAATATGGCCCTTAAACCCGACAATGTTCCTCTAAGGAACAAGAGGGCTATTAGTTCTAATGAGGTCCTAGGCCGAGGAAGAAGAGAAAGATTTGGAGGGGGTGAGGGACCAAGAAGCTTGTCACCCCTTCCTCTGTGGCCTGGGGGAATTGGGGGAGGGCAGACTAAATGTCCGAAAGGGTTTGGGGGGGGTGTCCGAGGAACCATTGGTTAAGATGGAAGCAATAAGGGCATCTCTGGGGAGGCTAGAAGAGTATACAACTCTAGCTCCAATGATAGGAAGAACATCAGCCGGGTGCTAGTTATCGAGCCAAAGAAGGGTGGAGGAGCCATCATCAATGAGGGAGGAGATGGCTTTGAGGCCAAAGGGTCTAAAATTCAGGATATTAAGCCAGTACCAAGAAGCATTGGGGGAGTTGGGGGTAGTCCAAATGGAGTCTCTATTGAGATAGTGGGAGTAGACCCAGGAAGTCCATATGCTATCCTGCTTGGAAGCTTCAGGATGCCAGCAGAGTTGACATCCTGGATTCTCCTCAGGCCAAGGCCTCCTTCCATCTTGGGAAGATAGACAACGACCCAACTTAGAGGACGAAGAAATCTGGAAGAATCATTCCCTTTCCAAAGAAAGACGCAATAGAGAGATTCAACTTTCTTGATGGTGGAAGAGGGGAGCTTGTAGACACCAGACCAATATATCTAATTGGATTGGAGGACTGACCTAATAAGCTCCAGCGGCCAGCGTAAGAGAGAAGCTTGCCCTTCTAGAGCCAAAGCCTTTTCTGATAAGGTCAAGCATAGGGGTGTAGTAGTGAGCAGTGAGCCTTGCCGAGATAAGGGGGAGACCAAGGTACTTAACAAGGAGGGAACCGGGGGAGAACCCGGTAAGGGCAAGGAGGAGGGATTTGGAGGCATCAGAGACCCCGAAAAGGAAGCGGTGGGGCTTAAGAAGATTGACATGAAGACCAGACAGATGCTCGAATTGGTGAAGGGAGGACATGATGGTGCTTATGGGGTCAGCTTTAGAGAAGATCATAAGATCGTCCGCAAAAGGAAAGTGGGAGAGACCGATCGGTTTGCATTTTGGGAGGTGGAGATCAGATGGAGATCTGTTGAAGCTTGGATGGATCGGCAAAGGACTTCTAGAGCGAGGGAGAAAAGGAAGGAGGAGAGGGGGCAGCCTTGGCGAATACCAATCGACTAAGGGAAATAGCCAACTAGGCTACCATTGATGAGGATAGAGTAGCAGGGAGAAGAAATGCAAGAGTGGGTCCAATAGATGAAAGTGGGGGGAAAGGACATGGCTCGAAGGACATTTGAGGTGTAGTCCCATCAGATAAAATCAGAGGTTTTGGGGAGATCAATTTTGAGGAGGGCTGCAGGGGAATGGGATTTACGATCAAATCCTCTAGCCACTTCATGGCACAAGAGAATGTTATTAGAAATGCTTCTGCCTGCAATAAAGGCCGATTGGTTTGGACTGACAAGGGAGTCAATAACCTTCTGAATCCTTGAGGCTAGGATTTTGGCAATAAATTTGTAGAGGAGATTGGAAAGAGAGATCAGACAAAAATCAGTTATTGAGGAAGCCCCATCTTTTTTTAGAAAGAGGCAGAGGAAGGTATAGTCAATATCATGGATTTGAGAGGGATTGAAGAAGCTTTTGATGGCTTTGAGAAGGTCAGGCTTGATGATGTCCTAACAAGTGGAGTAGAATCTCATACTGAAACTGTCAGGACCAAGGGCTTTGCTAGCTTTATGGGAGAGAACAATAGCAGATATTTGCTCATCAGAGGGGATGGCATGGAGGGAAGAGATGAGATGGGAGGGGATGTATTTGTCAAGGAGGCCAGGGGAATAGGGGAGAATGGGAGGGGGATGGGAGGGGAGAAAAGATCAGAGAAATAGTTGGAGGCCTTAGATTTAATGCCATCAGAAGAGGAGAGAATGGTTCCTTCTTTGATAGTGAGGGAGAGAATGGAGTTGGAGTTGTTTCCAGCTTTAAGAGACCTATGGAAATAGGCAGTGTTGAAGTCACCAAGCTCAAGCCACTTGATGCTGGATTTTTGCTTGAGGAAGCTTTCCTCTTGGGCAATGAGAGTGGTGAGCTCAGAGGAGGAGGATTTCTCTTCCTCAACCAGAGAAGAATAAAAAGGGTCGGCTTGAAGCCTTGTTTGAAATTTAAAAGTAACTGCAAGCATACGGATCATTGTAGCTACGGGTCGAACACAGGGAGGCGGCCATTTTATTGTTGGCTTCTTCTAGTAACGCGAAAGTGTAGAAATTGATGATTGTGATCTACTTCTAACTACCTCCCTAAAACAAATGCATCTAAAAGAACGTCCTAACCAACACAACTAGGGAAATTGGAATTGAAATTGAAATTAAAAACCTAATCATTCATCATCTAGGAATTTAAATGCTCAAAGCAAAGAAGAAAAAAATAAAAGAAAAGGGCTGAAATAAAATAAATAAAATAAAAGTGTAGAGACAGGGAATAGAGCTAGAGAGAGGCTCGAGGGACGCACCGCAAATAGTACGAGCTTCCTTACTTGACCAGAGAGTAAATCTTACAAGGGCTTCTCTACATAGCTTTAGAGAAAGGGAGGCAACATAAATAATTAAAGTAAAAGGATGGTTCTATGGCTAGAGAGAGGCAAAGCCAAAACATCGTCTATCCAAGAACCTCTGGGGAAAGGGAAAGCAACAAAGTAAAACTGAAAATTAAAATCCTAAATTAAGAGTGATGGGTAGCAAGAAGAGGGGATGAGAAGAATACTGTAGAAGCCTACCTACCTGAACTTCAATTCGTGAATTAAAAACTTGGTTGATTTGAAATTCTACCAGCCCTAAAAACTAAATCTGAAATTGCTAGGCCTGGAGAAAACATATTTTGAAGAGAAACTGCAATTGAAAAGAGATGCTCCAAAACTTGGTTCTTGTCACCTAGATCTAAGCCTTGAACTAGAAAATTAAAATTACAACTAGAATAACTTGAATCGCATAAACAATAAAAAAAAAAAGCTTGCATTAATTGAATAAAAAAATTACAAAAGTGCTTGAATAAAAAACAAAGAAGAACTAGAGGGAGAGAGAGAGTGCACAACGAAAATTGGGGAAGAAGAGAGAATGTCCTCCTCCCCTTTGGACGATTTTCTTTTAAAGGGAATAGGGGAGAAGAGAACGCCCAAGGTGGGATCTTTTAGGATCTTTGGTGATGAGGTGGAGGGTAGGAGAGAAAAGAAAAAAGGAGAGAAAGTAGGGAGAGGGAAAGAGAACGATTTGGCTGATTTAGGTTTCCAATTTAGTTGGGATTGGGAGAGATAGGGAGATAGGGTTCCTATTTTATCTCTTTTTTTTCTTTTCTTTTCTTTCTTCTTCAAGGTTATGCAGCCCCTCGTGGACAACTCCTATGATTTGGACAATCTTCTATTTTGTGGAAATTTCGTCTATGCCCTTGACCTTTAAGCAAGTGGAAAGTAGGAAAGAGAAGATCAACAAATCTCCAAAAACTAGGAGAGAGAATCTTCAACGCCCAAGGGGGAGGAGAGAGAGTGTGATGACCAAGGTGGATCCCTCCATCTTTGTTGGCATTTGGAATGTTTCTTATACCCTTGGGACAGCTACAGAAGGGTTGGGCTTGCATCTCAGTTCGGTTTTGGTCCATTATTTTTTTTCCAGCCCGAAAAGAATAATCACGTGTACGGGTGCCAAAATGAATGTGTACTTTTAATGCGACACATCCATCTTGCTTAGAATTTCATCCTCGTTGCAATCATGAGAAGAAACGGGACCTCTTTACTTGTAAAATTGGAGATATGATGCTCGATAATCCTTAAGGCCTTTTAAATATAAAACTTGCAAAAAGAAAGAAAAACCCAAGGTAGCTCTATTCTAAGTGTGTAAAAATGCATGCTTTATAACCTAAGATTTCACACATAAATGTGCTCATCAGAATTCCCCCACACTTAGACTTTGCTAGTCCTCGAGCAAAACAAAAAGAATAAAAAGTAAACAACAAAAAACCTAACTCACATTTTTAGGAATCATGGTTGCACTTAGCATGTGCAACAAGCCTTTAACCCCTAAGTCACCCCTAGAGGACGAGTTGTATCTCATGGGTGTTTGCAGTGAATATGCACCTAGAATTCAGAAAGAAAAAAAAAATCCCAACCTTGGCTAAAGGTAAGGGCTATATTGATCTGGAGCAAAGATAATTCCTTTGACACTTGAATTTTTATTACCCCATATCAATTCCAGGCACCAACATATTTCTTAATTCGGAAGTCACCTTGTCTCTTCCAGAACATCCTTATCTTAAGGCAAGACCACTTGTGAAGTAATATGGAACTAAGGACTAAGGTGTTGGAGTGTTTTCGACCAAACATGTTACCAAGGCATTGATGACATTTGCACATACTTTCCTGCTGTGTGGTTTCTTTCTTTTTTTTTTTTTTTTTTTTTTTTCATAATAAACTCTATCCTACTCTACTACTGTTGGCTTGAATGATGTGGTGGAGTAAACACTTGACACCCAAGTTACTATGTTGCTTCGCTTTTTGCATATGCTCACCTAGACAGTGATGCCAGAGTTCTTCCAGAAATTTCCTCCCTAAGAGTTTCGATCAAGACACCCCACATCTTGAGGTGCAATGCCCTATCTCGTTCTAAGGAAATCAACTCTTACTCTTCCTTTATATCACTTTCCACACTTCATTTAAAATTGTGTATTTGTCAACTCATGCCAATAAAAAAAAAAGGCTCAACTCCAAATCAAGAGTACAAGGAACCCACAGACTTACATATGGTCCAACACCATAAAACAAGGGTCTCTTATTTTTTAAAAGAGAGTCCCACCTCAAGACACAGACTTGTTTCTTTTTTTTTTTATTTTTTTCTTTTCTCAACAGGGTTTTTATGCGTTCAAGGTGGGTACCTTAATCAAAACTCTTACTTTCATACATCAAGCAACCAAATAGTATGATCATTAGCCAAAAGCCAAAGTAGGACTTCATCCTTAGCAAGCTCAGAAACAAAAAGAAAAACAAACACAAACACAACCACAACCACAAACAAAGGGGAAAAAGCAAAAACAAAAAGAAACTAGTTTCCCTCCCTCACACTTAAGTCATGCAATGTCCGCAATGTATGAAAAGAATTAAAAGCACAGACAATGCAAGGGGGTTATACCTGGGTAAAAGTTAGTCATTTGTGTAAAGAGGTTCATGGAGATCCATGACCTCTTCAATAGCAACAGTAGGAAGCTCGAGGAATGGTTTTAAATGCTAACCATTAACCTTTGAAATTATGCCTGTTCCTAGATTCAGAATCTCTACAGCCCCATGGGGATATACATTATGTACAATAAATGGGCCATCCCATCGGGATCTAATCTTACTAGGGAAAAGATGCAACCGAGAGTTGTACAATAAGACCACTAATTGCAATAGATTTGCGAAGAATATGCTTATCATGGAAGGTTTTGGTCTTGTCCTTGTAAATCCTAGAACCTTCATAGGCATCATTCCTAAGTTCCCCCAACTCAGATAGTTGGAGCCTACGATGAATATCCGCATCAGACAAATCAAAGTTGAGCTTCTTTATGGCCCAAAAGGCCTTATGCTCCAATTCAACTGGTAAGTGACAGGCTTTCCCATACACCAAACGGCTTGGTCAGTCTTGAATGCAGTCCGATGGGCCCACAAGGATCAGTGAGCCTAAGGGACCAATCCTTACTGTTGGGATTAACAGTTTTCTCCAAGATTTGTTTGATTTGCCTATTAGACACCTCCACTTGGCCACTAGTTTGGGGGTGATGAGGGGTAGCTAACTTATGGGTGATCCCATATTTTTTCATCAAGGCCTCAAAAGGCCGATTACAAAAATGAGTACCCCTATCACAAATTATAGCACGTGGTGTACCAAAACGGGAAAAGATGTTCTCTTTAAGAAACTTGACCACCACTTTGTGGTCATTAGATTTACAAGGTATGACCTCTATTGATTTAGAAACATAATCAACAGCCAAAAGTATGTACAAATTCCCGAAGGAATTAGGGAATGGTCCCATGAAATCGATGCCCCACACATCAAAGATCTTGACTACCAAAATACGGTTGAGGGGCATCATGTTCCTTTTATTGATATGGTCGAAAGACTAGCATGTGGGATAAGCCTTGCAAAAATAAAAAGCATCACGAAAAAGAGGGGGCCAATAAAATCCGCATTGGAGAACCTTTGCGGTAGTCTTCTTAAGGCCAAAGTGTCCACCACATGCATCATCATAGCAAAAGGATAAAATTGAGTGCTGCTCATGATCTGGCGCACAAAGTTTAATAATTTGGTCAGGACAAACTTTAAAAAGATAAGGATCGTCCCAAAAGAAATGCTTAACTTGTGAAAGGAATTGATACCTATCTTGGGTGGACCAGTGATCCGGAGTCACACCCGAAACTAAGAAGTTGACAATGTCAGCAAACCATGGTTCACTGGACACTGCAAGAAACTGTTCATCTAGAAAATTCTTGTTGACTGGAGAATTGACAGTCAAGGAATTGGGAAGCCGGGATAAATGGTCTGCAACTAGATTTTCAATTCATTTTTTATCCCTAATTTCCAAATCAAACTCTTGCAAAAGTAAAACCCACCTAATGAGATGGGCTTTGGCATCTTTCTGAACAAGGTATCTAAAAGCGGAATGATCAGTATACACCACCACATGTGACACCAACTAAGTAAGACCGGAATTTTTCTAGCGCAAACACAATAGCTAAGAATTCTTTTTCAGTGGTTGTATAGTTGAGTTGTGCATCATTTAGGGTCCTACTAGCATAGTAAATGACTCTGGGCAGCTTATTAATCCTTTGACAAAAAACTGCTCCTATGGCAAAATCTGAAGCATCACACATGAGTTTAAAAGGTTCAGTCCAAACAGGTGGTTGAATAATGGGTGCATTGGTCAACTCCTTAAGTTGCTCGAAGGATTCTAGGCACTATTTAGAAAACTCAAAAATTTAATCTTTGGCAAGTAGTGAAGTGAGAGGCCGAGCTAACTGACTAAAGTTCTTAATAAACCTTCTGTAGAAGCCAGCATGGCCCAGAAAAGATCGGACGTCCTTAACAGATTGGGGAGGTGGTAAATTATCAATTAAATCCACTTTGGCTCTATCTACCTTAATTCCCTCCTTGGATATTACATGGCCTAAAACATTACCAGATTTAACCATAAAATGACATTTATCCCAATTTAAAACCAAATCCTTAGATATGCACCTTTTCAAAACTAGGGAAAGATGGTGAAGATACTCAGAATAGGAATTCTCATGAATCGAAAAGTCATCCATAAATACTTCTAAGAATTTTTCGACCATGTCAGAAAAGATGCTCATCATGAATCATTGGAACATAGTAGGGGCATTGCAAAGCCCAAAGGGCATACACCTATAAGTAAATGTTCCATGCGGGCATGTAAAAGTGGTCTTATGTTGGTCATCTAAAGCAATTGGGATCTGGTTGTAGCTGGAATATCCATCAAGAAAACAATAGTATTCATGTCCAGCTAACCTCTCTAATATCTGATCAATGAATGGAAATGGGAAGTGGTCCTTCCAGGTTGCCGCATTAAGTTTCCTGTAGTCTATACGCTCTCCACCCTGTTTGGACACGGGTTGGAATTAGTTCGTTATTGGCATTGGGAACTACGGTAACACCAGACTTCTTGGGCACTACGTGAACTGGGCTTACCCATTGGCTATCAGAAATAGGATAAATTATTCCATGATCCACGCACTTTAAGATCTCTTTCTTAATGGCTTCCATTATCACTGGATTAGCTCTTCTTTGGGGTTCCGTGGATAGTTTAAAATCCTTCATAAGATGTATATGATGTTTCATAATAGAAAGACTTATACCCTTGATATCAGCCATGATCCAACTTAGGGCTTCCTTATTGTCTCTTAACACTTTAAGTAATTCCTCTTCCTGGCTAGAAGTCAAATATGAAGAAATTATTACTGGAAGAGTCTGGTCAGGCCCTAGGAAGCATACCTCAAAGTAGATGGCAATTCCTTAAGATTTAGCTTAGGGGGCTCAACTATCGAAGGCTTGGGAATGGAATTGGAAGGGGGTCCACAGGTGTGTGAAGACTCGAGACTTCAGAAAAGAAGTTTTCACTATCATCATCTAACTTATCTATCTATTCTTGGAATTCCGAATCAAAATTAGTATCAAAGTTGGTACTTAAATCATCAGGAAAATCTGAAAAATCCTCAAGCATATTGATCTCTTCTTCCGTATGTGGTTGCTTGCCTATCTTGAATATGTTAAACTCAATAGTTTGGTTGCCAAAAGATATCCTTAGGAAACCATTCCGACAATTGATTAATGCATTACTGGTAGCCAGGAATGGTCTTCCTAGAATTATTGGGATCTTATCCTTGGTTAAGAAGGGCTTGGTATCTAACACAATGAAATCAACAGGGAAAATAAATTCCCCCACCTTAAGTAAGACATCCTCAACCATCCCTTTAGGAATCTTAACAGACCTATCTGCCAACTGAAGAGTAGTTCCAGTGGCTTTCAATTCTCCCAATCCTAGTTGCTTATACACATAGTAAGGCAAAAGATTCACATTTGTGCCAAGGCAAAGTAAGGCATGGTCAATGTAGGTGTTGCCTATGACACAAGCTATGGTAGGACTCCCTGGATCCTTATACTTGGTGGCTATAGGCTGAGTAATTATGGAACTAATGTTACTTGTCAAGAACGTCTTTAACGTCTTTTTGGGCACATTAGTGATACTTTTGTGAGTACACAAATCTTTCAGGACCATTGCATAGGCGGGGATCTGGGATATGACATCCAAAAGAGGGATGCTCACTTCTACTTTTTTGAAGACTTCTAAAATCTTGTCCATGGAAGCAGTCTTCTTTTTGTTTACCAAGCGATTAGGAAGGGGACAGGGGGAACATAAAGACTGTTAGGGATTTGCTCTTTTTCAGAAGAATCATTTTTGGTTTCCTCAACCAAATCATCTTCATTTGCTTTGTATTCATCAGACGAACCTGGAACAAGAGGCACACTTGTGTCCTCAACAGAAGGAGAGTTAACAAGAGTAATAGATGGGGAAGATTTAGGAACACTCTATTGGTACTCTCGCCCACTCCTAAGGGCATAAACAACATGACATTGGTTGGAGGGCCCTTGCTATGTCTGACCTTATACTACATTTAGTAGTGCATTAGTTGGTGCTTGTGAACTAACAGGCTGATGATGCTTAGGGTTGGGCTCTGGTTGACTAGGCAAACTTCTCTTCTCCCTCTCATGCAAAATTAAGACAACTTGGGTGAGTTCTCTCGTAAGATTTTGATGGCTTGTCATGATGAGGGCCATATTCTTCTCCAAGTCACTTAATCTACTTACCTCTCTAGTGTTGGTAAACCAAGGGGATTGCTGATAAGATGATTGGAGAGGGGGCCTAGGGAAACTAGCTTGAGGTCCTACATTTGACCTAGGAAAAGTATTTGGGGCAAAAGGCTGTTGTGCAAAGGGAGGCCTTTGGGGTCTAGGTTGACCTTGATTATGGAAATTGGAAGGCCCTGCTTGGTTGCCTTGGTTCCAGGAGAAATTTGGGGCCCCTTTAATAACGTTTCTACATTTTCTGTTTCAAGAAACGTCAGAAACATACATTTCCATTTTTAGAAACAGAAACAGAAACAGAATTGAAGGTGTTTGATAAGTCATATTTCTGGAAGTCGATAGTAACCAGCGAAAGAATGACCACGAGTCGTTTCCAGAAACGGCGAAACAAGTTCTTGAACCATAAATAGGTAGAAATTTCAATTTCAATTTTTGAAAACAAGTGAAACGAAACAGTTTTATCAAATGCTTTTTGTTCCATTTCTACCGTTTCTGCTTTTTGTTCTGTTTCTGCCGTTTCTGCCATTTCTGCTTTTAGTTCCGGTTCTTCCATTTCTACCATTTTTGCTTTTTGTTTCGTTTCTGCCGTTTCTGTTTTTTGTTCCGTTTCTACCGTTTCTGCTTTTTGTTCCGTTTCTGCTTTTTGTTCCTCGTTTCTGGACACGGAAACGGCACAAACGCGTTTCTTGAAACATTATGAAATGGGCCCTTGGGTGATTTCTCCACCCTGGATTGTAAGTGTTAATATATGGATTATTCTGATATAAGACATTAAAAGTTTCATTGGAAGTGCCCCCAGAGGTGTTGGGGCATTTTTTATAACTTGTCTAGGGGACTGGCACCATCCGCACATCTTAACCAAATTAACTGATGATGACTCTTTAGGAACAATGGCCTCAATCCTTTTGATAAGGCTGTCCAAGTGGGCTTCCTTGGCTACTAACCCATCCACAAAATATCCTTTTCCTCCTATGGTTCTTTCATTTTCTTAGGTTGATTCCCACTCGTGGGTTTTGTCTGCTAAGTCAAGTAAGAATTGCTATGCCTCTCCTTCATCTGTAAAGGATGTGAATCCCTAGGGCATATAGACTCTAACATTTGTTTAGTTGGGTAATCAATACCCTCATAAATTATTTGACATGAATGCCATAAGTCTAGGCCATGGTGAGGACATTCCTGGAGTAGATCCTTAAATCTCTCCATAAATTTAGAAAAGGACTCACTAGGCTTTTGCCTAAATTGGAGGATATCACTTCTAAGCTTATTGGTCTTGTGAGTTGGGAAAAACTTCTTGAGGAAGACAACTGTGAATTGTTCCCATTTAGTTATGGAATTTGTGGGTAACCCATACACCACTTCTTAGCTTGGTCTTTTAATACAAAAGTGATAAACCTCAGCTTAATAGCATCATCAGAAAGTTGTTGGATTTTAATTAGAACACATGCCTCTTCAAATTCCCGAGGAATAGGTATGCATCCTCAGAGGTCAGCCCATGCAAATGGGGCAACATAATGATGAATTGAGATTTGAGCCCTGGGCTCATGGTAGAACTATGCAGGAAGGTTGGGCTGTTCTAGTAAGGTAGAACCTGTCTTTCAAAGTAGGAGGGGGTTGTGGTGGAGGGTTTTGCTGTTGGTTTAGGTTGGGTAGCTTAGTCTCCCATATTGAAAGGTATTGATGAGAGTATACGTATAGGGTCCCTACTTGTTGGATTTCTTCTTTCTAACCGATTCACAGTATTACGTACCCATCCAGCACTCATGTAACAGATCCCTACCCACAGCTAGAATAAGACTACCACAAGCACAAAAGAATGGAAAATATTTTTTGATATATTTTTTTTTTGTGAGCTTACCAACAGGGATCAGGGGTTGCTCAATTCTTGAGGTACTGCTACAGGGCGAAACCCGCATTTACCATACTGTGAGGCTTGACGACCTCTGCCGAGACAACAATTATTGCAAGTTGTTCTCCTCAGGAATTCAATAAATGATGAAACAAAAAGAAAGCACTCCAATTTACCAAAAGAAAGCGAAAAATAACATGGAACTGTCTTCCCGGCAACAACGCCAAAAACTTGTTTGAAATTTAAAAGTAACCGCAAACGTACGGATCATCGTAGCTACGGGTCGAACACATGGAGGCAGCCACTTTATTGGGCTTCTTCTAGTAACGCGAAAGTGTATAAATTGATCTAAATTGATGATTGTGATCTACTTCTAACTACCGCACTAAAACAAATGCATCTAAAAGAACGTCCTAACCAACACAACTAGGAAAGTTGGAATTGAAATTGAAATTAAAAACCTAACCATTCATCATCTAGGAATTTAAATACTCAAAGCAAATAAATAAAAAGCAATAAAAAAAAAATATAAAAGAAAAGGGCTGAAATAAAATAAATAAAATAAAAGTGCAAAGAAAGGGAATAGAGCTAGAGAGAGGCATACAAGTAGGTTTCTCTAAATAGCACGAGGGATGCGCTGCAAATAGTACGAGCTTTCCTACTTGACCAAAGCTTTACTCTTACAAGGGCTTCTCTACTTAGCTTTAGGGAAAGGGAAGCAACATAAATAATTAAAGTAAAAGGATGGTTCTATGGCTAGAGAGAGGCAAAGCCAAAACATCGTCTAGCCAAGAACCTTTGGGGAAAGGGAAAGCAACAAAGTAAAACTGAAAATTAAAATCCTAAATTAAGAGTGATGGGTAGCAAGAAGAGGGGATGAGAAGAATACTGTAGAAATCTACCTATCTGAACTTCAATTCTTGAATTAAAAACTTGGTTGATTTGAAATACTACCAGCCCTAAAAACCAGATCTGGAATAGACCAAATATGAAATTGCTAGGCCTGGAGAAAACAAATCTTGAAGAGAAACTGCACTTGAAAAGAGATGCTCCAAAGCTTGGTTCTTGTCACCTAGATCTAAGCCTTGAACTAGAAAATTAAAATTACAACTTGAATAACTTGAATCGCATAAACAATTAAAAAAAAAAAGCTTGCATTAATTGAATAAAAAAATTACAAAAGTGCTTGAATAAAAAACAAAGAAGAACTAGAGGGAGAGAGAGAGTGCACAACAAAAATTGGAGAAGAAGAGAGAACGTCCTCCTCCCCCTTGGATAATTTTCTTTTGTAGGGAATAGGGGAGAAGAGAACGCCCAAGGTGGAATCTTTTGGGATCTTCGGTGATGAGGTGGAGGGTAGGAGAGGAGAAAAAAAGGAAAGAAAGTAGGGAGAGGGAAAGAGAACGATTTGGATGATTTAGGTTTCCAATTTAGTTGGGATTGGGAGAGATAGGGAGATAGGGAGATAGGGTTCCTATTTTATCTCTTTTTTTTCTTTTCTTTTCTTTCTTCTTCAAGGTTATGCAGCCCCTCGTGGACGACTCCTATGATTTGGACAATCTTCTATTTTATTTGGAAATTTCGTCTATGCCCTTGACCTTTAAGCAAGTGGAAAGTAAGAGAGATTTTTAACAAATCTCCAAAAAGTAGGAGAGAGAAAATCTTCAACACCCAAGGGGGAGGAGAGAGAGTGATGCCCAAGGTGGATCCCTCCATCTTTGTTGGCATCTGCAATGTCTCTTATACCCCTAGGACAACTGCAGAGGGGTTGGGCCTACGTCTTGGTTCTGTTCTGGTCTATTATTCTTTTTCCAGCCCAAAAAGAATAATCACTTCTACGCGTGCCAAAACGGTTGTGTACTTTTAACGCGACACGTCCATCTTGCTCAGAATTTCATCCTCGTCGCAGTCATGAAAAGAAATGGGACCTCTTTGCGTGTAAAATTGGAGATATGGCACCCAATAGTCCTTAAGGCCTTTTAAATACTAAACCTGCAAAAAGAAAGAAAAACCCATGGTAGCTCCATTCTAAGTATGTAAAAATGCATGCTTTACTACCTAAGATTTCACACATAAATGTGCTCATCAAGCCTCAATTGGATGGATGCGAGCGAGACTTTGCAGGAGGAGACTCTAGAGGAAATGTTCCCAAAGGTGTATGAGGTTCTAGGCCTTAAGGGCAATCTTAACATTCTTAAGCTTATTGGCAAAAGCAATGAGGGGGGAAATGGAAGGCTTGGACATGCTTGTTCCATTCGTAACGGATAAGCAGAAGGAAGCCCTGGTGAGAGGACCACATATCAAAGAACTTGAAAGGCTTAGGGCCAAAGGATAGGATGGGCTGGACAAAGAGGGAGATGGGGTTGTGATCAGAAAGGCCAGGGAGATCAAACGTGGTATTAGAGGAGGGGAAGGAGTCAAGCCAGTGATTGTTAACAAGAAGATGATCAAGTTTACAGCCGATCCTAGAAGAACCACTTCTCTTATTGTGCCAAGTAAACTTATAGCCGGACCAAGGAAGGTCATTGACACTAAGATCATCCAAGTAGTCATTGAAAGTATCCACAGAGCGAGAGTCAATGGGGGAACCACCCATCTTCTCGTGGGCTCTTCTAACCATGTTAAAATCACCCCTAAGGCCCAAGGAAGGGGGCTAATCAAAGGACCGAGGGAAAGGAGGTCATTCCAAAGGGAGACCCTATCAGGGGAACGGTTGAGGGCATAAATGGCAGTGGAAGCCAGGGAGGAGCTGGAAGAATCAGTGATGGAAAGATGGATATACTGGGGGGAAGTTGAGGAAGAGGAAATGACAAGCTTACTGGGGTCCCAGAGGATCCAAATTCGGCCTGAGGGATAGTGGATGTAATTGGCAAGGAGAGACCAATGGGGGGTGATAGAGGCAACGATGTGGGGAGCCTTGGCTTCAGGAATTTAGGTTTCGAGGAGACAACAAAAGATAGCACGGGAGGACTTGATTTGAGATTTGACCTTAGCTTGCTTAGCTAGGAAATTAAGACCGCTAACATTCCAGATAAACTAGATCATTTGGATTTGCAGGGGAGGGGCAATAAAGGCTCATTAACAGAGTTAGAGACATGACCTTTGCGGGAAGAGGGCTTCTTCTTGCGGTTCTGTTTGTATTCAACAAAGGTGGGTGAGCGAGCTACCGAGACCAGGGTGATGTGGCAGCAACATGGGGCTCACAATAGAGGTGGTCGCTTCATTGAAGGTGAGAGATTGGTGGTGGCGTTGAGTGGCCAGGGGATGGAGGCCTTCCGTAGGAGAGGTTAGTGAGAAGAGGCGATGGCGGCCATCAAATTCGAATTTGCCAAGGTGATATCATCAGGGCTCAACTCAGAGGAGGTCGAGGCATTGCAAATGATTGACTTGAGATGGCGTTGAGTGGCCAGGGTATGGGGACTTTCCATAGGAGGAGCCTGCAGGGAGTGGCGCTGAGAGGCCAGCATCAAGGTTGAAGGAGAGTCATCCGTAGGAGGGGGAGGATCCGAGGGGTTTGGTGGCAGTAAAGGAGTCATCAAAGCTGTCGGTGGAGAGGATCGAAGGAGAAACAAACTTGTTACCAGTGCCGTGGATGGAACTGTCGGAGGTAATGGGACGAGAGGGAGCAGCAACCGCAGGTGGAGCTTGTGTGGAAACCTGCATTGAAAAAGGGGGGAGCACACCAGCAAGGAGGCTGCAAGAGGAACCAGAGAGATGGGGGTGTCAGGCGAAGGAGAGGAGCTCAATGGGTCAAGGTAAGTGGATGGGTTGGGTAACCTAGACGGTTAAGGTGGTTGAGGGGAGGCAGTTAGGCCGGATGGGAGGGGTTAAGTTAATAGGCTGGGAGAATAGGGTTAAGGATAAGCTTTGGGCCAGAAGGGGGAGGGCTAGAGTTAAGAGTGTGGTTAGAAGAAAATGAAGTGTGGTGAGTCTGATCAGAGGTAAGGTTAATAAGCACAAGGTGCGGAGGTAGAGATAAAAGAGGGAGGTTGCCATTTAGAGGAGGGTTAGGGATTGAGGTGGAAAAGGAGATATGTTCGTAGAGAGAAGAGAGGGAGGTGACAGAAGGCATGGGGGGAGACGCCAACTGACCAAGAGGAGGCTGGGGGGAGGTAGGCAGAGATCTCAGAGTGGCAGAGGGGGAGCCAGAGGGGCTACTGTTGTCCATATGTGAGTCGGCGGAACGGGGAAGGTCAAATCTGTTTTGACCAGCCATCAGAGAATGGTTGTCTGAAGGATCAACCGAAGAACCATTAACAAAGGATTTGCTTGGATGACTAAGCCCATAGTGGGAATTTCTCCGTTGTTCTGCTCCAACACCGACCACGGCTGGGCTCACAAACGACAGAAGCCGCAACAGAGGGCCGGGGAGGAGGGTAAGTCGTTGATGGGGGGAACCTTGGAGATTGGATCTCGAGCAATCAGAGGAATGAGGCAAGACTTCTGAGTTTCTGATTTGGTGAGTTGCATAGGAGCACGATTTAGTATGGTGCCCAAAAACCTTGCAAATGGAGCATTGAGGAGGAGTCCAATCGAATTGGACCTTCTAGTGAAAACTGTAGCCTTCATCTTCTATGATCTTCACAAACGAAGGAAGAGGGGTATCCACAAGGACGTCGCTGCATATCCTAGCAAAGGCCAAGCAATCCATCCATTTAGTCCGAATATCAGTGTGAAGATGTTTGCTTATGATGGAGCCAACGAGACTGATGCCTTGCTTGCACCAGTAATGAGCGGCAGGTTAGGGAGGGAGACCCACAGTGGAATGGAACAGAAACCGAAATTGTGTATTTGGGTGTATTGATTCCACTGTTTGAGGAAGATGGGTCTTTTACCCACTCGCTAGGGTCCTCCGTCAAGAGCACGTAGCTTGTCACTATCTTCAGAGAATTTGAATAAGAAGGCGTCATTGTCGAGCAGGAAAATGGACAGGTTACCTGACGGTCTCCATTGGTTGTTGAGAGGATTTAACCACCGGAAATGGAGGACGGCTGCCGAGAATATGATCCACTATGCAATTTTGCTATTTAGAGATCTCAGAGGAAAGGAAACCAGGAGGATATAGTCCAACCTTAGAGTTGTTCAGAGTGGAGGGAGGCATAAAGTGGAGGAAGAGGCCATCGGGGGAAGGGTGAGTGGAAGGTTTCAGGCAGGCAGAGTAAGTTTTGGGAGGCTGAAGGGCTGAGGGGGAGGTGGAAGGGGAGGTAGTAGGGGTGGAGGCTCAAGGGAGGAAGGAGGAGGGGTGGGGAGGCTATGATTCTGATGGCATCAGCCACCGGAGCCGTGGATGGAGAGGTCATAAGGTATTAGGTTATCGGAGGGGGAGGGAGGTCTCGGAGTCAACCTCGCTAAAGCAGCAACTTTGAGTCAACAGGGAAATAAATGTTGGGATTACTAAAGACCTCAAACTACTGAACTCTTTAATATGCACTTAACAATTTGAAATTAACCTGGACTATCCCTAGTTGTCATGGTGGAAAGATGGGCCTAGGTAATTGTTTTATAGTATCCTTAAAGGGCGTGGAAGCTGATCCTGAGAAAGTTATAAGCATTCTTGGTTGGCCAGCACCAAAGACCATTACTGAGGTCTACAATTTCCATGGCTTACTATATTTCTAATTAGAAGATTCATTCGCAATTTCAGCGCAATCATAGCACCAATCATTGAATGCCTAAAGCAGAATAAAGGAAAATCTGAATGGACAATAGCAGAAAATAAGGCTTTTCTTCTTATCAAGAAGAAAATTACAGAAGCAAGCGTATTACATTTACCAGATTTTGAGGAATTATTCGAAGTTGCTACAGATGCTTCACACATCAATCTGGGAGGAATACTTATGCAAGGTGGACATCCTATCGCTTTCTATAGAGGAATTATGATGCATAGAGAAGCTATTCAATCTATGATCTGGAACTCTATGTTGTAGTTCTAGTGTTACGTACCTGATGGCATCATCTTATCGGTAAAGTTCATCCTATATACTGAGCACAAGGCGTTTAAGCACTTTCACTCTCAAAAGTCGATTAGCAACCGACATGCTATGTTGGTGGCTTATCTACAAGAATTCACATTTGCATTGAAGTATAAGGCTGGAAAGGAGAATACTGTTGCTGACGCATTGAGTTGCAAAGTGTTGACACTTAACGCCTTTTCAGCACATGCAGTTAATGTTTGATCAAATATGGGGGAGTATGCATTTGACGAAGATTTTGCCCATTTTCATCAAGAGTTACAACAGGGTGGACCACACCCAAAATATTCCATCCATGATAGGTCCTTGTTCTTGGGAACACGGGTATGCATTCCTCACTCATCCCTACGTCACATTATTCGAGAGTTACATGGGGGAGGCTTGGGATGTCATTTCCGAAAGGTCAAGACCCTTATTCAGGTTACTGATTGCTACTGCTGGCCACATGTATCGAAGGACATCGATCGTGTTATAAAAAAAGACTTGTATGCCAGCCAAGTTTCAAGGTATCGGGTTTCGACCCTTGGGGAGACTGAAATTTCGGTCGAAACCTGGGAAATTTCGAGGAAACCAGGGAATTTTTCCCGGTTGGGTGGAAACTTTAGTTTCGACCTCCAAAATGTATTTTTTTTCCCTATTTTTTGTGTACATCCTATTTTAGACATTTCTAACACATTCGCATAGTTTTATGAAAAAAAGAAAAAAAGTCATACTTGTGGCCCACACTAAGAGTTTGGTAATGTATGTTGAGTCATTGACTGAAAGTCTGAAACTATACTACATTACTGCATAAGTATATAGTCTACACTATATATAGTCTACAATCTACATAATACAAATGATCCAAAATAAATAAAAATATTACATCATCATGAATCACTCAACGCTCATGACTCAACACTCAATACTCAACGCTCAACGCTCATGACTCAACACTCAATACTCAACACTCAACACTCAATGTCAAGTAGAGTGTCTAGGCGGTTCCATCCCACGAGCTGCGTACTAGTGCAGATGTCATAGCCACTCCCTTGAATGCACCACATTTGTGTCCCATGACATGTTTTGAGCCCAATTGTTTTGGGAGTCTGTCACTGCCCATCTATAAGATGCACCATCAATGTCAGCTAGGTATCCCAGCCTAGGGAATGGCTCAATCACAGTGGTTGGTGTTGAATCCAATTTTACATTGATACCAGACCCTGTATTGGGAAACTCTGCTTTACTTTTCAGTCTAACCATCTTAAGATATATTTGATTGTGTCTACGTGCACTTCAAATAAACTTTCAGATCTAGAATTTGGATGCCAAATAAACTTTCGGATCTAGAATTGGGGCGCTAAAATAATAAGAGGCTGTCTTTGTCTGCAAAGGGCATTATGAAGAGAACAAATCTAGCACAAACATGAGAAGGTATAGTTTCCAAACTTTTTTGTCATGGAGAGAAACATCCAAAAGAAGGTCCAAATAAAAGGAAAACATTCAAGCACAAACAGGAATTTGTAGAGCTGATTTTTATAGCCATAGCCAATTTCCATTTTTGTAATTAACAGATATTTAAAACTTTCTACATGGCTGGTCGTCTAACAGTAATTTTCGACAGAATTTCAAATATCCTACTTAAATAGCAATGTACCATTGAGTATTAAAAAATTGATGATGTTGAAGTGCCAGTAGTGCTTCTATTAAAGTACCTTCCAAACATGTCTGCTTCTTTTCTGGTTCAGAAACACTTCAGATGCCTTGTTACCAAATGCATTTCACTCCCGCAGAAGTTTTTCCTGAGAACAAAAACACTTCCAGCTTCGAAACACTTCTGTGGAACAGAAATGCTACCAAACATGGTCTAATTGGGTGCATCTAATCAGTCGTCTAAGTTTGGAAGATAAAAAATGTGGAGTATACAGTCTGCCGCATTTCCTATATTATAATTTGCTAAAGCAAAAGTTTTATTAGATCCCTGCAATTCTGCAATACACCCATCAAATGAAGGTCTTGCTTTGGTGTCCATCCATTTTACCAAATGGGTACCATAAATTTCTAGTGATCACAGCTAAGAACTTTACAAGCATGTTTAATGTGACGATGGTTTATGTCTAATAGGTCTCCTTCCAAGTTGCTGATGCTTTGAATCTGCCCTTCCCTGATGGGCAGTTTGACCTGGTTTGGTCTATGGAGAGTGGAGAGCACATGCCTGACAAAGCAAAGGTTTGTCCCTTAAACAATCAATTTCTCCCCATAGTCTTCCTAGTTATTATTTGTTTTCAAGATTTTTTATTGATAGGTTCGAATTTTAATGTGTTTTCAAGATTTAGATCAGAGTAGGGTCCCAAAAGACAATTCATGATGTGAGCCTTATTTTCTGGCTACGCTGTTTGGTGGGTTTCATAATGTGGAAATGTTTGTATATGTTTGTTGGCTGAATGCTACATTAGAGTGAGTATAATCCTCACCATTTACAAGTGTCTCAAAGTTAAAATTTTAAATGAAGTAAGGCTCTGTCTGGTTTTGAAGTGAAGTGAAAGGAAGGAATTGAAATTAAATGAATATAAAGCCGAAACTTTTGTAATTATGGTCAACTATTATTTCTCAACAAATTCAAAGACTCTCTAAATTTAGCAATTGAAAACATTTCTTTGATTTGAATAGGAAAATAAGAACTCTTGAAAAGTTTAAGCAATATATTTGGTTTGATTTTAAGTTTGGTTATATAGTCAGGATTACAGAAGTTTCCAATTTCTTTTTTAAATTAAGTCACTTCCCTTCCTTCACCTTTACTTGCAACTAGATGGACCCTACGAGCAATTTGTATTCTCGTTGCAGTTTAGTTTTTTTTTTTTCATGGCACGTGTTTTCTCTCTGTTTAAACTAGCAGTTTGTGAGCGAGCTGGTCCGGGTAGCGGCCCCTGGGGCCTCTATAATAATAGTAACATGGTGCCATAGAGATCTCTCCCCTGGTGAGGATTCTCTGAAGCCAGAAGAGAAGGATCTCTTGAACAAGATATGTGATGCTTATTATCTTCCAACCTGGTGTTCCACTGCTGATTATGTGAATCTACTTCAGTCCCACTCACTCCAGGTAAACAAATCCTTCATTATTATATATTTGACAGTAAATATAGACTGGTAAATTTTCATTTTGATAAATATAGGGTGGGAATAGTTCATTTTGATGGTCTGTTCTGATAAGTTGGATTAGTGAAATTTCATTTTGATGACGTGTTCTGATAAGCTTATCGGAACAGTTCACCATTTCGAGCTACGTGAGCCTTGGTTTTGGCCAATTGACTGTTGGTGAGTTGTACTCATGATGGATTAGTCATGTGTCAAAATATGGATTCCATCTCAATCGTTTGGTCCACAATGTAATGAGCTTTTAACTTGTATTTTTCAATGGTCAAAACACAACTTTGAGATCTCGTTTTTCAAATAGCGAGATAAGATGACAAGGTGTAAAGACGACAAGATCTCGACTGAGATATCTCACTACTTAACTCATTGAGTTAAGGTTTCGGTCCAAACTAGGTCCAACCAAGTCAATTAAAAGCAAGGTTTTGACCCAAGCAAGAAAATCTCGCTGGTTTTGCCTCTACTTTTTTGGGGGGGGGGGGAAAACACCTTGAAGTTGAGATTTTAGTGTTTTTTCTTGAAGATCTTCATTTTTTCATTCTTACAGTCATTGAAGCAAGGATCTTAGCATTTGTAGAAACTTTTTTCTCAAGAATTATTTTAGGTAAAAATTTATTCTCAAACCTATTTTTTCACAGAAACATAATGAAAACTTGTTGGTTGCCATTGATTTTTTTATATGTGATGCATCTAAGTGTGATCTATAGATTCATGGAAGCATAAATTTAAACAGAAAAATAAAAATATTAATTGAAAAACAGAAAAAATATATTTCTGTTTTTAAATTAATTTTCTGTTTAAATAAATGCTTTTCTTGGAAAAAAAAAAGTTGAAAAAATATGATTTATACATGATGTTTGGTGCTCAATTTTTTATATGTTGCTCACTAAAGGCTGATCTATGGCCTCACGGTGTCATTTTTTTTAATTAATAAATTAATTAATATATACTTTGAAATATATAATATATATTAAATAATTATAAAAAAGCAGAAAAATAGGAAAAGAAATTCTGTTTTGTATTGAAAATTACTTTAATGTAGTGTAAATATTTTTAGTGTATTTTGAAATGAAAATGATGTTTTTTGTTTCACTCTACTGTAAGTTATTATTAAGTGTGATATTATTATTTATAAAAAAAAATTTAAAATTAAGAAAAATTATAGGAAGGAGGGGATTAATATGTAATAGCTATATGATATTGAATTGCTCTTAATCCATGCATTCTTTAATATGAGATATTGAATAGTTACTAATTTATGCATTCTTTTATGTAAGTGTTTAAGTTGGGGCATAATGTCTAGTGCTGGAGGTGGAGGTAGAGGTGGAGGTGGAGATATTTCATGGTTACATGGAAATCCAATGCTAGATGACAAAAAAAATCAAAGTGTAGGTGTTGTAAGAAAATGATTAATCATGGAGGTGCCACTAGGTTGACACAACATTTGGCTGGGGGTATAAGGATGTTGTCAAATGCCCGTAAGTTTCCTATCAAGTGTAAAGAAACGTGCAGCAGAGCCTACAAGGTGGAAGGTTAAAGAGGGCAGAGAAACAAAAGTTGGATCAAGAATTTGATGGGGCAGTCTTAGAGACACCCAACAACAGTGGATGTTGACCCAAATAAAACTGATAATGATTAAAGGCCAGAAGAAGGTATGACAAGGGTAGAGTGGAGAGAATTGCAACAAGGTAAGGCAAATAAGAGGATCTCTCATCAAGTGGACAAGGTTAGGCGGATAGAGATGAAGAAAGGAGCAACTGGCTTTGGTTCTAGAGCAGCTGCATCAGATTTGCCTCCCACAGAGGAATGGAGGAAGAAGAAGCAAAGGCATGTGGATGTGCCTCTCTAGAGAACTCAGAGTGTGAGGGCTGCCACCACCACCTCATCACCACCTTTAAGACAACATGATGATCCTGATGAGGTCCTGAGGCAAGATCCTCTGATATATAGGCAGCAGGATACAAGACAAAGAACCATGAAGCAAGTATAGGATATGTGGAAGTAACAACTTGGGGATGCAATGTCAAAATGGTTGTTCTATAATAACATCCCAGCTAATGCTGCACAAGGGACATATTACCAGTCCATGATTGACACTGCAGGTAGGGCTGGTCTAAGAACGAAGGGGCCCACTCCTTATGAAATGATGAATGTTTATTTGCCTCATCAAAAGGAGTTAGGATGAGTATATTAATAGCTTGAAGACTCAGTGGGAACGATATGGAGTTACTAGATGTGTGATGGTTAGACTGGACCAACTAGACAGTCCATCATCAACTTCATGGTGTATTGTGATGGGAAGACTGTCTTCTTAAAGTTATGGAGGTGGGGCCTGAGAATGTTGTTCAAATCATGATGGATAGTGGGAGCAACTTCAAGAAAGCGGGGGAGAGATTAATGAATAGGAAAAGTAGAAAGATATTCCTTTTTTGGACACCATGTGCAGCCACTGCATTGACTTGATGCTTAAAGACATGGGGAAGAAGTCTCTGGTATCGGGTATGGTTGAATGGGTAAGACAAGTGACCACATTTGTCTATAACCATGGATATGCTTTGTCTTTGTTAAGGGATAAATGTTGTGGGGATTTGATAAGGCAAGACATTACTCAATTTTCAACCAACTACATTGCATTGAAGAGCTTTCAGGATAAGATGGTTGGTTTGAGATCTATGTTTGCGAGTGTGTAGTGGTTTGGATGGAAGGAATTGGGTATGCCAGGTGGTAGGGCAGCACAGGCCACCATTTCTAGTGAACAATTTTGGTAGGATGTGAAGTAGGTCCTTATATTTGGCCCAATGGTAACTGTCTTGAGGATGGTAGACTCAGAGAGGCAGCCTACCTTGCCATATGTGTATGCTGCAATGGAGAAGATGAAAGGAGACAGTGAGAGCATCCATTCCTAGGGGTGCAAAATCTTACATCAAAATCATTGAGGAGAGATAGGAGAAACATTTGATGCATCCACTGCAAAAAGCTGATGAGTTTTTAAACTTATCTATAGTCCAAGTTGAAGTTACTTTACATTCAATGCCAAGTTATTTATGGAATTTCCTGCGTATTAGCTCAATCCTAAGTTCTACTATAAATACAATCTAGGAGTGGATGATATATTGCTAAAAGCAGTGGAACTTGTGGTGGCAAAGTTGGTCCCTAAACTTGGTCTACAGGTAGCATGTGATACTGAGGTGGGTTAATGTTTGAACTTTAGTTTCCTAAGTCCTAATGAATTCCCTATTATGTACTAACTTGCATTCATGTTTGAAATATGTATAGATAAAGGAATTTAGGGATGCTACTAGGAGTTTTGGTCGTGTAGCGGCAATGGCTGGAAGACAAAGTACTGCTCTTGGTGGATGGTGGGTCCTTTATGAAAAAAGATGCAACTAAGTTAAGAAAGATAACAATCAAAGTGCTCTCCCAAACTTGTTCTGCATCTGGATGTGAACGCAATTAGAGTACGTTCTCACTGATCCACACCAGGAGGTGGGACCAACTAGGTCATGAAAGGCTACAGTAGTTGGTGTTTATGCAGTATAATATGAGATTGAAGATGCAACGCATACATCAAGGCATGGAGAGTAACAGTGAACCAATTGAACTTGCTCATGTTTTTCAAGAAGACTCAAATGAGGAGGATTTCCCATAGCAGTGGGTGAGGGATCGAGGGGAGCCACTTAGGGATAGGCTTGGGGGAGGCCCGACCCCGTGGTAGCTAGTTAGATGGGCACTGACGTGGATGAGTATATGTCTGAAAGAGGGCTGTGTGCTTTCACAGGTATCCATGCCTTTCGAGTCTCAAGCTACTGGGGTTAATGTGGAGCCTGAAAGAGTTTGGTCACGGTCCAGTGATGATGATGATGATGGTGCAAGACCTAGTGGTGGTGGTGGTGGTGGTAGTAGTGATGGTGATGGTGATGGTCATGGTAATGATGGTGGTCATGATGGCGTTAATGGGGGGATGCGTGAGAGGTACCATTACACTAAACCGGAGCAAGAGCTAGTGAGGTTCACACGAGAGACTTAGCTCACTCATGCCACACAGGACATAGACCATGGTGCACATTCCCCCACACCTTACAAGAGAGGCTCACATCACCGATTCATAGCTGGTGGAGAGGAGCAGGATAGTGTGGACTCCATGAACATCTCTATTAGGAGCTTGATTGACACTCTAGGAGGCTTAAGTATGGAGAGTGGTATTCATAGGGAGCAATTGCATGCACCATCAACTATATATGGCGCAAGACAACCGGCTCAGACTATAGTCATTAAAGTCAGTTTGGCTAGTCTGGACACCCACAGGCCAACTCTTTCCCCTCTGCCTTTGAGTATGAGGTTCAATCACACTCCCATATTGGGTTAGGTTTTGTGGATAGCATCTTCAGGGTTCTAGCCCCCAGCCATACATACTGGTGCAGGTTCCAGTCTATTAAGCATTGACCAGTAGTTGTGGATCTCGATTCAACTCATTTAGTTGCAGAGATATCTACCCAAGGATTGGGTATATCTAGTATGTTCTTGATGATGCTTATAGGGTTGTTGTGCCGGACTGAGTATTACTTTTGTCATACTATGATAGGGCTTTGTGATTTAATTAGAGCAAAATATGCTTCGACATCAACATCAACAATATGGAGGCTATGATGATATGGCCCGACATTCATTTTAGTACTAAGAGTCTAGGTCTGTAGATGGAGTCTAAATGTCTAGTTGTCTACTATATTTATGTTAGTTATTATTAATATGTACTTTATGCAGCTATGTTGTTACTTGTTATGTTGCTTATCTTATGTCATTTCAAATTTCCAATGTATGTGACTCATCAATCATCAGTAGTAATTAGAAATGATGTCTTTTATATTTTAATGATTATGTTGTGTCAGAATGATGATTGTGGAAGGTGGATTGAGGAATATAATATACTAGATGAAGGATCCGAAGAGTCGCTGACTACTTACATAATGTACAAAGTCAAAGTACCATTTTGAATTTGATTTTTTAAAAACTGATATTTCTGTTGTGTTTGGAATGCCTAAAATAGGGTAAATACAAAGTTTCAGGGGCTACAAAGGCCAAATGCCCACAGAAACCAACTTGCAAGTTGAAAGCAAAAAAATACATGATCTCGACGAGATCTCATTTTCTTGAGATAGCAAGATGGATGGCGAGAGCGAGATCTTAAACCTTGGCTGTACCATTACACAAAAGATGAGGTTATGGGTGAGGAAGAATCAAAGGCGAATCAATTTCAAGCCATGAAAGTTCAAGACGATGGAAACCGAAGAGCTTAATCAGCTTGTGATACCTCATCACTACTTAATGCAAGAGTGCTTCCATAGAGAGCCGTACACAAAAAACACTCCTTTGTCGTTCATGTCCAACGGTAGACACAAATCAGTTGAGGTACCTCGTGCAGAAATTACTTTATGGGGGGCTCATCACCACGACGAGTTCCACGAGCGCGGTGTGACCCGTCGAACCCTTTTGGGAACCAAGACCAAGAATCGGGTCTAATTGATTTTTGGAATCTAGTTGGATTTAGGAAGGTATTTATTTGGGAAAATATTATGTAATCTTTTATTTTGAGCAGGATATATAGGAAGGGTTTTTTATTTTTATTTATATGTATGCTGGTACTGATGAAAAGACAGATTAGAGAATGGAATGAATCAAGTTTGGTTGAAGCCTTCGTGGCCTGTGAGTGTGTGCTCTCTCCCTTCTCAACATCCACTGTTGTTGGGTGTCTCTCTAAGACTGCCTCATCAAATTCTTGATCTAACTTTTGTTTCTCTTCTTTCTTTAACCTTCCACCTTGTAGGCTTCCACTACACGTTTCTTTGCACTTCACAGGAAACTTGGGGCATTTGGAAAAATCCTTGTAACCCCCAGCTAAATGTTGCTTCAACCTAGTGGCACCTCTCGAATTAACCATTTTCTTACAATACCTACACTTGTATTTTTTATTTTTTTGTCATCTGACATTGGATCTCCATGTAACCATGCAATATCTCCACTTCCACCTCCAGCACTAGAAATTGTGCCCGAGCTTAAACACTATTACATAACAGAATGCATAAATTGGTAACTATTCAATATCTTGTATTAACGAATGCTTGCATTAAGAGCAATTCAATATCATATAGTTGTTACATATTAATCCCTTACTTCCTATAATTTTTTTTATTTTAATTTTAAATCTTTTTTTTATAAATAATAATATCATAGTTAATAATAGGGTAACTTACAATGCCACCCCTTAGAGAATGCCGCTATTATAAGAATAACCCCCTCTATTTCACCAAATTAGACTCAGACCCCCTACCATCAGTCACCGTTAAGTGAAGAATTAAAATGACCGATATACCCTATTCATTAAAACTTATTCCTCTTCACCCCTACGACTGAAAAACCGTTCAAATCAACCCTCCCCATCGGAGATGACAATGGGATATCGACCAAACCAATACAGGTACCCTTTAGGAGATTCGTTGGGGGTTTAACTTGGGAGACTCAAATTGATGAAATGAGAAGATATTTTGAACAGTTTGGAGACATTCTTGAATCCGTCATCATCTCTGATAAGAACACCGGAAGAGAGCCATTGGGTCGGCCGAGTCGGACTCAGCGGCGGCGACGAAGTGAAAGAAAACGTCTTCTGGGCAAGAAGAGTGCTTGAGAATGGAATGAATCGCAGCCATAAAACCCCTGAGCTACTCTGTATCGAGAGTCATGGCGATGTGAACATGGCTCAGATAGCACTGCGACGATACAATACCATTGGGTACCAAAATTGTACATTCGGCACCATTTCGGTATTTGGGCGCTTCTGCGAAAGTCGGCAATCTGTCGGGTAATTCTCTAGAGAGAAGAAGGGCTTCATCCTTCTTCACATTTCCGCAATTTATGTCGTCTTTGCCTCCTAAATTTGCAATGGGGAGAGGCCTACTCGCATAAGAAGTGGAGAGGAAGAAAAGAATAACAAGGAATCGTAAAGAAAGACAGAAGAACGAGGATGGGAAAGAGGCATAGTTCAAAGTTCAAATGGGAGAAATGCAAGAAGAGATCAAGAGAAAGATTCTGTTGTAATTAAATCAACATTGCGAAAATATAGGAAAAGATGGGAAAAAGATATAACGAGATGGGTTTTGCTATGGAGAGGAAAAAACCCAGAAAGTAGTGAAGGAGAAGAGAGGAAAAAGAGAGAAAGAAAGAGCTTGGAGACTTGAAAACGATCGTTTACTCGCTTTCTCCTTTTTCTCTGCAAGAAGAAAAAAAAACACGGTTTTGGATTCTCCAAAATCTCGAATAGCGTTGTTGAGGGTACAATCGGAGATATACTCCATTAAGACATTGTACATCAATCGACCATTCTCATGCATTCTCATGTGTTACGCTTCACATATTTCACGGCTAAAACCTCACCGGACCGGTGAGTTTTAGCCATGGGAGATGATGGTGGAAGAGCCATGGCTGATGTTGCAGCCTCTGGTCCATTCTATGCATGGTGGGTTGAAGGAAGCTTGGAATTGGAATTAGAAGGAGCAGAGAAAGGAAGAAACATGGTGGATTTGGGTATTTTAGGGACTTCATATTTAGTAAGGGCATTTTGGTATTTGAAATAAGATATAATAGTTGACATCAGCAAATAAGGTATATTCTTTAACAGTGATTGACGGTAAGGGGTATGAGTCTAATTTGGTGAAATAAAGTGGGTGTTCTTATAATAATGACATTCTCTAGGGGGTGGCGCTGTAAATTACCCTTAATAATAAATTATAGTAGAGTGAAATAAAGAACATCATTTTTTTCAAAATACATTATCAATATTTACACAACATTAAAGTAATTTTCAATACGTAACATAAATTTTTTTCCTATTTTTTATTTTTCTGTAATTATTCAATATTCATTATATATTTTAGAATATAAATTAATTCATTTATTAACTGAAGAAAAAAAAATGACACTGTGAGGCCGTAGATCAGCCTTTGGTGAGCAACATATAAAAAATTGAATACCAAAAATCATGTATCAAATCATATTTAAATATATATAAATTTTTTTTGCAAGAAAAGCATTTATTTAAACAGAAAGATAAAAAAATTAATTGAAAAACAGAAAGATATTTTTTCTTCCATGAATCTATAGATCACACTTAGATGCATCACATATAAAAAAATCAATGGCAACCAACAAATTTTCATTATGTTTCCATGAAAAAATAGGTTTGAGAAGAAATTTTTACTTAAAATGGTTCTTGAGAAGAAAAGTCATGACAAATGCTCAGATCCTTGCTTCAATGACTGTAAGAATGAAGATTTTCAAGAAAAATCACCAAAATCTCAGCTTAATGGTGTTTTTTTATTTTTCCAAAAAAAGTAGAGAGGCGAAACAAGCGAGATTTTCTTGCTTGGGGTTGAAACTTGCTTTTAATTGACTTGGTTGGACCTAGTTTGGACCGAAACCTTAACTCGCCGAGTTAAATGGCGAGATCTCGAGATCTTGTCTTTTTTGCACCTTGCCTGTCATCTCGTCTTGCTATTTGGAAAATGCTGAAATCTTGCCGAGATCTTGAACCATGGGTATAGTTCATAATTTGTAGACACCACTTCTTCCTTTTTTAGATCAGTGGACACATACTATTCCTTACAAAGCAGAACTTCTTTTAATGTGTTGACCCTCTTCTTTCATAAGGACTTCAGGAGTCTTCGTCTCTAGGAGCATTAGCAGTGGCCCTTTTATATTCTTTGATAATATCAACATTCTGAGCTAGTTTTTGAACAATCTCTATGAGCTGGTTAATGGAAGCTTGCAGCCCTCGAATAGATTCCATGGGTCTAAAACCAAATAGTGTGGACTAAACTCGAACCAAGAAATAACAATAGGACATAAGCTTGAACATGATCATAAAATGGGGGAATAAACCAGATTTGGGAGAAATTTCATATCATAAGATAGAAAACTGAGAGTGCTCTATTCTAATTATAGATTCAGCCTGCTGAATTTGAGCCAAATCTAATAACAGAATAAGGGGATCAAGCAGAATTCTGGAGCTATTAGGAATCGATGTTCCCAGGTTGACACTGAGAGGGTGGTGATCAATATCTTCAAAAACTTTTTCGCAATTCACCCTAACAACCACAATGACTAAGATATCTTTGATCATACCCTGATTGGCTGGCGCTGACCAATTTTACCAATCCACATACAACGTATGCACTTCCACCTCTCAACCACTCAATGGCCAGGTGTCCTAGACAGTGAACACCCACTTTGCAAATACGCAATATGAAAGTAAAGCATACACATGACACCGGGTATACGGTCGGCCAATATGCCTACGCCCACGAAACAATGCCCTAGATGGGCTTCGTATATTGCCCATTACGCTTCTCAAAATTTTTAGTACTACAACAATCTAGGAACACTATCCCTACTTCAACCCTTGCTACCACAAAGGTTAGAGCTACAACCCCAAACCCTAGAAAAGCCCCAACTTGCCAGGTTTACAGTTTCAAATAAAAGTTCAAATCCTAACCCCATACATCATTGATCTAGGGTTTCTCAACAATAAACAAACACTAGAAAACACAAAATAGGATTTTCATGTGCGAATTACCTCAGCCTATGTAATCCTATTGATGGCTACTTGCTTGATGTGTACACAGCACCACAAATGTGCTCAAACCATTGATGCAGTGATCATAACCATCAAAGCACACTTCTTGTGATCTTCTCTCTGAATGCTTCTTTGAATGTCTCAAGATGTTTTGGCTCAAATTATGAAGCTAACAAAAAAAATTAGGGCCAAAAGGCCTTAAAATGATCTAAAAATCTCAATTTGATCGAGGGAGGGACAAAACTATAATTTTTAGGACTTCTCGTGACAACATAATGTCACGAACTGGATTTGGTGACAATCCTCATGTAACGGCTTGACAGTTGCAATTATGGCCATCAAATCTTGCTTCAATTTTTCCTGTCGAACTACAACGTTTAGATTGGCTTCATTCCATCTCCTATTTGCGGGTGAAATGTGAGGAGTTAGATGGAATCTTTTGTCCAGCGCACGGTACCTTGTTAAACACTGTAGCGGCTTCAAAAACCCGGCTAAGATCTGTGCCACTAGATTGGGATTACTAAGCATGCCTGACTCCAGGACATTTGATATGGAATCTTCTACATGATGAACCATATGTGTAATATATGGAATATTTGAGACAATACTTCATAACGCTGTCGTACCAAACTCGGACTGTTGTTTTGAACCTATATGTTCATGACATTATTGTTTATCACTCAACATATGTATTGTCAGGAAAAACTGGCAGTAGCCTCCTTAAAAATCCAAAAGCTCTCCAATTTGCTTCTTTTTGGCCCAACATTATGGAAATAGCTGTAACTTCTTCGTTTGGTATCGAAACAATGCAATTCCAGTTGCTTTGGAGAGATAACATGATGTTAGAACAAACACCAACAAATATGAAGAAAAAACAAACGCAGATTCACGCAAGACACAGAGATTTGACGAGGTTCATACACCAATGTGGTGTGCTACGTCCTCGGGTGAAGAAGAAGATGATTCACTATGTTGGAAGAAAAGTTGCAATGGGGATCTCTCTCAAGAACACCCAAATCATGGCAAGAAAACTTGCCCAGAAACCCTGATACAAAAAACCCCAAATTTCTCAACTACTTGCTCAACAAGATGATAGTACATTATACACTCCAAGTCGGGTCGCAGTCGATCGGGTCGAACCATACCTCAGGGGCTACACCCCCGTACCCCCATAGTAGATTAGTGCTGGGCTCCGGGCTTGGGCCAATCGGCCCAACCCCTCTGCTACCATCACAAATCTCAGAAAAAAAAAATCCCATTCGAGTCGCCATCAAAATATGTCCAAGCGGGTCATTCTTCAAATCGGAGTCGAGACAAACATAACATGAAACTCTACAACTTCTCAATATAATCCTCCTTCCAAATCTTCCATCTGGTGTGCCCAAATTGGTTCCAAAGTGGATACCACTGTGTGAACCAATAAAATTTCCAAACAAACTGCGAGTAGCCTTCACCTGAAGCTGCCCCATGCTGCCAACGACTGTATGACATTGTAATATACTGCCAATACCAGCCATACATGCCCAGATTCCTCTGTATAACTGCCAAATACTGTCTACACTGAGACTAGCTTGTTTGCACTGCCAACACGCTGTCCGACACCTCCAGAGCTTCCAAAACACCTGTGCATGACCCGACCACCATTGGAACAGCACCAAACATCACCATAAAGTTGCCAACAATGACAACCCTAAATCCAGTAGACCAATAGGAATATGAGTAGGAGTTCCCAAGAGTTAACAGTCTCAATCAATCAGAAAAATCCTGATCTAAGAACGGAATTTCAAAGAGCAATATGACAGGAATTATTGTATGAAATTGGAGCTCAAACAGAGCAATTTTTATGTGATATTGGTGAAAACAGGGTTTCACAGGTGACAGAAGGTTGAATAGATCTGACCTGATGGAAGAGAAAAGTTAAAATAGAAATATGTATGGGTAGATAGATAACCAGGCTAGGAATCCACCAGATACACTACTGAATCCAACTACAGTAAAGTTTAAGAAACTGAACTGGTATTACTGCAAAATTAATGAGGCATTGGCCTGTGCATCCTTCTATAATGTGAGCTAACCCAGGAAGGATAACATCAGAACTGATGACAGATAAGCTTATCCAAAATACTAGAAGAACAACAACTTATTGTACTGAAGATTGCCATTAGGAAAGTTTGAGATAAGCTGGAGATTTAGCAACTCACCTAGTCCAGTAAGATGGTATAAAAATTAGTAACAGAATCTAAAAGAAACAATCGCCAAAACCTCACTAATAAATCTAATATTTCTAAATCTTACCCATATTTTAGGCTTACTAAATTAAATCCCTTGTACTAAAGGGCCAACGCATATGTAACCTTGCCCAGGGTTTATTTCCACTAAATACTCCCACTTTTCTGATTTATCTGGATCGAGCGCTCAAAGAAGAATCTCTAGAAAGCTGCTGAAGTTGAAAGGATTCACCCAAAATTAACATTGCTGATATTAAGCTTTACATACGGGCCAATTTAAATAAGAAATCTCCAACTTATAAAACCAAGAGTTTTATCGTTTAGTGAATTGATTCCATATTATATGTATTGCTGGAAAATTCAACCGATACTATATGATACAGCCGCAATATTATGGCTGAACCATTATGACCCAATCTGGAAACCTAGACCGAGTCGACCTGGTCCTAATTCGGGGTTGGTAGAATATAATATTGTAATCTTCTATTTTATTTTGACTACTTTAGAAAGTTGGATAATGTCGGAGATAGTTCTGTTCAAGTTTTTAGTTTCCTAGTTGAGTAGGTTTCTATTTTCCTCTTATTTATACACGTGTAATCTCAACGTTGGAGTTTGGTTGTTAGTGTATTGTGGTGTGGCTGTTGGTCGCTGGCTTCTGCTTCCTTTCTCCTATTTTCCTCCACTTTTCTTCAATCTCAGATACATCCCATTCCTGTTTCTCTCTTTGATCTCCTTTCTTTGTTATGTTATACTCCAGTCTTCTTTAGATTCTCCTCTTGAGCATTTTGACATACACATGGTACCCTGTTTCAGTGGTACTAACACACCCCACTTAATTGAATAGATCTCCCTCACCCTTTCTCCTTTAGTCCTCATACTTTGGGTGTGGGCTCCTCTGTCCTAGGAGACTCTTAACCCCATTTCCTTATCCATCTAAACTCCTCCAGTTTCATGAATCTACCCTGATATCATCTTAGATCCTGTTCTTACCACCAGGTTCAGGTTCAGCAATTAAAATCTATTTTTGAGTTTTGCTTGTGTGGGCTGTGCGGCTGCGCCTCTTTCCTACTCTGATCTCTCATCCTTTCATTTCTCCACTCCCCCAACTCTATGTGGACTTTTTTCCTATTCCATTGGCCTTTTTTATGGATTCAGGTAGCCGACACCATTAAGTTGGGATAAGGCTGAGTTTGTTTATATTTTTGAGTTGATTATTATGAATGTTGGTCAATCCATTCCAGTAGTCCATGGAATTAACAACCTTTGCCTGAAATTTGACGTTGATTGGCTTTATATTGAACGAATTCTCGGCCGCAAGAACTCTTTGCTGGCTGTGTCTTCAAGACTTGGTGACATTATATTATTTGTCACCATGTCCCTCTTTTTCCTAAATACCCTTCCCTTTCATCTTAAGTTCTGTCATTACCCCTCAACAACAACAACAGCATACCCTTATCCCAAGTAAATGGGGCCGGCTACATGGATCCTTGCTCTCCAAACATTAATTCGTTATTTAATGTTGAGGCCTAGTCTACCCTGCTTTAAATGTTAATTCCTTCTGTGTTCTAGCTCCTAGTTCTTTACGGAGCAGCCCTTGAATATTCTGCTTATTTACAATTTTGTCACTCCCTTTGTTTAACTTTGAAATAATTACAGAATTACCAGTCTTGCATCTTTTGGCTATTATTCTCTTGGGCGGGCCCATAAGCAATACAAACCATCGTGGATTGCATCACTATCCTAAAAACAAGAACACTGAATCCTTGAAATGAGTTTCCACCATATTAGTGATTCACTATAGAAACATTTAAGAATATGGTTTCTAAGCACAATGGGGTTCCCACGCAGTTTGAATTTCAGCGTAGGAATACAAGATTTGCGGTAAGCATAAATAGGTTCAATAGGTCAAGTAAAATAGGTTCAAGCGCTCTATTATATGCCTTCAAGTTAAAGGAGGAAACAGAAGGTTTCAAGCAACCACGTCATCATTTGCAATTAGAGAGTTTCAGGTCACAAAGAAAGAAGAAACAGAGAGTTCCAACAAAACACTATATGCAGTAAACAGCCATATACCCCATTCAAATTGTATGGTGGAATATATTCCTGACCTACAGCAAATGTTTTGTTCAGTTCCCTTTGTTCCCCTTCTCTTCCTCTGTTTCTCTCACAATTTAACTCTCCTTGCTTTCCTTTTTCTTGCAGTGCCCTTCTTTTCCTCTCTTGCAGTCCTCTTTCCTTATCTCTATCCCTCATAGCTCCCACTTCTTTCTCTCTCTCTCCATTTAACCCCTCCTGTTTTACAGAATAAGGGCACTGTCCTCCTATCAAAACATGAAGACCTCTCTCTTACTTTTTTTCTACACCTATTACTTACTACTTCTACCCCTCCCCTACCAAGCTATTTACAATGTTGCCCTTGGGCCTTAATACTCAAAAAATGCATGTATATCCATATGTATATATGGATGCATACATACTTGAGATCACCTACTTTATTTGTCCATTTAGTACAAGAATAATCATCTTATATAGACTACAAAAGCAGCAAATTAGGATATTACATACAAGTTCAGAAATCCTAATGAAATAAGGACTAAACAACATATTGGACTTCTAAATTCTTAATGTTACCAGGAAAGACAGTTCTTGTACCCCACTTGGACTACAATTTATTGTTGAGCCTACACTACAACCAAAACATTGAAAGAAAGGCCCATAACCATCTAATACCAAAGCAGGGCCTTTTGGTTTGTAACTGCATTACAACACCTCCACAAAATTTGACTGCCAATAAATCTGCCATTGTTGGCCTTACTGAAAAACTTTGCCCGTGCAAACTGCACATGGTGCACACCTAAATACATCCATATATGTAAAAACACACATGTACATAGTGCTTGTCATAACGCAGCCAAATATTTAACTGTTGCAGGATATCAAGGCAGCTGATTGGTCTGAGTATGTGGCTCCATTTTGGCCAGCAGTAATTCGCTCGGCCTTAACATGGAAGGGCCTCACTTCACTGCTGCGAAGTGGTAAGTTAAGCATACATCCATCATGTACATTTAAGTTATTTTGCTTCCTGTAAGTTTGCTGTTTTCTTAATGGTGTGATATGGGTGATTCAGGATGGAAAACTATAAAGGGAGCACTTGCTATGCCATGGATGATTGAGGGGTACAAGAAAGATCTAATTAAATTTGCCATCATTACGTGCCAAAAGCCAGAATTAATTGGATGACGGATAGCGTAAGGGTACTCAGTGAAGATCACCCTTTAAATTTAGCTGGCAAGTTAGTTTTATAGGGTTTTCGCTTCTTGAGAAAAGAAAATGTATTTGGGGTAATAATCACCCCTAATGTTGTGTATTTTTGTGAGGGAAATAAAACTGAGTGAGAGAATTTCACTTTCTTATTGAAGTATATTTACTCTTCATTTAGGCTTTGTTTGGTTGCCAAGGGAATGCAAATTTTTTATGTAAAGTGAATTTTTTTTTCCAGAAAAAATAAATTGAGATGTTTGGTTGCAAGGGAAATATATTTTACATATAAAAAAAATTTCACTTATACGCTAAAACTTCCCATTTTATTTTCCGACCAAATTAGGAAGAAAAAACAAAACCCTATTCTCATCGTCTCTCTATCACTCTCGCGACTCTCAAGTCTCATCCCGCTCGTGACTCGATCTCTCTCTCACGTGTCTCTCAGCGATCTCATGACTCTCATCCTGTGCACAAGGTGAGGCGATCTCTCTCTCACGTGATTCTCAGCGATCTCTATCTCAGGCGACTCTCATCCTGCTCGAGCAAGGTGAGACGATCTCTCTCTCACGTGACTCATTCTGTTCGTGGTTTTCTTTCTCAACAAGTTGTTGGTTCTCTTCCTGAGGAGAAGAATTTGGAATCTCTAATCCTCAGGTTTGATTTCTTCTTCACTTATGTCCATTCTCTTCTTCATTTTGTAACTAAGCTGTGTATTTTTGCAACACATTGGTATGTGAGTATTGATCCTGCTCATCAAGTGTTTGATGAAATGTTTCATAGAAATTTGGTTTCTGTTAGTTTAAACATCCACCTTCACTGCTCTGTGAAAAAAGTAATTTCATCTCAGGTTATAAATATCAAAAATGCATTTTATTGGTAGGAAATAGTATTGGCCGTATAGGAAGTGCATTTGCAGCAGAATTAGGGACAATGCAGGTCTCTGTGCAGACAGACACTCTGCGAGTACTTGGAGCTAATCCTGTGGATTACCTTGTTACCCCAAGGGTGATTGCTACTTGTGTTGCTTTGCCAATTTTGACTCTTATGTGTTTCACCATTGGAATGGCTTCTAGTGCTCTCCTGGCTGATAGTGTGTATGGTGTTAGTGTCAACATTATATTGGATTCAGCTCAGAGGGCTCTCAGGCCTTGGGATATAGTCAGTGCAATGATCAAGTCGCAGGTGTTTGGTGGGATCATTGCTGTTGTGAGCTGTTCATGGGGGGTTACCACTCTGGGAGGTGCAAAAGGTGTTGGTGAGTCCACCACTTCGGCGGTGGTGATATCGCTTGTTTGTATCTTCATTGCTGATTTTGCCCTCTCTTGTTGCTTCTTTCAGGGTGCAGGAGATTCACTCAAGACCATGTAATGGTTCTTAGTCTCTCTGTTTCTTTTTGAAAAGTTTGTAATGTCCAGCTGGAAATTCTCTATTGTTAAATTTTGTAATGATTGGTACAATAATTATGATGGCTAGAAGTTGATCAATGGTCATTCTGTGCAAAGAAGTAAAGTTTACAAAACGTCCTTTTCTTTTTGTTCTAAAATCATTATATTTAGTTCTATCTTTTTCAGAAATCTAATTCTTTACCACTCACTCCCAAAAAGAAGAAAAACAAAATTATTATACAAATACATTGAATAACAGATTCTGGAATCTAGACTGTTAATGTAATCAACCAAAAAGTCATATTTGTTGCTGTCATTATAGAATCAAACAAAAACATGTAAAAAGACAGTTCTGCATCTGAGTACCAGGTAACCTGTCCACTCGTATTACTGGTAAACTGCAAGGACATGAATTGGAAAATAAGGTCCAGGGCATAGATGGTCGCTGATTTTTTTAAGTGTCTAGATAACACTTTGTTACCTCTAGAATGAGAATATTTCCCTTTCCTATTTCTCTTGAATATTAGTTATATTTTCTTATTGCTAGCCATGTCAAGTTTTTTGTATTGACTACCTTTCTTTGGCAATGGGCATGATTTATGACACACACACTTCAATGCAATTAGAGAGCACTTGCTTCATACATAAAAAGGTATGCATGGTCAAATGCAAAGACTGAAGATTTATGGGCTGTTTTAGAGGAAGAATCTGGTGAACCTGTGAACATGCTAATGAATTCATGGACGGAACCTTTTCTTTTTCTTTCTTAGTGGGGTTTGGGGGGAGTGATGGTGGAGGTGATCTAAGCCAAATGGACATCCATTAACACTGTTTGGAGATTAATTAAAAAATTGTACAATGGACAGATCATCCATTTTTAGTGACAAACACACCAAAGTTTACTTTTCTTTTCTAAATTAAAAGAATGGGTATTTTTTGTAAACTATTGTGTGATGAAATCTGCTTGAAGACTATGCACTCTGAAAATGAAAAAAGGTATTTGATCTATAAGTTGAAATAGGGAGAACCTCTTAGATATTTTGTGGCATTTCATGGACAGGGTGTGCCCACATTGATTGTATAGGAAGACTGAGTATCAGGGGACCCAACACATGAGAGGCCATGAAACCTTCTGATGTCCTCTGTTCCTTTCCTTCTTTTGTTGTTTTCCTTCACTAACTTTTCCCTTCCCATATCTATCTTTTGTTGTTTTCCTTAACTTTTCCCTTCCCCATTTCAATATAATCAGAACTTTCAGCAATCTCAGTTTGTTCACTGCAAGAGGCAGCAACCCTGTTAATGTTATAGCCACTCACTACACTTCGATTGTGACCTTATATGATTGGCATTTCCATAAAATGTAATTTTCCCAATTCATATGGTTCTAGTTCCCTGGTGGTGTACGTTAATGAAAAGCCATTTACTATAGAGATGGTTTGTCCTATGAAACAATCATTTCTTACTTTCATGCTTCTCCTCTACAGTCTTTGTTCAAATTTACAGGTTTGGCCACTGTCACCCCTATGCACCTGTGAACCTATAAATCGGTGCGTATTGCAATCTGTAATTGGTTGAATCTCAATCCTTTATAATGTTCTAGTTTTATGATTCTCTCTTTATTCAATATTCTTTTTATGGGTTAACCCAGGGTTATAAAATCTTCAAAATGTGGGTTCTTATTTTCCCATTTAGATGTTGAATTGTCTACAACATTGTCTAAAATTTTGAATTGTCTACAATATTGTAAAAGGAAATGCCCACTATCGGTCTTCTTTACCTTAAAATTTTTGAATTTGCTTAAAGGGAGTGAGAGAGTCACTATTGAACAAATAATTGAGTACAAGTTGTTTGTAATGATAATTAACAGGAGGTGTTGGATGCTCAAGTCTAGCACCAAGTGAATTAAGGAGAATAAAACTTGTATATCAAATGAAGTCATGCATCCAATGTATTGTATTCATTGAAATTTCATTTCAAATTCATAAATTAGGGTGGCTTTGAGGCTATTAAGCCTTTTAAAATTTTTTGCCTCTTCTAGTAAATATATATAGCATCTTCAATTTTTTAAAATTTTACATCTATTTTACATTCAACCAAACAACTCTGGGAAATGAATTTCACCTTACTTCTATTGCAACCAAATGACTCAAAAGGGAAAAAAAAAAAAAAAATTCCTTCCCTTCCCTTCCCTTCCTATTTCCCTTGCAACCAAACACAGCCTTATGTCGTTTGAAATGATGCTTAAAGATGTTACATATTGATCTGTGTTTCTCATGGCTGTGATTCATAAATACCATCTATTTATGCAACTCAAGTCACTTTTGAACATTCTCATGCTCTATATGGTCCGAGTAGGTTGAAATCTAATGGCCCATCCCGAATGTACGGCCAATTATGTTTTATTGTATTTTCTGGGAACCCTGGCATAATGCATTTTGACCAGAAGCTTGTGATGGTAATTGGATTTGTCTATTTTGGAAGCTTGCCTCTCAACGTTGGATATGTTTGTACTACTACTTGGCCTCTTGGGTCTGTCTTATATGTCCTATTGACCCTACTTGTCAGAGGTGTGGTGAAGATGTGGCAAGTGGAAACCCCGTCACTTGTGTTGCTCAAACTGCCCATTTGCTCTAAGTGGTTTGGCTGCGGTGCAGTTAACAGGTAATATTTCAATTCAAAATTGGATTCAAAGCTCGAATCAATTTAACCACCTTGGGAAGAAGATTATTATTATTATTTATTTATTTATTTTGGACAGAAATACAAAAGCTTTATTGAATGAAATCAGTTGTGGACAATCTCCTCTTAGAATCCAATTGTACAAGAACGGGAGGGGGAGAACTCCACCAAGATTGTGAGAGGCCCAACATAGCAGCCCTTTTGCTAGACATGAGCTTCCACATTTGAAGATCTAGGAACAAATTCAAATTTACAAAAGGAAAAAGAAGAAGCTAAAAGAATAATGTCATAACTACAACTCTAGCTGCCCAACCTATCCCACTCCTGCCACTAGAAATGGCACTAACCACAGCTAAACAATCCAAAAAACACAATATAGCCTTAAGACCTAAAAAACGAGCCATCAGCAGCCTGTCACGTATCGCTTCTGCTTCTAAAGCTGCAGTAGAAATCTAGTACATGCTTTGTAAGATGCACCAATAAAATCAATCATGCTGCTTCGGATAACCACACCTCTACTTCCAGCACTACTCTCATTATTGTAGGCTCCATCAGAGAAAATAGTAACATGATCAACAGACAAGAAGATCAGCAAATTGCTATTCCCAGAAGAGGAGACACCACCCAAATTTACTTGTTGAGAGAGCCAAAAACAACCTTCATCCACAGAGACATAAAAAGCAGTCATACTAGTCATGGGGTCAGGATCAATGAAGTTGAATAAAGCTTTGTTTCTAGTCTTCCAAATCTGCCACAGTAGGGAAGACCAAATAATATCAAAGTCTATCTTTTCAGGCACATTTTTGCACTTCACAAAAAGGAAATTTAACCATTCTTTAAAATGTGGGAAGAAGATTAGTAATGGGAATTTAGGTTTTTTGTGGCTATAATGACTGGTACTTATGGTGTGCGATTTTTTATTTTTTATATAAAAACCAAAGCCAAAATTAACAAAGTTTATACATATCATCCCTAGTAACCAGCCATTTACCTTTTAACGGCTGGCTGTGCCATAAGCCTTAGATTAACTGTAAACAGATTGTTAGACTTCATACAAAATTGGATGGCTGTTAAAATTATCCAACTCCAGTTGGAGTGGAATAGCCACCCAAGGCCAAACTGTTAATCGTTCCTGATTAAAATTATCCAAAAAACTTCGAAGATCTTCCATGTCACTCCACACCTAATCCACCCTCTATTCTTTTTCTTTTGCCACCTTCAACCCTTCTAGTAGTCCCTTTTGTAGCCGCATTACCATTCTTTCCTATCAACAATTAATTTGCTTGAGATAAGATATATAAATTATTTAGAATGAAAGAAAAAGCCCATCCCGAAAGTTTTCCCCCCTAATCGGTGTAAGCAGGGACAGCCAGACATAAGATTTTAGCTTGTGGGGGTGTGTTAGTCACGGGTTGGATATCGATTGCCGTTAGCCTTTTTTCTGGCATCATATTGTTGACCCCATTGCTTGTCCAGTATTCCACTTGTTTGTATATATAATATTATTCATTTGTCCAGTTATTTTCAATATACTTTTTTATTTTGTTCTTAGGGAGTTGAATAAAATAGTAGGCTCCCTAGTAAAGAAGGCCATGTCGATGACGTGTATGTCAATTTAGCTAAATTTCACAAGTGAACTTGTCCTTGAACACTCACTATTACTCGGACCTCGGCTGAAATAGACCTTACCCTATGAGAGAAGAAAGAGCAGAAAAGAGAAAACTTAGAAGGCCATGGCTCTGATACCAAAACACAAGTGAACTTGTTATTGAACACTCTAATCTTAAACATTACAAGAATTCTATGTTTTCTTTTTGAACCTTTTTGTTGTCTATCATATTGTTCTTTGTTTTCCAGTTACCATCCTACATTCCTACCAAGAATTCTATGTTTTCTTGTTGAACCTTATTGCTCTTTTAGTCCATGGTTAACAGAATCATGTATTGCAAAAAAAGTTAAAAATTTGACATGTTTGAATGAATATGTCTCCTACTAAAAAAAAAAAATCGATTGTTCTTGTATGATTGGCTGCAAGAAACAAGAGAATCAGCCTTGGCACGATTGCCAAGTTGGGACAAAAAGAGTGATGTGCAAATTTCAAACATATGTAAAAATGATGGAATTAATATAGGATTGATCAGAGAAATAAGAGAAATTATTTAGCTCTCAAAGAATTTGTAATTATGGTCAACTGTGAGAGTTTATCATCTCTGTCAATTATTATTGAATTCTAATCATATCAGAATTTCTAATGGTTTCCAAAAGCTTAACATGTAAGTTGTGACCAATATTAAGAGATTAAATCAGATTTCAATGATCCTATTTAAAGACTGGGAGAGGGTTCCTCAAAAGACAATGTGACCCTTACACCAGCATGTTTACTAATGGGAGTACATGTAGAAACATCAATAGGTGTAGAATTTTTACCTTTCATGAAGGGTGGGGTAGTTATTTCAATCCCCACCCCCCACTCCCTCTAACTGTGTGGGGGCTTAAGGGCACACAATCTTTTAGACTTTCTTTTCCCTTAAAAATAAATCATAGAATTATTTTCAAGTAAGTTTCAGATCTTAGATTTGATATTCACCAAGACAGTTGCAAAATACTAAATTTGGTTTGAATAAAGAGAATCAAGAGAGAAAGAACAATGGGAAGCAAAGGAGATATCAACGAAAAACATCACTTGAAGTAGAAAGGTTAATGAAGGAGGAGGGAGAGAAATATCGGCCAGATCTAGAACACACTCAACATATGTAGAGCTCAATAGTACAAAAACTACAACTAAAAATCATATTCAATTACTGGGGTCGTGACATTTGTAAAGATCCCATGAAAATCCAATATTAAGAGATTAAATCAGATTTCAACGATCCTATTTAAAGACTGGGAGAGGGTTCCTCAAAAGGCAATGTGACCCTTACACCAGCATGTTTACTAATGGGAGTACATGTAGAAACATCAATAGGTGTAGAATTTTTACCTTTCATGAAGGGTGGGGTAGTTATTTCAATCCCCACCCCCCACTCCCTCTAACTGTGTGGGGGCTTAAGGGCACACAATCTTTTAGACTTTCTTTTCCCTTAAAAATAAATCATAGAATTATTTTCAAGTAAGTTTCAGATCTTAGATTTGATATTCACCAAGACAGTTGCAAAATACTGAATTTGGTTTGAATAAAGAGAATCAAGAGAGAACGAACAATGGGAAGCAAAGGAGATATCAACGAAAAACATCACTTGAAGTAGAAAGGTTAATGAAGGAGGAGGGAGAGAAATATCGGCCAAATCTGGAACACACTCAACATATGTACAGCTCAATAGTACAAAAACTACAACTAAAAATCTTATTCAATTACTGAGTTGTTACATTTGTAAAGATCCCATGAAAATTTTAAATTAACTCATAAAAATTTGCTAATCACTCTCACAATTCGAGTAAGTATATGGGTAAGAGATCGCTGTCTGGTCACATAGCCCTTGCACCAGTGCAAAAGCCAAGGAAATCACACACAAGGACATCAACATGACTGATTTTTTATTTCACAAGAGTGGGGTGGTAATTTCATAAGCTCTTGTGTCTGAATACATCGATCACACGACCATGTAGCTTTCTTTTTCCCAAAGTAAATAAACTCAAAATAAGACAATATATGTTAACTAATAAATATCTTAATTGAATCCAAACTATTAGATTAAAAGCTAGACCACTATTCCTGTATTCCAATAAGAAAAATATCAAAAGTGAATTTATAAATTAGGCTCATTACAATAAATAAAAACACAAAATAAATAAGCCCAACCAATATAATATCCACCCCTAAGTCGATTTCAACCATTGTACCATTGCCAACCCCTTTTGGGCCTCTCAAGCTTGTGCTTAGGCTTACATATTGGATTGTATTGATCCGTCAACTCCAATGCATTTGTATTAATTCCCATATTACACAAGTACAATAAAACAAATAAATAAATTGACCACAAAAAATTTTCACTATCATTTTGCTTGGGTTCACAAGACCCATATTGCACTAAGATGCACTAATTTTTCAAAATTAAAGCAACAATATAAAAGAAGATTGATCGATACGGCAATATGAATCTGTCCTGGTCCCTCGGAACCTCAAATTATCCATCAAGGCTTGATATCTCCCCTATCTTAGGATGAACTGATGAAGTTATGAGAAAGAAATGAAACAAAGAGTAGATTCATACGATTGTTACAGAAGAATTAGGTGGAGAAAAAAGATGGCAAGAAGGAGGTGAAATTTGGGGGAGAAGAAGATGAAAAAAAAAAAAAAAACTATTTCGGTGGTGGGTACCGTGGGTTTCATATATGACGTTTTGTTTGTTTGTTTGTTTTTTTTATACTATTTAAGTGGACCGAATCATTCGGTTTAATTCGATTCAGCCCGAATTATTCGCGTTTTAAAATCAAATTAGTAAAAAACGCATTTTTTACCGAATTTTATTTTTAATTTGGATTCAGTCAAAATTTTTTATTTTATTCGGAAAAATTCTGTTCGGCGGAATAATTCCGAATTATTCGGCCGAATTGTTAACTATGTGTATGACCGACACCAATTTTCTCATTCAGCAATAGGGAGAAAATTTGTTGCTCATACATAAAATTAGCAACATGTGATCCTATCTAGTCAATGTACTGATACAGTTGGACGAAGTCGATGGGTAACTTTTCTTCATTGGGGTTCCTCTTGAAGGCAATTGCACTATGTTTCTTCCTTTCTGGTGGATTAGTACTACTCCTTAATTTCATCTTGCTGCTCAATAATGGGTATTGGATTCTCATTATGACCAGTAAGTGTTTCTTCTTATTTAGTTTCTTTAGTATAAGCCACTACCTTTTTTTCTTATGATCCTTTCTGTAGATTTTTTTTTTCATTTTCCGTCAACTTAACTTCTTCCTTGGGATTTTTTCAAAAACTAAGGGCCCGTTTGATTTTGTTGTTAGAAACGTGTTTTTCTATTTTTCTGTGCTCAGAATTAGAAAAGCACCTTCTTTTTCATTTGATTTTTCTATTTCGTTTCACCTATTTGAAATAGAAATAGGAATTTATGCCTATTTTTGTTTCTAGAGACAGGAACCGGAAAAACTAGTCAAATGTATCTTTTTGTTTATTTAAACAAGGAGGGGGGGTGAAATCACAAAATCTTGATAGACAACTCTCGACCTATCCAAGCCCTTCCCACAAAATAGAAGCCACTCCTCACTGGTACCCTCTCAAGAGGCGACTTCAGCCTAAAGTTCTTCATCATTTCGGACTGGGTTGCTTCTGAAGTTCATCTCAAATCGTGACATCCCTTCGGCCTAGGTTCATTCTGAAACTCCTCTCCACAAAGTAGTGTTAGGCCAGAATCTTGTCGGCACTGAATCCTATCACCTTTATTAAAACCCTGCATGATAACACTTTGTTTCTCTCTCTTTTTTCTTTAAAAAAAATAAAAATAAATAATAAATAAATAAAAGAGGAATAGAAATACATTTGTTATTTTTAATTCTTTCTTTTCTTTTCTTTTCTTTTCTTTTTAATGGGAATGAACTAGTTATAAAAAATCACTTAGAAACAAAGAAAAGAAGTTGTAATTTAGAACTTCTCTATTCTAGAAACAAAAGGAAGAAATAAGAGAATGGGTGTAAGTTGCTCTTTAATGAGCACATGTTTAATATGATAGTCAAGACAGTAATTTCATATTAAAAAACCAAACCATCTCCATGACAACTGCCATCACATCCACCAATTTTTTTTGGTATTCAATAGCATCTTGGACAATTTATAGAAGTTTCAGAAACATAAATTATTGTGAATAATAAATGTTTTCCTTTTTCTTTTTTAGCCAAGAAATAAAAATTACTATGAATTACCAAACATGTATTTTGTCCACAATTCTAGCCTAGAAACAAAATTGCAAAAAGTCATTTCTAAAATAGAAACATAACCCACAACTAAAAGTGTTATCATGCAGAGTTTAATTTGACGTGTCAAGCAAGGAGACACTATAAAGCATAAATCTCCTAATACTTCTTTCAACCATTGTCTACCCACTTTAATGATGTGCTTTGAAGATGGAAACACTTGACACTGCATATTATCATGGTAATACGAAGGAGTTAAAAAAGTGATGAAGAAATTTTCATTATCTCTGTCATAGTAATCATTAGTGTAAAATTAGAACTATAGTTATCACCATGATCAATGTAAAATCGTTTAAACTAATATTGGGCTAGAAAAGAAGAATGATAAGAGAAATTTTATAGCTCTCAAATTAGTCAGAATAATTGTAATTCTATTAAGTGTTAAGAGTTTATAAGCTTTATTAATCAACATTGAAATATTAGAAATTAGATCAAAATTTCTAAAAGAAACCCAACTAGCTTAAGCTATATATGCCCAAGAACTAAGAGAATCAATCAAATTTAAGATACAACTTTGAAACTATTCAAATAAGTGTCAAATATTGAATTGGCATTTCAGATTTGATAGTCTGTCAGATAGTTGTAAAATATTGAATTTGATTTAAAATATAAATAATAATAAAAAAAGAGAAGAAGAAAGAGATTTTTTTTTTTTTTTTTTTGAAAACTAAATATCATAGTAAAAAGCAGAAAGAAGATGATATACATGTCAACTAAACATAGTTTTTCAGTTCTAGTCTTCTTGGCTAGTTGATGGCCAAAGACATTTATTCTTCTCTATTCATTAAACAAAAAAGACACAAATTCATGAGATAAGTGGTTAAATCCAATAAAAAGGAAAAGAGATTTCATGGCCAATATTCCTCTTTAATATCATTGATCCATCTATTAATGTTAAACATGATTGACATGGGATTGGAAGACTTATCTTGCTTAATTTTTTTATTACTAGCAAACCAAATGAAGTATCTATTATAGTAAACACCTACAAGAAGAAACTAAAATCATTTTAGAAAAAAACTTGTCTGTAGCAGTATGCATAAGCATAGATAGAATGGGAAAAACCCTGGAAATTTTCTGTTTGAAGGCCCAAAACACTTGTTGCCCAAATAAAAAGATGCCAATCAGACTCATGTTCTAGAAAGCGAAGGGGCAAAGAGTATTGAGAAGAAAATAGGCCATTGACTTTAGAATGCAATCCTTTATTTAGAAGTTTCCATAAGAAACATTTGAATTTTGGATGATATTGAGAATTCCATAACAGGTTCCAAATAAGACTAGCCTCTTGGGAAGAGGAAGAAGGTCCAGGAAGCTAAGAAGTTTGCTATCAATTTAGTTGATAGAGAACCCAAACGAGACTTGTAATTAATAAATAAATAAATAAATAAATAAATAAATAAATAAACTTCATGAGAAGAAGAATAGACTAGTGTTGAGAGAATTTCGAAAAAAATTCTTGACGAGGGGAACATTCCACTGTTGATTTATCAACAGTTCAACCACTTTCAAATGAGAGACGTGGGGTTGGTTGGTTGTAATTAACTTAAGTAGAAAGACTATTGAGGATCATGGTTTAGTCCAAAATGTCACCTGAAGCGCTAATTTTTCAGGAAACTGTTCTTTTTAAGAGAGGCAATAAATGAATGATATTGTTCATGCCCATGATCCAGATTTAGGGCCGGTTTTTCCGTTTCTATACCAAGAAACGATTTTTGGAATTGCAAAAAGATGTTTGATTTTTTTATTTTCCGAAACATTTTCAACAGTGTAGTCGAGTTCAAGACATGAGTGAAAGTACGACGTTATAGAAATGCAACTCACGAGTGAAGGCATGATGTTGAAGTTGTAAGTATGCTTCATGAGATGAGCTTCAGAAGGATGAAGGTAAACCGAAACTGTGAGCTTCGCACAACCATGTTGGAATCACCCCATTTGGATAGCGAGAAGTTTCAACAACGGGTTGGGGTTTGGGTAGGTCGAGTGAAGTATCGAGTTCACAATTTTTGTCGCTCCCACTTGTTTCTAGAAACAGAAAAACAAGTCTAACTTGTTTCTCCATTCCGGTTTCTAGACATTGAAATAGGCATAAATTTCTATTTCTATTTCTAAAAACAAGTGAAACGAAACAGAAAAATCAAACGGTTTTTTGGGTGTTTTTCCGTTTCTGAGCACAGAAAAATGTAAAAACCGTTTCTAGAAACAAAATCAATCGGGCCCTAGTCTTAAATTTTAGTTCAAGCAGACTGTTATGGCGAGGAAAATATTTAGCCTTGATGATTTTACACTACAAGGATTCAAATTTGGAAATCAGTCTCCAGCCTATGTGCATAATTAGGGATAAATTATGATCCATATTTTGTCTAAACCCAAGACCACCTTGTGTCTTTGGTTTGCAATAGTTTTTCCAACCAATGAGTGAAAGTTTGTGGGATCTAGTTGTTTCCCCTCTCCAAAATTTAGCACTGATGCTACCCAACTGGGAATATAGAGATTTAGGACACTGAAAGCATGACATGAGATATGTTGGATTGAGCTTAATACAAATTTAATGAGTACTGTGCGACCTACAAAAGTGAGGAGAGGAGCTTTCCAAGTTGCTAGTTTGGCTTGGAATCTTTCTATAATTCTTAAGAGACAAACCCTTTTCAAGCGAAGTCCCAATAATGGTGCACTAGAAAGAATTCAGGGGCATCCATTCCTGTAAATATATTGAGCTCCCTAAAGGCCTTCAATAGCCTTGAAAAACCCCTCATAGCAATGATGAAAAGATGTGCCGCTTAGAGGACACCCTTGCCTAATAAACCTTGACACCTCAAAGAAATTAAAACTTGAGCCATTGAGTTTGATTGAATAGGTGAGATTTGGAACATCAAGTCCACATATGCAAAACAACACAAAAAATCTTAAAAGAAATTCGGTTTGGTTTTGGTTTTGGTTTTGGTTTTGAAAAGTGAATTTTCATTGGGTTTGGTTCAGTTTCGGTTTTAGATTGAAAATTATATATTTGAACTGCATAAAGTCTAACATGTATATATCAAAGTGAACCGAACCTAAACAATACTAAATTCTACAATTATGTGTCTTCATAAGGTAGTAGTTTCTTTCCCAATTTTATTTGTTTCAGCAGCTTATTTCCACTTAAACTAAATTTGAACTGAATTACTAAGATTGTGTATAAATCAAATGAAATCAAATACAAAACGAAATAATTCGGTTTATTTTCGATTTTGAAGTTATGATGATTATTTTTGTTTTGGTGACTCTGATTCCAGAATTTTTTCAAAGTGCAAGGATACCTATAGTTTTCTATATATAATTTAGTTTTGCTATGTTTCTATGAGTTGTAGTATTTCAAGGTCTTTTTTTTTTTTAATAGGTAGGGAGGGAAGTAGGTAACAGTCAGGAGGTTCGAACTTGAGACCTCCTGGTGAGCATAGGATTTTTACACACCAAAGCTCACCAACTGTGCTAGGCAATTGTTCTTTTTCCAGGTCATTATTAGCATCAGATGCCAAAGGTATCCTGCAAGGTTTGTGCCACGTAGGGTCAAAGGGATGCAAAGAGGTAGAGGTATGGAGTGACAATCCAAATCTATGTAGATGGATAATGCAAGGACATCATGTTGGTTGGCTATTGGACCTTTTCTTTATTGTCTTCTTAAAATATTTCTTTTTTCATGGGAAAAATAAAAAAAAAACTTCATTAACGGAGATAATTTAAAACATTAACATCAGTTCCTATGTAAATTTGGAGTGGATTTTCATTTTTTTCAAAAGAATTGTCAACATGCCAGTAAAGAGAATAGCATAAACACCTATTGGAGAATCCAATTAAGTTAGCAGTATCAACTGAAATAAAAAACTTAGCAACTAGATTTGAAGTTGGGGTTCCTTTATTTGATAGCAAACATCACCATTTGTCATTTAAAAACGAAACAATAATCTTAATTATTTTATTAACAATAGCCATGGGTATAGACGAAACTAAAAGAGGTAAACTCCAAGGATTACCAATCAGATAATCCACTACCCTATTAAGAGAACTCTGTTGGTGGTTGGAATAGTTTGTAAATCTGGACTAGTAAGTAATGTCTACAAATAGGTGGGTTGACAACTAAGGAAGTTAGGTTGTATTGTGTTGTGGAGAACAATGTAACATGCTTGTTATTTTAATATGTTTTTCTTTTATTTTATGAAAAAAATGTTACAAAAATTATTCGGTTCCAATTATTTATGCATCAATGACGATAGATGAATTCGTTATAATTACAGAAAACCTACGTCAAATACATAGCGAATTTGGGTTCATAGACAAAACAAATCATATTTCAGCTATTACCTTTTTCATTACTATGCTCTCATATGCAAGGTTACCCCCATTTAGGGGTGTCAATTCTGAGCTCGCATTGGTAGACTCGATTGAGCTCGACACATTTACGGTCCGATCTGGACCGACCTGATTAATAAAAGTGTCGGGTTGTTCACGGTGCAAATAGCTAGTTCATTAAGCTCTCGACTGAACTGACACGTTTATATGCCCGGTTTGAACTGACTCATTGTAACCCGACCTAGCCCAACCCTCTTTAATACTATATAAAATTCCTATTTTTTCTCTACTAATAAGAAACAAATTAAGCTTTTTTACCTTTTACTTGCAATAGGATTTGATGTAATTAAGTTTTATTTTGTAAGTTGTAAAGGTCATAATCTCTTTTTTTTTTTTTTTTCTTTGTAAGAACAATCATAATCTCATATCATTTATCTTTTTTATTAAAGATTTGTCTCACATATTTCTGGCATTCAACCAACCTAAGAAAAGAATTTTAGGATAGGTATTTTTAAAACCCATTTAGAGCCCGTTTAGACTTAAATAGATTCGTAGCCCGGTTAAGGCCCGGTTAAGACCCATTTAAGAAAGCCTGATTAAAGCCCAACACCGATCGGCCCGATTATAAACCATATTATACCACCCAAAGCTAGACCCGTTTACTTAAACGGGTTTTCACAGTGCAAAGCTTCCCAAGTGGTCCATCCCAATTAAGCCTGACCGAGATTGGCCCGGCCAGACCGATTGACGCGCCTACCCCCATTAATCGACTTTCATAACAAATTCTATTTATTCTTCGTCACTTTGGATTGTGGGGTTTGCTTCCTAACCCCAGTGGTAGTACTATGTTTATGAAAGAAATTCTTATCGATTTAAATGGAAAAGAAGCTTGAAAGAGTAGCATGCCTCTACGCCTAGACATGTAGGCCAAAAAATGACTGTCCGAACCTTCGTGAAAAGCAAAAAATCTCACCCTTATTAATGCTACGCCATCCTAATGCAAAGGCATTGCCTTTGAACCCGCTCTCATGATTTAATTAACATTATTTATATCTAAATTCCCTTTTTTTTATAAACTATGTTTAAGTACTTGAAAAATATATAAAACATAAAATATATTCTAGTCATAGTTTCTAGAAACATTCCACCCAAAAGAAAATTTTGAGGCTGGCTGCCCTAACCTGGACACCTTCACATTACAAACGTTTGGTTGCCATGGTCCAAGTCAAATCAACCACTCTGATATATATCGGTTAGATCCAAACCCCTCCTAAATAGTGACGAAATCCATTTCATCACCAGGAGGCAAGAGTGGAGAAGAACGACGCTTCCACTTTTGAATTCTGCTCCTCATCTCCCTTCATTCTCCTTTACTTTTCCTGCTTCCTGAAAACGAGAAGACAGAAAATTCTACTTTTAGACCTAAAAAGTCAAAGAAGTGAGCTTTCCACGATTGACCAATCCAAAACTTACTATAAACCCAAGCCTTCTAGGCTTCTACATCTTCTACATCTGCAACCACACGATCAGAACATTTCTCTTTAAGATCCCTCCTCATGAATAGAAATATTTCTTGATTCGATTTGGTTCGATTTTGATTTCATGATTAAAATTGTTGAATCGAATAAAGAATCGGATAAAATTTAATATATATTTTTTTTTTGATGAATTATGATCCTAATAACTAAGGGTTACATTTTTTTTAAATTGATAAACATGTAAAATGTTAATCGAAGCTTGTAAATAGGACCTAAATTGAATATGAAATCTTATTACAATTAATTAAACCAAATCGAATAAGTTCAATTTCACCAAAAAAAATATGTTTTTATTCTCATTTTCATTCGATTTTAGTCTATGTATTTTATATCTTGAACCGAATTGAACAATAAAAATTGAACCGATTGACACCCATAAGACAATAAATCTCATGTCTTTGGTCAATTATCATATTTCTAAACCGCATACCAACTTGTGGAGGGTATCACTCTTTCCACTATACATACAACCATAAGATCAGAATATTTTGTTTTAATATCTCTACCGGAGGGTCTAATTTGAGGCCCTATAGTGGGTCTATGATCACAAATCTATACCGTAGGCTTAGTTCAACAAACCCAACATGCAGTAGAGGACTAGAGACAGAGAGAGAGAGAGAGAGACAGAGAGACAGAGAGGGTAGAGACAGAAAATTATATGATTCACAAAATCATTTTCTCTCTCCAGACTATTGAAGTGCTCAAGTTCAGGGAACTTCAACGCTTTTCTCCTCGTGAATCGTGATTGCTTCCTTTCTAGCATCGTCTCTACCTTCCTATTTTGTTTTGCTTTGTTTATTTGATTTCGTGGGGTGAGAACTTTTTGGTTCAATCATTGCCTTTCTCTTCTGAAGAAGAAGATAAACCAGACAACGGTAATAGTTTCGAAATTGAAAGAATCAAATTTATTTACGTTCAATTGTTCACCATTAGATTTTTTTTTATTTGTTTTCTATTTTTCACCATTAAAATTTTTTTCAAGCTTCTCCTGCTACCCATTAAAAAAAGGAGTTATGGCTCTGTTTTCGCCATTAAAGCTCCTTTCCACATGGCCCCTTTCACAACCGATATTGACTGGGTTTCTTTTTGTGTTTGTTCTTTTGGTTTTTCCTTTTGAGATTCTGCTTGAAAGCCCGTATTCTCTATTTTTTTTTTTCTTCTGATTAATACATCTGTAGGACTTCTTGGTTCTTACCGTATCGAAGGTGTTTCATCTCTGTTTGCCCATTACAGCTTCATTTGTATAGCTTTTTTCATGACCCACTGCTTGGAAGGGGTAGAAACAATCTTTCTTTGTTCCAGAACTCTTTTTCTTATCGGATCTTGAACCCACAAAGTCCCAGATTTTGAGGTCAACGTTTGTGATTTTGACTTTCTGTTTGAGAGAGAGAAAGTTTGAATGTTTTTAGCTTAAAATTCAAGCAGATTTAAGATTATTCTTGCTGAAGCAGGGAAAAATTGCTTCAACTTTGAGAAATAAATTCCGGGTCCCCATCGAAGATCAGAAACTTTGAAGCTTCAATAGCAGAAACTCTTAATCCTGATTAGTGGGAGGTTGATAGTGAATCCTTTTTCATTTTTTGTAGAATTTTGATGTAGAAAGGTTTTTATTTTTCCCTGATTTCTGATTACCCAAAACATGAAATTATACTGAAGCTGATTGATTTGAGTCTGCATCTTAATTTTCAGGTTTCTGGGTTAATTTTTATGTGGAGATTTTGAATTTGGTTGGTTTGATCGCAGGGATGGGTTCCTTCAAGGGCCATGTTATTCCAGGGACTCTGTTCTTATTCGTTGGTTTTTGGCACATATGGAGCTCAGTTGCGAGGCATGTGGAGAATCCGAAATCGTTTAGGGTTAGGGTTTGGAATCCTGTGCCAGGATTAGATGGGAAGCTCAAGTACCTGGAGCTTTATGTAATCACCATTGGAGCTTTTATCGACATGTCTATTGAGCTTCTGTACTCTACCCACCTCAAATTCTTCGTTAATGGCGTCTTAAATCCTTCTCATATGAATAATTTTGAGCATGGAGGGATGCTTTTCATGTTCTTCGTCTTTGGGCTTATTTCTCTGGTCTCCCTGAAAACCAGGTTAGATCCTCTTCTTGCTCTACTTCTTCTGGTTGCTATGTTCTGTCAATTTCTTATGGATCATGATTTAATAGTAATCTGGACCGTTATATTTTTTGCTTTCCTGAAATCCCAATAATGATGATGATGATGGTGACGGTGCTTACATTTTTGCTTTCTTCTGTTACTGTTCAACATGACAACACGTCAGTTCCCGCTATTTGTGTGTCCATTTCAATGATAATGAAAGTTGATTTAAATCCTAACCGTCCAAAACTATAATACAGGCTGTGTTTGATGCTTTTCCAAGTGGAACCTAGCATATTCTGTTATCTGTTTTATTTCATATAAGCATATTCTGTTACTCCTGGCTTCATCCAAGTAAAATGGGGCTAGAACATAAGGTACTACTTGGAAAAGTGTATGTTACAACAAAGGGTTAGGATCCTTCTATACATTTCATAACCTGTAAGCGCCCAGTGGTCTGCTTAGCGCATGGTGCGGTAGAGCACTTGCGCCTTGAGACTCCCCCCCACACCCTGAATCCCCCTACTTTGTAATGAAAAAAAAAAAAGGGAAAATTACTTGGACACTCCCTATACTATGGCCAAATTGCTTGAGACGCTAAAAGTTTGAATCTATTACTTGAAGCCCCATGAAATCTGACGGAATTAGTCTACTGTAAGTTATGAAAAAACCATTTTACCCCTATGAGTTATTCAACTGAAACACCAATCGTCCATCTCAATTCCTTCACAATACCGTATCAGAAATCAGGGCATATTTAAGGAAGCAAGCTCAGCTGCCACCATCACCATGCTTTTTCTGAAACAGAGAGAAGATGAAGAAGCTATAAGGGACTGAAACAGTTAACGCAGAGCAACAGAAGCAGAAGGCCCTGAGAAACATTTCTTCCTCTTTGCCCAGCCCAAAAGCAATGGGGGGCATTGCTTTTGCCACAAGTTGCAAGTTTTTAAGCATTCCATTAGCAATTGTCACCATCAAGCGGACATAGACACAACTGGTTTAGATTTGCCTCCCACGCCCCTCGAGTCAAGCTATTACTACCGACAAACATAGAAGAAAGAAATCAAGATCCAATTGGTTAAGTGTAATGTTTGTGACATCACTAAAATCTGTCATGATGTTGGCTGGACGATATTCGAAAAATACCCTTATCCTCCTTTACAATTCATCTTTTCTTTTAGCATTTGAAGTTCAGTTTGGCAGCAAGGTGTCTTGGCCATGGCAAGGGCATGGCTTCTGATGGAGCTTTGGAAGTATGTCTCAAGGCCATATAGCCTCATCTGAGCGGCACTTGGTGCTAAAGTCGTTCCCTTTGAAAAAAATTTGCCAAACCCTCTTGCTCTGTCTACCCTGCTCTTGATGGAACAGGTACTAAACGAGATCACAGGAATCATGGAGGACACAAAACGAAATCACAGGAAAAAGCTTCTTCAAAGCAAGGAAATGCGCAGGGGGGCAGGGCAGTAGGCTATGTGCAAGGGGTAGGGGCAGTGCGATGGACTGGTTCTTTGTCACGGCGGTGATGCATAGCGGCTGCCGGGGAGTTGCAGTGGTAAATTGATTTGGGTATTTTTAGGTTAAACCTTTAAAGGGTAAGTTGGTCATTTCATCTTCACAGGTTTGGGCATTTAGGATTTTCCCTTTAGGTTAACACTCTAAAAGTTCATGTTAAATTTCAGGGTTCACCTTATACTACATTCTCTTACTTGGATTTGCAATGGTTTAGAATGGATCTACTACAACAACTACTCAGCCTTATCCCAACTAAATGGAGTCGGCTACATGGATACTTTCCCTCCAATCAGTTCCATTCGATGTCATACTTGATACAAGGCCTAAACTATACATGTCTTTCCTCACCACTTCTCCCAACGTCATTTTAGGTCTGCCCCTAGCTCTTTTAGATCATTTAATATTAACCAAATCACTCCTCCATACCAGATCATCCAAAGGCCTCCGTTTAACATGGCCATGCCACTTCAAGTGACTTTTTTCATTTATCTTATCTTGTATTTAGTTTAATGCCTCTCATGAATATTTAGTTTGGAGTTGAGGTTGTTTAACAGGATTGTGAACACAAGGAAGATGCTAGATGATTGGAGAAGAAGAATGGTAGTCTCGGTCTACAAAAATAAAGGGGATATCAATAGCTGCAATAACTATAGAAACATTAAACTAATGAGTCATACTATGAAACTATGAGAGAAGGTTATTGAAGCCGGCCTAAGGAGAGAAACTAAGAGCCTAAGAAGAGAAACTAAGATATCAGAGAGTCAATTTGGATTAATGCTCGGTAGATCCATGACAGAGGCGATCTACTTATTGAGGAGGCTCATGGAAAGATATATAACCCACAAAAAGGATGTCCACATGATCTTTATTGACTTAGAAAAGTATATGACAGAATTCCTAGAGATTTAATCTGGCATGTCTTAGTAAAGAGAGAGGTGTTGAGTACATATGTAGATAGAATAAAGGACATGTATGAGGGCGTGGTGACTAGTGTGAGATTTGTGGGAGGTCAAGGCAATGAATTTCCAATTACGGTTGGGTTACGTCAAGGATTGGCCTTAAGCCCCTATTTGTTTGTGCTTATCATGGATGAGTTAACCAAGAGCATTCTCGGAGAGGTCCCTTGGTGTATGTTCTTCGCCGATGACATTGTTTTATTGGATGAGACTAAAGCATGGATTAACGCTAAGTTGGAGCTTTGAGGATCAACCTTGGAATCAAGAGGTTTTAAGATTAGTAGATCAAAGACGTATATTAGGTGTAACTTTAGCTACTCTATGATTGATGAAATGGTGAAATTTGAGGAGAAAGAGATTCGACAAATTGACTATTTTAGATATCTAGGGTCAACCATAAATAAAGAATGTGACGTATGGGTGATGTTTCAGAGAGAATCAAAGTGGGGTGGATGAAGTGGAGTGGTGTGTTTGGAGTGTTGTGTGACTGGTGTATCCCTTTAAAGCTAAAGAAAAATTTCTATAGGTCTGTTGAGCGACCGGCTGTGAATATGGGCAGAATGTTGGGCAAATAAGAAGTGTCATATAGAGAAGTTATGTGCAGTAGATATGAGGATGTTAAGATAGATCTGTGGCAAAACTAGGAAGGATAAAGTAAGGAATGAGTATATTAGAGCCGATTTGGGAGTTTTCCCAATTAGTGAGAAACTCTGCAAAAGTTGTTTGAGGTGGTATGTCCATGTTCAACGGAGGTCTGAGGACGACCCAGTAATAAGAAGTGATCTAATTGAAGGGGCTAAAAGAGCTAGGGGCAGGCGTAAAATGACCATAGGAGAAGTTATGAGGAATGACGTGCATAGTCTCAGTCTTGTCCCAACTCCCAAGTGTGACCTCGGATAGAGCCTATTGGAGGGCAAGGATCCATGTAGCCGACCCCATTTAGCTGAGATTCTCTTGTGATGGGCTTTTATTGTCATCTTCCTACTCTCACCTTTCTTTTGTCATCTCTCATATTGCCATCATTTTTTATTTGTTTTGTTTTGTTTTGTTTTGTTTTGTTTTTTTTTTTTTTTTTTTTTTTTGGGTATGGATCCATGTAGCTGACCCAGTAAGTTGGGATATGGCTGTTGTTGTTGTTTAATTCCGATCATGAATATTGTCCCTGGCTCATGCACATTAGCCAGAACTTATCATCATCTCCTTCTGAAAGTCCCTTGACTGGCTTTGGTTAGTGAAAGGTCAGATACATTGCTTTTTTGAATGGATCAGTCTAATCAAAATTTATAACTTTTAAGTGTTGGACTGTTAACACTAGAAGCAATCTTAGTACCAGAGAATGAGGAAGGAGGTTGGGAAAGCAATACAAATTTAGCAAAGACTTTATGTAGCTTTCAATTTGGATGGAAATGGGTTGGAAAATCATTCTGGTGTGGTCAAATCTGTGATCCAATGCTCATGCATCATACACATCATTGGTGTACATTTTTTTCAGTCAGTTGGAATCTTAAATGTGTCTTGCTTGTTTGTTGCATGTTATGGTGCCTCCTATCAAATCCCCAATGGAAATATAGCAATTCAATGGTTTTTAATTAGTCATTTCATCTCTTCTGCTCCCAGGTTTTTACCTTTAACAGAAGGAGCTCTATGCTTGATTGCTTCCATGGCATTCTTTGCAGAGTATCTGTTATTTTACTTCCATTCAACATCGCATAAAGGTCTTGAGGGATATTACCACCTCCTCCTTGTTCTCCTCATTGCCCTTTGCATTATCTCAACAGTGGCTGGAGCTCTTATTCCCGATAGCTTCCCAGTAGACTTGTCTAATGGCATTGCTGTCACCCTACAAGGCCTCTGGTTTTATCAGACGGCCTTCACTCTTTATGGGCCAATGATGCCAGATGGTTGTTTCTTGAAAGAGGACCAGATTATGTGTCGATCAGCGGATAGTGAGGTCCGAGGGGAGTTGCTTGCCAATTTCCAGCTCTTCAGCTTAGTTTTCGGTGTCCTTGTTGCTGTTGTTGTATCATACAGTTTTGCTGCAACCAGATATGGCAGTTCCAAACACAATGGCTTGCATGCAGGTGAAGATGGGTTGGACAGAGACTGAAAACAAGGTATTCATCTTTCCTATCGCTGCACTTCTGTTTGAAATGTCTACTAGAGTAAATTTAAATTCTGATCCAGTTGTGCATTTAAATGACAAATTATACTCACATATTTGATTGCCAATGTCTAAATAAGCTACTGCTAAGTTTATCGATGAGCTTAAATTTCCATCTCCAGCTTGTACGCCACTAACTAGGGAGATTTTTTAGTTTGATCCATTCAACGTGTGGATGCCGTATACTGCTCTCATTTTGTAAGGGTTTTCTATGTACAAAAATGTAAAATATATGTTATTACCCAAGGAGGAAATTTCTATCCTCTCATGTAATGCAAGATGGCAGGTCTCCTTTGAGAACTTACGTGTGATCAAAACAAAAAGAAAAAAGCTGCATACTTGTTATCATATATTGTCTGCCATGTGTTGCCTTTAGACTCATGAAGGATTGAATTTCCATCCTGCCATGATCACGCTGGCACAACTCCACAAAAACCATAAATGACCTCTCTGTATAATGTATAACTTTTTTCCTCCATCTTTTATTGCAAACCTTTCTAAAATAGTGGATGCAAAAGTTAGGTCAAATGGTCAATGGGAACAGTCATTAAGTGGTCTTCTCTCCTTGCATCGCCAAAAGGGAAAGAGAGTAAATAAGAGAAAGCAGAGATTGCACATCCTTAAAGTTGCAAATCTTGGAAACAACTGTCACTGTTTCACTTTCAGTTGTCTCTTATATAAATCGGCACCAGCCTTGCCTCTTCATGGAATAGACTCCGGTTTGAGTCACTACACACCAAAATAAGTTCTAGCACGAGAAAGAAAAAAAATATATTTTATACATGACGATGCATATCTTTTTCCAAAAAGAAAAGGAGAAGTATAAGCAAAGTTGATTGAGGAAAAGAATCCAGCCAAATGATGGTGTTGGTGTCGTCAATGGTTGGCAATTGTGACATTGACTAAGATGCCACCACAATTTTTTTTGGGAAAACATCTAGTAAATGAATTACAAGTTTTCCTAACTTTCATATTGTATGACCCCTAAAATTATATCTGACATTAGGCATATACAATTTCTTTTTCTGTTTAATAAACTGGAGCCTAGGGGTCCTGGTGGACCAGGTTCAGTGGAGTTAGGGACATGGAAAACCTATAGTTTTGAACCTGGAAGGTTAGCTAGTTGTTCACTTATGTCAGGTTAGGTCATGTCTTGTAAGTTGACTGGACTGCCAAGTAACGAATATTTAATAGACCAACACAAATCTAGCTGTTATTTGGTTTGTTAGTTCAAATTGCTGCCTGCCTACGTTGAAGCTCGATTGATGCTCTGATGTTCTAATTATTTTCTGGTTCAGAATCAATAACAAACTGACATGCTTTCCCTTCTTTAACATGCCCATGAAACAAGTACATGCTGTTTCTGCTGATTCAGTCTGTGTCCTCCACCTTTTACATAGTTGGGGAAGCTTGGTCATTGAGTTGTTTTTATTTGAGTATAATCCTTTTGTTTTCCTTAGGGAAAAAAGGAGAAAGGGGGGAGGGGCTGTAGTTGGAGATTGAATTCAGACATGTAATGCATTCATTGAGTATTGACATAAGAACTTGTTGAGAAATAGTGCATGTCATTGAGTTATCGTCCAATGGGTGATCAATTGATATGAGCAGTATCCAATTACAATTTCCAATCCCTGCAGGATCTGATCTCCAGCCTCTGAAGGCACCGAATATCATATTTTGAATCAGAACTCAGCTAAATATTAATAGCATAATTTTTGTTATACTAGTCCTCAAAATCTGCTTCCCCAAGTGATACCTATGTTCTTTTCATCCTTTTGCTCTTATAGTCTTGAAGTTGAATGTGATATTTTTTTTAATGATATGATTGAGGAAAACCACTAGGTGCATCAGATGTAGACTAGTTTTACTTTTGGGAACAAAAATCCAAGCCGGATTACTATCGTCTGTTCTGCTTCATCCTATGACATGGTTGAAAATGTTTTGGAAGTCAATCTAGTTGTCATTTCAGTGCCATTTGGAGAGGTTTGCCTGAAATTATTTGTGGATCAGCTTGACAAACAGCCATACCTAACCTTGGGGAGCCTGGAGGGTTGGTAACATTTCTCTTTTAGTAGCTGACACTGTCTACTTCAGTCAGGTCTAGTCTGTATATGACTTACTGATTAAACACCAACCAAAACCACTCTTTATTTAGATGGGTAGTGCAATAGTTTCTTTCTTTGAACATCCCTATTAAGTCTTCACAAAACAAAGTTTTGAGAGTTTCAAGAAGTTTACTGATACAGCATTTAGGACACTAGTTGTTGATGCATGAGTTTCTTGGTTCCACAGGTTTAATCACATTTTGCAGATGGAAGCCGTGTGATGATTAGAAGTTGATAGCTGGAACCAGGTTATGTTGATTTTCAAGGGAGAATGTGGCATTAGAAAGCAGCATCCCTTCATCTTTACCATTCTTGTAAATGTTACACTCAAGTTGTTTAGCGGTGCCACATATAATCACAAAATAGCTTTAGAAGAGACCCAAGTCGTTTGGTGTCTGAACGTAGGGCGAAATCCAAAATAATCTTTGTACCTTTAGTTCCAGTTTTGTTTTGCCAAATTTTGTGTAATTTTTTCTTCTGATGTTGAATTTTTCCCAGTATGGTGGTTGTATTTTTCTGTTAAGTGTGATGGCCACTTAATTTGGTTATACCACAGGTGAAAATTTTGCATCAAAACCTCTTTTGTATGCCCTCCTCTTCTACAGAACAATAACTTGTACTGAATACTTATAAATACATTTTTATTTTCAGAAAGTCTGAAATGAAAAGTTTCTTCTACATCATGTATATGGGTATAATGCTAAAATATACTAAACTTCCTGCCTTTTACACCATTCATTTCATAGATCTCAGTTCATCATTGAGGTTCTTTGCCTGCTGGTTCATTGCTGAAAATCAGGTAATTGAAACAAAGTTTCATCACAGAGTTGCGGTATGGATGACTTTCAAGAGGCTTAGTTACAACTTAAGAACAGCATCAAAAGCAACAATTCTGTAATTCTAGAGCTAGAGATCTAATGGGTCCAATTCAGATGTAATGCTCCCGAGTTTCTGACTCGATGAAATTTCTAGTAGTGGCATTGTTTGTCTTCTTTGCCAAAAAAGGGGGAAAGGGATACAGGAAGAATATACAAAGCTATACAGCTAATGTTTGCACACACCCGAACAAAAACTGTGTTTGCCACCATATGTGTTTGCTAATCTATACATATGTGCATGGGTACTTGACGATTAATAGCTGAATCTCCCTTCACCACTAAATGTGCCCATGGCTGTGAGTTGGAAGATAAAGCCCCTGACCTAATTTCTAGTTTGATAAGACCCTTTAGATTGTTGCCCATGTAATGTCCAGAAACACCACCAGTCCCAGCTGGGCCTGGATTCACCACACTACTCTTACCAAAGTTCTATCTACTGGACAAGTAGATGGCCATCCCGATAAAAACAAATTCTTTCTTGCTCTAACTGATACTGATCCAATGGGTTTTTCTTTTTTTTTTTATCCGATTTTTAAAACCATGCCCCCAAGCTATTAGTCCGAGTGTGTGTGTGTGTTGGGATCTCCCACAACACCAATGGTGGTGCAGGGTACAACAGCATCCATATGAGGCCCACATGGCCAGGAGGAAAGAGAAAATGATTAAAAATAAACCCATGTGAGAGGGTGTACGGTACATTGACTGTGTGGGATTTTTTTTTAATGAAACAAAAGAGTAATATATAAAAAAGAAAGTGAGATAGTACATCATAACAGTTCGGACTATTGACATTTCCTAATCTATCAGTATTAGCATAATCCCATAAATACATGATAGATGGATTATAGTTCTTGCATTGTACAATAGCTGAACAGATCCAAACTGTGAATAGAGATCCCAAAAAATCCCAATAGACAGGAAAGGCCAGCTACGAGTAGTTGGTTATGGAATAAGTTGAAGAACGCTCTTTGTGGAGAACCAAACTTTCTCAATATCCCAAAAGTCCCAAACCTTTGTAGTTGCCAGTTTTAAGCCTTGTACAGCACTCCAAGCCTCAATTTCCTCATTGGATTTCAATAATGTATCACTCATTCTGATAGCTTAGAATTTTCTTTGGAATAAAGTATCAAAAATCCAACTTGGATCTGTGTTACAAAAATTAGTAATATTAACACAAATTAAAACATGATAAGGCGAAAAAGGAAGAGTCAAGTATCTTCCTAAGCGGACTTTTGGATCATCAGTGCATGAAAAGACAATATCAGATCAGTTAGTAAATGAAAGTAAATTCAAACAGATATCCAACAGTTAATATTTTGTAGAATAGGCACCCAGTTGAGAACACTTTGTTTTGAAATTATGTCATTTCGGTGCCTCCATAAGAAGTAATTAATTATAGTTATTGTACTAAAAAACCAGATCCGATCAGAATTAGAAAGATTGATATGATAGAAATAAATAACAAAGTCAATAAGAGAGGTAACATGAAGATTTTTCGGCCTTAATCCAAGTGGGTTGGCAGCCCAAATTCTATCAGAAAACTCACAGAGGAAAAAGACATGAAAGATAGATTCCTCCTCCTTAGTACAAAACACACAAGTAGTGTCAATATTAAGCCATTTCTCAATAATATCCCTGACAGGAATACTATTGAGTGAAATGCTCCCAAAAAATAACTTAAATTTTGGATGAATGTGTAATTTCTAAAAGAACTTCCTCCAATGAGCATAAAGAGCGGTTAATACTTGATTAGCTGGCTAAAAATGGAAAATTTTGGCTCAAGGCTTAAACCATAATTAAATATTTTAAATTTTCTAATTTGAAAATTAGAATTGGCACCATGCCTTAAGTTTAGGAATCAGACATTTTTACCATATTATTTGGGGTTTAGATGAGTAATGGTGAAGCGGTTGTGTAAAAAATATGACTATCAAATCAAGCAAAAGAAATGAATATATCAACCCCATTCATTCAAGCAAATATAACACATAAGAAAAACAATTGATTGAAATAAAAATAATAAATCTTACCAAAAAATAATAAAAGGGAAAAAGATCATTGTCAAGTCGTGTGGCTTCTGTGTTTAGACACAGGAGTGCACAAAATTATTGTCATGTCCTCCTGAAATAAAATTTTTTTATCCATGTTGATACACCACTGTGTCTCTCATTGGCACCCCCATATTGGTGCAAAGCCTACACGACCAGGCATCAATCTCTTGCCTAGTGTAGAGAATTTTACCAGATGTCTCGACCTGAGCGAGAGGGGAACGTGTTTATGGTATTGATTTCTTCTATGAGAATGCTTATCATTTATGGGATTGAATTATTCTAAGGTCGTATTTCTGGTATCATAGCCAAGTAATCTTATGCAAATCAACTAAGGCATTCATGGTAGGTTCATACCAACTCTGATACCAATTGTATTATGTACGCACATATGGGTGGAGAGAAAATAGGAAAAAAAAAATAGACATAATCCCTTATATCATTAGCACTCAAATATAAATGTTCTTTGCAATTATGACATAATCACTTATTTTAATCCTTAATGGCTCTAGGCTCTCAATATCTCAAACATTCAAATAAAAATGTTTCTTTGATATATAATCTATATTTATTTTTTTTAAATTACAACAAAACTTTTATCAACAACAACGCAACTCTGTCTTATCCCAATTAAATGGGGTTGGTTACATGGATCCAAGAGTATATATGTATGTATATATATATATATATATATATATAAAAGAAACTTTTGGACATCCCACTCATGAATCGGCAACCCAGATCATAGCTCTCCAAGTAGCTCTGTTCGATGCCATACTTGGGTGAAGATTTGACTTTTGAATAACTCTTCTTACTAACTCATCAATGGTTGTTTTTGGCCTGCCCCCAGCCCTTTTAGCTCCATCCATCTATATCGGGTCACTCCTCTGAACTGGGGCATCCAAAGGCCTCCTTTGAACATGCCCAAACCATCGTAACTGACATTCTCTAAGCTTATCTTGATTTGGGGCAATTTCTAAATTGGTTCTAACTTGGTCATTTCTTATTGTATCCCTCAGGGCTTTGCTGCACATCATTTCAACATTCTCATCTCAATCACATTCAACTTATATACGTTACACTTCTTAACAACTCAACATTCTGCACCATACATCATAGATGGTCTTATGATAGTCTTATAGAATTTTCCCTTAAGCTTTAGAGGAATCAGACGACATAACTTTTATATGAGTTAAAACTCCATTGTTCCAGCCAATTTCTTATTGGCCTTTTAGTTCTGGACTCGTTGGATAATTTTCATGTTAAATCCCAAATTGATACATTTATTTCTGACCTGAAGAGAAAATACTACTCTATTCAGTATGAACTAAGAGATGACTGATGAGCCAGTTCTCTGACTGACTTGCCTAGATTTGGACCTTTCTTTGATTGGTTTGCCTAAAGCAGGCCAAATATTCCAAACCTTCTTGGCCCATTGCCAACTTTAGATGATATTAAATTGCACCACTAGGTTCAGCTCTCTATGGGCTATAAGTGTGGTCAATTCTTTGCTTGGCTGAGCCCGATTCTAATTCTTTCGCTTTCAATACGGGCACTCCAATCTAAGTTTTTGAGGTTCAATTAAAGGTGCTAATAAGGTATCGATATTGTATATTGATACCAAAATCATATTAAATTATCGTATCAAAACCATATCGAAGGAGATTCAATACAATATCGGTATAATAAAATAGTATTTGTTTTGGTATCAGTATGGTATCGATATTTAAGATAAAATCATTTGGTATGTATCGAATTATACTAAAATATTGAAACCGTATTCATTCCAAATAAAATTGTATATATACCGAATAAAAACTTTACCAAAATCGAACCAAGTCAATATAGTATCAATATTGAAATTTAAGTATTTTTCTTAATATGATTTTATTCGGTATTAACTTTTTGGCCTACTATACTATACTAAATACCAAATACTGTACCGATTGACACCCTTAGATTCAATTAGAATTTAACCGATTCTCAACTTATTTAGAATAATCAGATCGGAATCAATTAAGTTTGGCCCATTTTCACATTTAATTACGGTTTAAGATATCAAAATTGGTCTCGGGACTTTCAATAGACCTTTTGACTCTCTCCTTAACAAAAAAAAAAAAAAAAAAAAGAGGAAGAAGAAGAGAGATAGAACTTAAACAATCAAAGGATTATTCCTATGCACATCATAGACTTTGGATCCTAATCATGTGGTGTGCAGATGCACTCTCAAATCTCAAACAACAAACAAGTTGGGGTGGTTGGGCATATATCTGAGGCCTTCCTCTTCGAAAGTTCAAAATTTCAAACGATCAACGGCTAAAAATAGTAAAATAAAGAAGAAGGTGGAGTACTCTAGAATGAGAGAGACTTGAACCAACGTCGGAAAAAATTACGCCTATGCCCATGATCTCGCCAGCACGAAGAACATCCCAATAGAATGATATTTTCTCAAAGATAGTGAAAAAGGTCATTGCAATAAACCCACCCACCAACCAGTTCACTGGGAGTGCCAAGCTCAACAGTGTGCCCTAAGTCGTGTTGAGGAAGCCAAATGGGTTATTTTTCAACTTGTTCTCGCATGACGAACCATAGAAGCAAATCAAGGATCATGCTCATGGCAATCCCAATTGCAGAGATGGCTATGGCCCTAAGCATTATCCTCCAGTTGATTGTTGGGGATATGCCCACACTCTGATTGTTGGTAAGTTGGTTTTAATGATTACAAATAATGAAGATATTTAATAATATTCTTTCAAGTATTGACTTGTTGAGACTTCAAATCAATAAGCTAAATTGGAGAATGAAATGAAGATCAAAATCATCAATTAATGAAGTTGAATTCAAGAAGATATGAAGAAAAAAAGTGATGAAGTATAAGATCAAAGACCAAGAGAAGAGTGGGAGTATGAAGCCATCAAAGCTTGAGAAGGTATTTCAAGGATTAAGATCTCAAAGGTGTCAAGACTCGAAGAATGAAGACTTTAAGAATTGAAGAATTAAAATTATTCCAAACATGAAGCATGCAAGGTCAATATGAAGAACAAAAAAGACTCATTTGCAAGAAGACAATAGTGATAATATAGATCACTATAATAATGCATAGACTATACACAAAGCACTTCACTGCATGCATCTACATCATTAACCTAGAATTACCCTACGTGATGCTCAATGACCCTAGCCTTAAAACATAAATGAAGTTGGAATCGTTTTGGCTATGATAAGTCTTAACCATTGCTGAGTTAACAGCAAGGTCAAAACTCAAGGGCATTTCAGTCATTTTCTATTAGTGAATCTAAAGACATTTTATTCTTTAAAATTGTGGAGAACCGAGTTGTGAAGCCAATGCATCTTGAATCGTGACATTCTGAGTATGAATGTAAAAGTTACGGTTGTTTCCATACAAACAGTCATATATATATATATATATATATAGAGAGAGAGAGAGAGAGAGAGAGAGAGAGAGAGAGCAAAAGGCTGAAGCCTGTTGGTAACTTCTAGTTCTTTTCAGGATTTGACAAACGGTTGCCCACCGATAACTACCAGAACCTCCGATAACGTATCCGGCTAAATGGAAGTCCATCCGATGATTTGAACAAGCCTCCAACGGCTAGTTTGACCCTCTCCAATGGTTATATTTTTCCAACACTACATATACTGGTAACTACCAGTAGAGCTAAAAAGTGTCTGTTTTGACTCCCCTCTTAAACCACTTACTACATTTATGTACAACAGAGCAACATTAATACTACTCATCCAAGAATACTTATTGAGGCATTAGAGTGAAGATATTTAAGCATTCTCTTGAGTTTAAGTTCTACAATATATACACGCTTGTCAAGAGGAACTCAAGTCTCTCTATAAGACTTCTCCACTACTTTGGCATTCTATTGCAAGCTTAGAGAAGACTAAAAGGTATATATATACATTCTATACTATGCATATCATACATGCACCACACGAGGTAACATCTTACCATTTTACTTTCATTAATTTGTGAGATTGTTTAGCCTAAGAATTGGTTCAAGTCTAGGAGTGGGCTTCTTGTTCGCACAATTGCCAGACTACACTTAGGCTTGTGTCGATCCTCTCATCCTTAAGAGATTGAATAAAATCATCTTATTCTTGAAAGAGATTGTGATGACCCTCTCATCCTTGTAAAAAGATTATAAATGCACTTTAATCTTTGAAAAAGAAATTAAAGAACCCTTTCATCCTTTAAAGAGATTCAATAAAATCATCTCATTCTTGAAAAAGATTGTAAGAACCCTCTCATTCTTGTAAAGAGATTGTAAATACCCTTTAATCTTTGAAAAAGATATTAAAGAACCCTTTCATACTGTAAAGAGATTGTATGGATCTTCTTATCCTTACAAGAGTGTATCTCCCCATTTATTGTGCTAAAAATGAAGAACTAGTGGATACCTCTTAAGGTTATCTTGCAAATAGTGGACTAGACTTAGATTGAGTCGAACCACTATAAATCTTTGTATCTTTTATGATTGTACTTATCTTTCATATTTCATATATTTTTTTTTAAATTCACACATTTGAGGCTTTAAATCGAAAAAGTTTAAATCCACTAATGATAACCTATTCACGTCCCACCACCTCTAAGTTGTCCAACATTGATGTTCTCTTGGAGGCCAGATAAAGCATAATTGGAGACATAATTGAGTATTATTCCAATGTTGATGAAAACCTCTCGGAGGGAAGTAAGGAATCCCTTCACAATTTTTTTTTTTTTTTTTTTTTGGGTGGGGGGGGGGTGGGTTGAACACTACTTGGTCGTATGGCCCCTAGACCCAAAAATAGAGAGGGCGTAATGATCGCCCTGTAGAAATGCAACCCTAAAACAATGCAAAAGATAATGGAAAAACAGAATAAAAAATGCACACAGGTTTACGAGGTTCGGCAAGGTTGCCTACATCTTCGGTGAGCTGAGATCTTGCTTCACAATCAATGGAGAATAGGGTTATAGTGCTCGTCCTCACACCTCTCAGTATTGCTTGCATTACAGAGAAAGAAACTCTCGCTATGAATATAAAGCAAAAACCCTAATCGAGAAAATACACAACTGCCCTCAAATAAAAAAAATTCGAGCGGGGGTGGGGCCTCTTGCCTCCTTGCAACCCCCATGGCCAGCTAACCGGCTAGCGGGACAGCTGTCCTGCCTGTCGAGGTGCTGCTCCAGTACTCCCTGGATTAAACTGTGACGGAATACAAGACATCGTACACCAATACTGTAATAACCCGCTTCTTAAACCCGGTCTGATTTCGCGGTTGAACCGGTTGAACCATGCAGGAACCGAGCCAGAGGATGTTAGAGCGGGTTCCTTATGGGCTATGATGGCACGGGTGACCTTAAACACCGGCTGGCCCGACAAGTCTGAGCCAGTGCCAGAAGAGACGGGAGTACCCAAACCGTGTACGTGCACCTACCATAAGGCTATGTACGGATAGAACAGGTATTATATCCGTATTTTAAGATTATGTACGTATGCTACATTGTATGCTTGGGGTAGGGTCCGAGCCGAGGTCAGAGCCCGGTCAAAATCCCAAGTTTTGACTCTCGGATGGGTAGGACCGGTGGGTACCCCACCCACCTGAGTGACCCATCCGACACTATTCACTTAATTAGGAATAGTATATAAGACCTTATGATTTCCTTCTTTTCCTTTTTATTTCCCCCGTACGTTTGGGAGAAAAGTACAGAGGAGAGAGAAAAAGAAAGGGAAGAAGAAAGGAAGAGGAAGAAAGGGAAGATTTCAGCGGCGCCGGAGCTCGATCTCGCCATTCCGGTGCCAGAAGAGTAATCTTCAACTCGAGATCTACAGTTGGAGGTAAGAAAAGCTGGGTTTTATGAGCATTAACCATACCCACGCTTTAAACCCTTGATTCGTGTATGGTTTCTCAAGATCTTGTAAACACCCTTTGAAATGTTGAATCTAAGGTTTAATAGATGATTATTGTGTTGATCTTGAAGGATTTGAAGAGTTATTGACAAGATAGAAGGAGCATTGTGAGTTGGAAGTGTTTTGAAGTGTTTGGAGTCATTCTTGAGCAAAGAAGGTAAGATGGTTCCCCTCACTCGAATCTAACTTAGATCTAAGCTAGAACCATCCCATAGGACTCTAAAGGTGTGAAGAATGGGTTGGGAAAAGCCCTATTTGGATCCCCAAGGAATGGAGGAAATGGAGAAGAAACTGGGGTTTTTCCGCCAAAACCGGCGGGTGCAACCGGCGGGTCCCTACCCGCCTGAGACACCCACCCGAGAGGACCAGAGGGTTCTGGCCAAACCGGCGGGTAGGACCGGCGGGTCCTACCGGCGGGTCCATACCCGCCGGTCCCAAACCGGCGGGTTGGACCGGTGGGTCCCTACCCACCTGTCTGACACCCACCCGTGTGGCCCCGAGGGTGATCCGGGGGTCCGATTGAGCCCAAATCGGACGTGTGACCTTCTTTCGACGTTCTAAACACGATTTTGAAGTCGGATTTCATTAATTTTGATTCTAAAATGGTGAAGTACTAACCCCGCTCAATTATGTTAGGTTCACCAAATCATACCCGATTCGCTCCGGATCTCGCCCGTACCGAACGAGACTCCTTGTACGCTACAAGTAAGTGGAGAGAGGACGTTTGGCCTATTTCAAGGCATTTGTTTGGCATTCATATAACTATATCTAATTTAGTCATGTCATCATGAATATGCTATATAGAGTAGTCATCTCACACTTTGATGTGCATTTATGCTATGTTTATTATTCAATTGCAAATTGAATGTGATGCTATATGTTGAATGTGTACATCATGTTGCATAATGCCTTGATAGACTAGATGCCGTGGTCGGCTTGGAAACGAATGCATTGGTGGCCCGTGGTATGGGACACGGTGGCACTATGCAGTCGTACTGCATATAGGAGTATGCGGTATTAGGATTCTCACCATCCCGTGCTACGACCCTTCCCAACAGGGGTTAAGGTGTTGGGTTGCCATTTGGGGGGAAGCAGGGGTCGCGGTTGTCGGACACTGTGGCGGTTAGGCATTACGCCCGGCGAGTCATGTAGGACAGCCGGCAACCCCGGTGGTATTTCAAGAGGGCCAATCGTACTGCTTTTAAATTGCTGGAGTCAGCACTGTCATTTAATTTATTTACATTTCTGTTGAGAGCCGATGGACGGCATTGTCTTTATTTTTTCCGAGTACTCACGGTGGGCCTTCTCCAACAGCCCTATGGGCGTATCGCGGGAGGGAGTTCGCGGCTCGTACCCGGAGTATACGCGCACTGTGGTTGTAGTAGCACTAAAACCAAAGACTTAGTAATGTTGATTAGGTGTATGTGATATAAAATGACTTGCATGGCATGTAGTGCATATGATGTGATGTGTGGACCGTTGTGTGTGGTCCACCTCTCTACTTACTGAGCTAGTGAGCTCATTCCACGTGTATACCCCTTTTTAGATGATTTTGCAGGTCATGCACCTGAGGAGCAGGGGGTGGGTCCCACAGTCGAGTTTCCTGGAGAGGACTGGTGGACCCCTGATGAGTTTGAGCATGGCGTAGACTGCGCGTGTGAGAGCTGTGCTGCGGGACAGCAGTTTTGAGGTCGTGTTGAGTTCCACTACCGAGCCGAGCTGTGTACTCTGATGATTTTGACAAATTCCTGTATATACTTGATATTTGAACTTTATTCTTTTTGTGTATATATCATGCCTTCGGGCCCAAATGTATATATAATTATGGTATCATCATTGGGTATCAGGTATATGGGAATTATTACAGGTAAAACTTAGTCTTCCGTTGATTTGATGAGTTGATGTTAGTGTGTGTATGCTGTGGTGGAATACAGTGTCTGATGATCCTGGCAGGTTTGGGTTAACCGGTGTTAACTCGGTCACCGCTCCGGTTCAGTGTGAACGGGGTGTGACAAACGGTGGTATCAGAGCGTGATGCTCTGCTCCACTCACAGCATACCATTAGAATCCCGTAGATTCTATAATAGGAAAATGGGGTTGGGTAAAGATAAAAGCTTAAAGATTAAAAGTCAAAGAAAGAAAGTATAAAATGGAGTTATATTATAAGTTGCATTCATGGCATGCGTGAGTGTAGATAAAAGGTAATTAGGTTGGTACTATAACCTATAAGTACTATTTCGACGAAATTTCGGCAGCATAACGGCGTAAAGTGGGATTTCCAAAAATTTTACACAAAACCTGATAAACAACAGATAATAATATAACCAAGGGCACAGATAGAAAAATCACATCACCACAAAACCACACAGGTACTCCACATATGAAAACACCATAACAGTCCACTATCCAAAGATATTTCATTCCATAAATGAAATTCAAGTTACATCGCAGTTACAAGGAATGAGATAAATAAATACACAATGTCTACAAAAAGAGAGAAAATGATAAACAGCTAGTGTGGGCAAACCAACCCCTCACTGGTCGTCGTCATCGTCGTCGATGATCACCACGTTCGCCGGAGGCCTGGAGTTGACGTTGAAGTGATGATCGTAGTAATCAAACCTTGTGTTCACCAATCGTACCTCCCTCCGAAGCCGGCCATAATCTGCTGAGATGGCGGTGGCCCTGGTGTCCAAGTCCTGACCCAACCTACGGAAAGAATCCTCCAAGGTGATCTGTCGTGAGGAAATCTCGTCCAGCCGCCTCAGTATCTGGACCTGGCCATCCTGCAATGCCCGCATGGAGGTTGTCCTGTCCTCATAGTCGTAGTCACCACTCCCAGGTGGTGGGGCTCCATATGGTGGGGCTGTAGCTCTGGAAGAACTAGGGCCCGTACCTCTCGACTCCTGAGGCACCTCCTCAGGGATTCTGCCGCCCATCAGATCCGCCTCCTCGTCCTGAGGAACGTAGTCCTCATCCTCCTCACTGGACTCCTCCTCCATGAGGACATCCTCTACAGGGGCAGCCCTCTTACCCCTACCTCTCCGAGCTCCCGATCTCGGAGGTGAATCCATGAGGGTGTGGAGACCCATCTTCAAGAGGTTGCTCCGATCGAACCTATCGGCCGGAGTCTTCCCCTCCTCTCCGCTCAGATCCACCCTGAAGAACTCGAAGACCCTGGTGAGGATCCTGCCGTAGGGGAATCCTCCGTCCTCTGGGTGGGAAGCATGGTGCTCCATCGCTCTGAGGATGATATAGGGAAGGCACAAGTGCTCCCTGCCTCCCTCTGCTGCCGTAAAAATACAAAAGGCAATGAAAGCCGTCATGAAACCTACCTGGTTCCGATGACCTCCCCTGGGGAGCAGGTTGAACTGGATCAACCGGGCGAAGAGACGGACCTCAGGGAAGAAAGATGTCTCGGACTCTGGGCGACTGCTGCTACCACAGATGGTCTCGTAGATGAAGTCTGGTGTCTCCATGCTCATGAACGGTCCCTGAGGCCTACTCCTGGGGGGACTGTAGTATCGGTGTCCCGCCGCCGATATACCCAGAATACTGGCCAGGGTGTCTACCGTCAGCTGGATCTCCACTCCCCTCACCAGGCTGCTGACAGTGAGTTCCCCGTACTGATACGACACCTCGAGGTTGCAATAAAACCGTCGGACGAGCTGATCGTAGCACGGCCGGTCCACCTGAAGGATAGTGTCCCAGCCCAATGCTGAGAACCTCTCCTGAAGCTGTGCCTTGTGGAAGTCCTCGACTACCACGGTCTTTTCCATCAACACTGGCCCCTTCAGGAAGATAGGCCATTTGGCTGCGGCCTCGGCACTAGAGAAGTGCTCCTCATCGTAGTCTGAAGGGTCAGACTGAGCAGGCGCAGGTCTCCCTGTGCGATGAGCTGAAGTGCTGGTCTCCGCACTTTTCCGCTTCGAAGCGGTGGTCTTGCGTCGAACACCAGAGGAAGATGTTCCTCTGCCGGTGCGTGAAGACATCCTGACAATAAGTAAAGAAAGTTGGGTTAGAATAGTAAGAAAAGACAGCAGCATTAAAGAAGGGAATTCAAAATCCAATTTCTGCAAAATGGGAACGGCAACGATCTAGGAAGGATAGAAAAACTTATGACATGAAACATGATGATGGCAACGCAGGGAAACGTGCCAAAACAGTAAAATGACAGCAAAGGACAGCAAAAGCAATAGGCATGAATGAAATGGGGAAATTCGAGTCCCTTGTGCAAATTGGAATAGAATGGGGCGAAAGCTTGAAACCCTAAGTCTAGAATGAAATGCCATAGTAATGGGATGATGGAATTGCAAGAATATAACCAAAAAGGACTATGGAATTCCATGAGTACAAGTATGGATGAAAATCAAGGAAACCAATGCCAAAATAGGGATTTTCATGAAAATGCATGAGGATTTCAAGCATAATGGATGATTCAATGAAATCTAACTCATATCTAGCGTAAAACAAGTGAAATGCATTACATAGAAGACATCAATTTGAGAAAAACAGTAAGGATTGAAGAAACCCCAAATTTGGGAACCTAGGGCATCAATTTGGGTTTTTCTCCAAATAAAGAGTGATGAATCCTATAAACTACAAATGAGCACAATGGAATCATCACAAACACATGATAATACTTTTCTATGGTGGAAAATAGAGAAAGAAAGCCTAGAAAGTAAATCCTAATCAAATAATTCACCCAATTTGAAATTCTGGAAAACGAAGAAGAAGAAGAACTTACTTGGATGAAGACGAGTTGAATCCTCTCTAAAGCGTCGAGTGGGTGAGTAGACTCGCGAGTGGAAGCGCCGGGTAAACTCCCAAAATCGTCCAAGAGGAAAAGGAAGTAAGAGAAAGGAGAGAGTGAGAGTGACAGACGAAACAGGGCCTTTCTGGCCCTGTTCGTGTTTTAACCTCGGGCAAGACCGGCGGGTCAGACCGGCGGGTCCCTACCCGCCGGTGACACCCACCGGTTTGGGGGTGTTGGGACCGGCGGGTCAGACCGGCGGGTCCCTACCCGCCGGTTCATCCCACCGGTTTGGACAGAGGGGAAAATTTTTAAAATTTTTAAAATTTTCCTTCTTTGTCTTTTCCCTTCTTTTCTCCTATTATGAATGCATTGGTTTTATGGTGGATATTAATCCTATGATCAATATGCTATGGTCAAGTGGGACCATTAGCATGTATGTTGTGAACTTTGCCTGTATCTTGGAATTGAGCTATGATTAATTACAGGCTATCATACACTACAACACCTCACCTAATGGCATATGATTGTGTGCCTAAATCAGTCTATGGTGTTTAACCAATATGGTGTGTGATATGTTCCAGGTACAAGGATACGATGGTACGTACTAGATCCGGTAGTAATGCCCGAGGTACCTCGCGGGGTCCTCGTCGGGTCGGTCGACCACAAAATCCCAGAGGGGCCCGTTCTGTGGGGCATACCTCGCCTCCATTACCTGCAGAGACCCATGGTCAGGGTGGGGCATATGGGGACCCACCTATGACTGCACTCCCGGACCCTCCACCGGTCATTACACCGGGAGATGTTGCTACAATAATTCAGCAGTCCCAACAAGCTTTTCAGCAACAAATGCTTCAACAACAGCAAGCATTTATGACTGCCATCCAGCAACAGTTGGATCTTTCTCAACCGGGTCAACCTCCCCGGGTACACACTCCGCAAGACCCACCTGTCGGGTCGGGAACGGGACCACAAGTGGGTACACCTCCAATCCCACCATTCGGTATTCCTCAGCATGGGATGCCTCATCCTTATGCCTACTATCCTGCCTATGCTCCTAACTTCCCGGCGGCGAGTAATACGTCAAGGGTGGTAGAGTCGTTCAAGAGGAACTTACCACCGGTATTCTCTAAGGTGGGGAGTGATCCTCTAGAACCGGATCAATGGATCCAAGAATTGGAGAAGATATTTGAGGTGCTTGAGTGCACAGATGCCCAGAAGCTCATTTGTGCTGGGTTACAACTCAAGAAAGAGGCAAATTCGTGGTGGCAAGCTTCCAAGCCTATATTAATGGCTGCTCATCCAGAACCTACTTGGGAGCAGTTTAAGGAGTTGTTCTTGGACAACCACTATCCGCGCAGTTTCAGAGATCGAAAAGAGACGGAATTCATGGCCTTAACTCAAGGAGGCAAGACTGTCCTTGAGTATCAGCAACAGTTTGAAAGTTTATTCCATTTTGCCCCAAGGCATATGCGAACAGCTGAAGAGAAGGCAGCAAGGTTCCTAAAAGGCCTAAAAGCATCTATTGGGTCGGTGCTTGAAGTCTTGGATTTGACCGAATATGGCCAGATTGTACAGAAGGCCAAAACAATGGAAGATAAGCAAAAGGGTGAACAGTCCCTCACTCCTGGACTGTGGAAGAGATCAAATCCATTCCCAGATGTGGGAAATTCCTCCAAGGCATACCGTGGATCATATAGTTCGGGGCCTATGTATAGGCAGCCCTATAGGCCATCTGGCTATCCTCCTAGGCCAGTTGGTGGTTCGGGTTCAACCTCTGTTCGCCCGAACACTAGTGTGGCTCCTACAGCTCCAAGGCCACCTCGACCTTCATCTGCATCGGGTCAAGTGCAGAGGGGCCCCGCTCCAGTTTCGACGTCTCAGATTCGTTGTTTCAATTGCCATTCCTATGGGCATTATGCGAAAGACTGTCGGTCCCGACCAGCCTTGCCCTCCAGTCAGCCCTCTGCTTACCGACCTCCCTTGCCTCGAGGCAATCAACCGCAGGGAAGGATGTATGCCCTATCAGCCGAGGAAGCTGAGGCTAGTACAGAAGTTGTAGCAGGTACATTTTAAATTAAGAAGTTCATTTTGACTATTGATGACCTGCTGAAATTATATACATTGTTGTATTAGGTATCCTACCCATATCGGGCATACCAGCCTATGTTTTATTCGATTCAGGAGCTACTCATTCATTCGCATCTAAGAGATTTGTGGGGAAGCTTGGGATGTCACCAAAGATCCTAGACCATGGAATGATTGTTAGTATGCCTACTGGTAAAATTGCACAGTTGAAGGAAGTGTATGGACCGTGCCCGGTGGAGATTAGTGGGAAGAACTTTGATGCACAACTCATTAAATTCAATATGCAGAATTTTGATGTTATATTGGGTATGGATTGGTTGTCAGCTCATCGAGCTAATGTGATCTGTGCGGAAAGGCTGATTAAGGTGACAGATGTCGAAGGGAAAGAGTGGGTGTACCGAGCAGATACCATGAAAAGGGTGAGGAAGGTTCTCGTCTCCGCTCTTCAAGCGGTAAAGTTGCTAGAAAGTGGATGTCAGGGTTTCATAGCCTCGGTACTCGATGTTGATGCAAGAGTTACACCTCTAGAAGAAGTAAAGGTGGTTAAAGAGTTTCCCGATGTTTTCCCAGATGATCTGATGCATTTACCACCTGACAGAGAGTTGGAGTTTGCCATAGACTTGATTCCTGGAGCAGCTCCAGTATCAAAGGCTCCATATAGGATGGCACCAGCTGAATTGAAGGAGTTGCAGATGCAGTTACAGGAACTATTGGAGAAGGGGTTTATTCGCCCAAGTGTTTCACCTTGGGGTGCCCCGGTGTTGTTTGTCAAGAAGAAGGATGGTAGTTTGCGTATGTGCATAGATTACCGGGAGTTGAATAAGCTGACCATTAAGAACCGGTATCCATTGCCACGCATTGACGATTTATTTGATCAGTTGCAGGGAGCCAGAGTATTTTCGAAGATAGACCTTCGGTCCGGCTATTATCAGCTCAAGATAAAGAGTAGTGATATACCCAAAACAGCATTTAGGACTCGATACGGCCATTATGAGTTCCTAGTGTTGTCCTTCGGGTTAACCAATGCGCCGGCAGCATTTATGGATCTAATGAATCGAGTATTCCAGGATGTGCTCGACAAATGGGTAATTGTTTTTATTGACGATATCTTGATCTACTCCAAGACCGAGGAGGAGCACACTCAACACTTGAGAATGGTGTTACAGAGATTGAGAGATCAACAGTTGTTTGCCAAGTACAGCAAGTGTGAATTCTGGCTTGAACAAGTTGGATTCCTGGGGCACGTAGTGTCTAAAGCCGGAATCGAAGTAGATCCTGCTAAGGTAAAAGCAGTAGTGGAATGGGAAAGTCCCAAGAATGTTACTGAAATTAGAAGCTTCCTGGGTTTGGCTGGATACTACCGGCGTTTCATCGAGAATTTTGCTCGGATCTCAGCACCAATGACCAAGTTGACTAAAAAGGGTGTGAAATTCGACTGGGCAGAAGAATGTGAGAAGAGCTTCCAGGAATTGAAAGAAAAGTTGGTGACTGCCCCTGTGCTGACTATTCCTGAAGGCACAGGTGGAATGACGGTCTATACCGATGCTTCCAAAGTTGGGTTGGGTTGTGTTCTCATGCAACGCGGGAAGGTAATAGCATATGCATCCCGACAACTAAAGGAATATGAGAAGAATTACCCCACTCATGACTTGAAACTAGCGGCAGTCATTTTTGCCCTTAAGATCTGGCGACACTATTTGTATGGAGAGAAGTGTGAGATATACAGTGACCACAAGAGCCTGAAATACTTCTTCACCCAGAAGGATTTGAATATGAGACAGAGAAGATGGCTTGAACTCATGAAGGATTATGACTGCGATATTCAGTATCATCCCGGCAAGGCTAATGTAGTGGCAGATGCATTGAGTCGGAAGACACAGACTGTGTCGCTTTCATGCTTAGCAGTAAGCTCACCACTTGTGCAAGAGGCGATGCTAATGGAAGAGACCCTCTTGTATGAAGGGGCAACCCTAGAGCTTGAACCTCAACCAGAAAACCTTAAATGGTTGACGGTATCTTTATCGGCTCTACAAGTGCATCCGGCAATTAGGCAAGAGGTGATTGTGAAGCAACCTTTGGATCCTGAATTACAGCGGATCAGGGTTAAGGTTCAAGACCAAACAATGAACGACCCAGATTTTACTTTAGCCAGTGATGGGGCATTGATGTTTCGAGACAGATTGTGTGTACCCGATGATTTGGATATACAGGATAAAATCGTGAGAGAAGCACACAGCTCCGAGTACTCACTTCATCCAGGAAGTACCAAAATGTACAAAGACCTCAAACAGAGTTACTGGTGGCCAAGCATGAAAGTCACCATAGCTTTGTATGTGGCGACTTGTCTTACCTGTCAGAAGGTGAAAGCTGAGAGGCATCGACCTTATGGTACCCTTCAGCCACTCCCAGTACCAGAATGGAAGTGGGAAAGGATTACAATGGATTTCGTCACCGGACTACCAGGTACACCTAAGGGAATGGATGCGATATGGGTGATTGTGGATCGGCTTACCAAGACTGCTCATTTCATTCCTATCAAGACCAAGTTCTCCATGGCCAAACTAGCACAACTTTACATGGACAACATAGTGCGTCTACATGGAGTGCCAGTGAGCATTGTTTCAGATAGGGACCCAAGGTTCACTTCCAGATTTTGGAAAAGCCTGCAGCGTGCCTTGGGATCGCAACTGAACTTGAGTACAGCTTTTCACCCACAGACGGACGGTCAGTCGGAGCGAACCATACAGATATTAGAGGACATGCTCAGGGCATGTGCAATGGAGATGAGTGGCAGCTGGGAAGAATATATACCTCTTATGGAGTTTGCATATAATAATAGTTACCAAGCTACAATTGGGATGGCTCCATATGAAGCGTTATATGGGAGAAAGTGCAGAACTCCTTTGTATTGGGATGAGGTAGGTGAACGTCGAATGTTAGGACCTGAGATGATCCAGATGACTTGTGACAAAGTCGACGTTATTAGAGAACGGATTAAAGCAGCTCAGTCCCGTCAAAAGAGCTATGCAGACACCCGCAGGAAGGAGATTGAATTTCAGCCAGGAGAAAAGGTATTTCTCAAGATCTCTCCTACTAAAGGTTTGCAAAGGTTTCACAGAAAGGGGAAGTTGAGCCCAAGATACATGGGACCGTTTGAGATCTTGTCCCGGGTTGGCTCAGTAGCCTACATGCTTGCTCTGCCACCTTCGCTTGGAAACGTTCACAATGTATTCCATATATCCATGCTGAAGAAGTACGTGCATGATCCATCTCATGTACTACCCGTGGAACCAGGGTACCTAGAAGCTGATATGACTTATATAGAGCAGCCAGCTGAAATTTTGGACCGAAAGGTGAAAACCCTTCGCAACCGTTCCATTTCCTATGTAAAGGTGCGATGGGCTGGTCATTCACTTGAAGAAGCATCTTGGGAGGTAGAAGATGAAATGCTAGCCAAGTACCCTCATCTTTTTGATCAACCAGGTACGCAATTTCGAGGACGAAATTTTTCAGAAGGGGGGGGTAATGTAATAACCCGCTTCTTAAACCCGGTCTGATTTCACGGTTGAACCGGTTGAACCATGCAGGAACCGAGCCAGAGGATGTTAGAGCGGGTTCCTTATGGGCTATGATGGCACGGGTGACCTTAAACACCGGCTGGCCCGACAAGTCTGAGCCAGTGCCAGAAGAGACGGGAGTACCCAAACCGTGTACGTGCACCTACCATAAGGCTATGTACGGATAGAACAGGTATTATATCCGTATTTTAAGATTATGTACGTATGCTACATTGTATGCTTGGGGTAGGGTCCGAGCCGAGGTCAGAGCCCGGTCAAAATCCCAAGTTTTGACTCTCGGATGGGTAGGACCGGTGGGTACCCCACCCACCTGAGTGACCCATCCGACACTATTCACTTAATTAGGAATAGTATATAAGACCTTATGATTTCCTTCTTTTCCTTTTTATTTCCCCCGTACGTTTGGGAGAAAAGTACAGAGGAGAGAGAAAAAGAAAGGGAAGAAGAAAGGAAGAGGAAGAAAGGGAAGATTTCAGCGGCGCCGGAGCTCGATCTCGCCATTCCGGTGCCGGAAGAGTAATCTTCAACTCGAGATCTACAGTTGGAGGTAAGAAAAGCTGGGTTTTATGAGCATTAACCATACCCACGCTTTAAACCCTTGATTCGTGTATGGTTTCTCAAGATCTTGTAAACACCCTTTGAAATGTTGAATCTAAGGTTTAATAGATGATTATTGTGTTGATCTTGAAGGATTTGAAGAGTTATTGACAAGATAGAAGGAGCATTGTGAGTTGGAAGTGTTTTGAAGTGTTTGGAGTCATTCTTGAGCAAAGAAGGTAAGATGGTTCCCCTCACTCGAATCTAACTTAGATCTAAGCTAGAACCATCCCATAGGACTTTAAAAGGTGTGAAGAATGGGTTGGGAAAAGCCCTATTTGGATCCCCAAGGAATGGAGGAAATGGAGAAGAAACTGGGGTTTTTCCGCCAAAACCGGCGGGTGCAACCGGCGGGTCCCTACCCGCCTGAGACACCCACCCGAGAGGACCAGAGGGTTCTGGCCAAACCGACGGGTAGGACCGGCGGGTCCTACCGGCGGGTCCATACCCGTCGGTCCCAAACCGGCGGGTTGGACCGGTGGGTCCCTACCCACCTGTCTGACACCCACCCGTGTGGCCCCGAGGGTGATCCGGGGGTCCGATTGAGCCCAAATCGGACGTGTGACCTTCTTTCGACGTTCTAAACACGATTTTGAAGTCGGATTTCATTAATTTTGATTCTAAAATGGTGAAGTACTAACCCCGCTCAATTATGTTAGGTTCACCAAATCATACCCGATTCGCTCCGGATCTCGCCCGTACCGAACGAGACTTCGTGTACGCTACAAGTAAGTGGAGAGAGGACATTTGGCCTTGTTTCAAGGCATTTGTTTGGCATTCATATAACTATATCTAATTTAGTCATGTCATCATGAATATGCTATATAGATTAGTCGTTCCACTCATTGATGTGCATATATGCTATGTTTACTTTCAATTGCAAATTAGATGAGATGTTATATGTTGAATGTGGACATCATGTTGCATAATGCATTGATAGATTAGATGCCGTGGTCGGCTTGGAAACGAATGCATTGGTGGCCCGTGGTATGGGACATGGAGGCACTATGCAGTCGTACTGCATATAGGAGCATGCGGTATTAGGATTCTCACCATCCCGTGCTACGACCCTTCCCAACAGGGGTTGAGGTGTTGGGTTGCCATTTGGGGGGAAGCAAGGGTCGCGGTTGTCGGACACTGTGGCGGTTAGGCATTACGCCCGGCGAGTCGTGTAGGACAGCCGGCAACCCCGGTGGTATTTCAAGAGGGCCAATCGTACTGCTTTTAAATTGCTGGAGTCAGCACTGTCATTTAAATTATTTACATTTCTGTTGAGATCCGGTGGACGGCATTGTCTTTATTTTTCCGAGTACTCACGGTGGGCCTTCTCCAACAGCCCTATGGGCGTATCGCGGGAGGGAGTTCGCGGCTCGTACCCGGAGTATACGCGCACTGTGGTTGTAGTAGCACTAAAACCAAAGACTTAGTAATGTTGACTAGGTGTATGTGATTTAAAATGACTTGCATGGCATGTAGTGCATATGATATGTTGTGATGTGTGGACTGTTGTGTGTGGTCCACCTCTCTACTTACTGAGCTAGTGAGCTCATTCCACGTGTACACCCCTTTTTAGATGATTTTGCAGGTCATGCATCTGAGGAGCAGGGGGTGGGTCCCACCGTAGAGTTCCCTGAGGAGGACTGGTGGACCCCTGAGGAGTTTGAGCACGGCGTAGACTGCGCGTGTGAGAGCTGTGTTGCGGGGCAGCGGTTCTGAGGCCGAGCTGAGCTCCAGCCTTGATACCGATGCCGGGCTGCGTATTCTGATGTTTTTTGATAATTTTCCTGTATATAATTGATATTCAAACTTTATTCTTTTTGTGTATATATATCATGCCTTCGGGCCCAAATGTATATAATTATGGTATCGCCATTTGGGTATCAGGTATATGGGAATTATTACAGGTAAAACTTAGTCTTCCGCTGATTTGATGAGTTGATGTTAGTGTGTGTATGCTGTGGTGGAATACAGTGTCTGATGATCCTGGCAGGTTTGGGTTAACCGGTGTTAACTCGGTCACCGCTCCGGTTCAGTGCGAACGGGGTGTGACAAAAACTCTATTGCTTTCTCTGACTATGTTAGAGAAGATGTTACCATCAATGATTTTTTGTTTACTATCTTGTTTTAACAGACATAAAAAACTTTTTCATTGTGGGGTTTTCAAATCCTCAAAATTAAATCTCTGGACCACCATATTTTTTGATCAAGCCAATGGAAACACCACTACTTGGGAAACCAATGAAAATATATTAGAATTTTTTATTTTTAACATTAATCAAATAAAAAGATTGCAGAAGAAACACCCTCAACTGCGATATATTCATATAGGTTTAATACAAATTGAAATTACATCTTTTAGGCAGGGAATGGACGTACCAATTATTGCTGCCCTTTTTGATAAAAGATTTATAAAAAATCCTGTAAAAGCTCCCATTAGATGAATGGAATCTAATATGGTACATGACCATATTTGGTTCAAAATCAAACCAAACTATTTTGTCTCTATTACAGACCCTGCAGTTTTTGATTCAGTAGTTTTGAAGATTAAAACCCAAAATTTAGAAATGAAATCTGACATTCATAATCTTGCAGTCTCATGGAAATGTCTTCGTGAACTTATTAACATGACTTATACAAAGCTACAACCAGCTGATAAAATAATAATTGAGATCTTTGAACCTCGTGCCTATGAAACAGAATTAGAACTTAAGCTCTTAAATTAGCATGACTTAAAGATCCCAAAAAATTAGCTTTTGACAGACATCCTGCCTAAACCTCAAGCACTACTAAGAATTCCCCTAACCTTTGATATTTTGGCTTCTGGAGATACTCTATATCTCAAAAGCAAATTTTCTGTTCTACCCTCGGTGAAGGATCTTCTTTATCATCTCCTGTCCAAGGAATAATTTCAATTTATGAATATTCTCCTTATAATCCTCAACTTTTTAGAAGTTACGATCCCACACAGTCTTCTAAACAATCAGATACTCAATCTGAAGCCGAATCAAATATATCATAAATATGAGTTGGAAGACAATAAAGAAAAAAAAAGAAGAAATCATATTGTCATTAAATCAAGGAAATAAACATATTTATGTAAAAGGTATCTTTAAATTACCACAATTTGAAGAATATAACCTTGATGTCCTTATTGACACATGAGTAACACAAGTTGTTTGTTAATGGAATGCAATCCCTGAACGCTATTGGGAAAAAATGAAAAAACCAATCTATGTCCATGGTGTCACATGACCTTTGGTTACTTTAAAGTACAAAGCTCATAAAGTTTTAATTTATTTGAATAATATACAATTTATTATTCCCAAAATTCTTTATTTTCCCTTCATATATGGTGATTTTATTCTTGAAAATACCTTTTTACAAAACCATCTCCCTTTAGCATTTTTACATAATTCTATTAAAATAACTCTAAATTCTACTTAGATTACGATACCAATTCTCCCTCAACACAGTTTTTTCATTGAGAAAGGTTTTAAACCAAAATCAATTTTAGAATTTTAGAACCCACTCATTGGCTCCACCAAGGATTATTTAATAACTTTAGTGACAACCCATTGAAGTTATGAGATAAAAACCTAAGATTTTGCCATATTCAACTCGATGATCCACTAAAGAACATTAAAGTAAAACCAATTTTATATTTTGAAGATGATATTAAAGAATTTGATATTCAATTAAAAGAGTTACAATAACTCAAATTAATTGAGCCATCAACAAGTCCTCATACTAGTCCAGCATTTGTGGTATGCAACCATGCTGAACAAGTTAGAGGAAAAGCCCGTATGATAATCAACTATAAGAGGCTTAATCAAAACATTATTTTTTATAGATATTTCATCCAAAGAAAATATGTTCTTATTCATAAGACCAAAACCGCTAAATATTTTAGCAAATTTGATTGCAAATCAGGATTTTGACAAATCAAATTGACTGACGAGAGTAAACCACTCATAACTTTTAGTGTCCCATTTAATAAACATTATCAATGGATATTTATGCCTTTTGGTCTTAATACAACCCTTCAAATTTTTCAAAGATTGATGGACTCTATATTTGGAGATTTACCTTTGTGGCTGTATATATTGATGATATTCTTGTTTTCTTTTCTACTAAAGAAGAACATCAAGAACATCTCAAACAAATATCTCAATTATTCCAACAGCATGGAATAATTTTAAATCCAAAAAAGGTTGAATTAGAGAAAACCTCTATCAATTTTCTTTGACTCATTCTAACACTGAACGTGTTACAATTACAAGATCATATTTTAGAAAAAAATAAAAGAGTTTTCTGATAAACTGTATGATAAGAAACACTTACAACAGTTTATTGGAATTCTCAATTATGGTCAAAATTTTATTAAGGACTTCTCTAAAAAAGAATGACCATTATTGAAAAAATTATACAAAGATAGTGAATGGACATAGAATGATTCTGATACACATATCGTCCAACAAATAAAGAGAGAGCTAACACATCTTCCTCCAATATATTTTCCTGCTCCAGGTAATTTCCTCATCTTAGAAACCGATGCTTCTAATGAACATTGGGGGGCAGTATTAAAAGCCAGACCCCTGAAAAATCCAACAGATGAACAAATTTTTGGATACAATTCAAGAAAATTCACGTATACACAAATACATTATATTATATTTGAAAAAAAAAAATTTTAGCCCTTCTTTTTGGATTACAAAAATTCAAAATTTTTCTTATATCAGAAAAATAATTTTTAATAGGACCGATAATCAGGCAGTTTGCGATTTTTTGAAATCCAAAAAACACGAAGAAAATACCAAAAGAATTAATTGGTATAATGAAATTAATCAATATAAATTTGAAGTAGAATATATTAATAGTTCAACAAATTTTCTTACAGATTATCTTAGTAGACAATGGATAAACAACAAAGCAATGATGGGTGGATTACCATCAAAGGAAAAGACAAGGCAAAATAGTCCTCAAGCAGACTAATTATAAAGGAATCTTATAGCAAACCAACGGCACAAAAGCCTTTTAGGAAAAAATCTTCTGCATCATATACACGACCTGCTAATAAGATTGATCTACCATAAGCTTCGCTTCCCAAGCGGATCATTTCAGTATTCTCCTACACCAGGAGTATCTCAATGGACTCCACTATCTCAGATTCAATAGACACAAACTCCATTATCTCAAACCCCATATTCTCAAATTCAGTGGGTATAAAACCCATATGAGACCCCTCTCACTTACCTACAAATGACTCAGATGCAAAATGATATTCGACTTCGAAATCTCTTACAAAAAGAGCCTACAGAAGTCTTTGAATTCAAAATCACTGGATTTCATAGACATAAAGGACTCCCCAATGATGTCTATTATATGATTAATCAAGTATGAAAATCACATTGTGGCAATAAGAAAAAAGCTTTCAGACAAGATTTGCATACTCTTTCCACAATCCTTACTCAATATTTTAGAAACTACAAATGTTTTCAAGAATTGATCTTCAAAATCATTATCCAAACGAATTTTGACGATGATATTGAATATGTGAAAATAAACAATTTTCTCAAGCTTTTCGAAATTTTTACTGATTTTCATGATAAACCCATTTTTAATAAAATCAGACGAATTTGTCTTTATGAAAAGGCGAGGCATGAACTACCCAAGGAATGTTTCAAATTTATCAAAAGAAAAATTATTAAAGATAATATTTTCAATTTTAAACAGATGTTACAAAAATATCTAAAAGACTTGTTTTTTCAAGAAAATTATCTTAGAGTTATTTTTTATCCTTCCACTAACCAATGGGATATGCATACTATCGAATGGGGACTCTGACACTCTGTGGATGAATTATTTTTCAACCCGACAACACAGAATTTACCTGTCATCTACTCATGATGATACAAACCATGATTTATCATACTTTCAAAAATTGAAAGTTTTGTCATGATTTGGTTTTTAATATTTGCTCCTCTTTGGGCTAGAGGGAAAGAAAATATTTTTATCAACCCTATCAAATTTGGATTCTTACTATTGCCAACCAAGATTCATATATTGGACCCCCCAAGATTGAAGAAGATATAAGTCTTGAAATAATCCAAGACAGTGATCATCGACAAGTCTAAAAATGTGCTTTAATAGCATTAAGGAGAAAAACCTTTGAAGCAGTAGGAGATCGATTTACTACCAAAGTAATAGACCGTCGAATATTATTTTGCATAAACATTCATATTGACTATATGGTCAATCAACAGCAAGAAACTGAAGCAAATCAATTTATTGACAATATTATGGACTTGGTACCATTAGACGCACCATTGGATTTACTCTTGGATGTTCAATCTACCATTGTCTCACAAGAAGTCATGGATGAAGACTTACATGGTTATGGAGGACACTCTTCGGCAAGAAGTCTTGGTTCTATAACTGAGCACAACATTGATAATATTATGGAAGCATAAAATGGACTAACCATATAGAACTATCATGACATCTCACATGACTCTCATAATGACGTCACTATATTTTACCGGAACTATGCACTTATTACCGGTATTGTAGCAAGTTACTGTTTATTAATTTAAGTTCCACTGAAATCCACGGACTTCAGAGGTTTTTAAATCTAGAGTCTATAAACGGAGACCCCCTCCTCAGTTGTTATCATCGGTTATTCTAGTATCACTATTCTCTCTCACTATTCACTATGCTCTCTAATAGTTACAATTTTAATGTGACCATGCCTGATTACATGAAGAATATCCCCGATAAGAATGCAATCCTCGACCCAATAAATGACAAAAGGTTTTTTGTATAGACCACATTTGAGAGAGTCTCTCCTATATGGCCGATAAGCTCCAATACATATCAATATCGACAATGACCGATACTATTAGCTGTACCGAACAGCAAAACCCCGCCCATCTTAGCCCATAAAGCTCTGAACCAGTTTAGCATTAAATGGGGCGAGGCCAAGTTTGGTTAGATCCAACCCCAATAGTAAGCAAACAAGTGAAACGGTGAAGGAAGCAAATCTTTATTGGAGTTGTTAGTGGACCGATCACCAAGTAGGCCTCTTGGGCCATATTATATTGGGCTTGGGATCCAACATTGCCAATTATGGGCCTTGGGCTAATTTGTAGATCGTTACGTAATACAAGTTGGGTTCACTCAATATATGTTGAAGTTAAAAACACCAGATCGAATCGGCAATATTGACCAAATCAACCCCTATTATTGACAAACAAGTTCTGATTAAGATGGATTGTGCCCTGTTGGAAAATCAGGTTTTGTGACTTGACTCGTTCTCTTTAAATTCTAGTGAGTCGGAGCGAATCATGTCAAAATTTCCCCTCTTATTTCCATTCCAATCTTTCTCAAGCAATCCAAATAAATAATTAATAAAAAAATTAAATGAAACAAGATAAAATAAAGATGTTTGTTTTTCAGATTTTTTTATGAAGCTTATTATTCATTGTCTCTTGGATTGAAAGTGATAAGATTCAACTTGGAGATGTCATGGTCATAAATCTATAAATTAAAATTTAGATGTATACACTCAATAGTCACTAGATTCAATAAAGAAAACTCTGGTCACTGAACATTTAACATCATTAGAATATATTTTAATTCAAAACTATTCAGAAAAGCCGACTTATACTTTTGATAAGAATCGACCATTTTATTGTGACTCGGGCAAAACAAACGAGTCTTGAATGACTTTGTATGATTTTGTCTCAGTCTTGTCATTTTTTTATACAGGACGAGTCTCCATGACTCTAGACTAGGTATCTAATCTTTTAACCAAACACTGCCTAGTTTTTCTAGTCAAAACCTAGTTTGCCAACAATGTTGTCAACACCAGACGATTCGAATAAAGAGTCAATGGAAAATCGATCTCGTAGACACTTCCAAGTTTAAAAGAAAAAATGATGTTTTGATTTGGAATCGGATCGATACAACCTGATATAGCTGATATACGTACTGATATCGATATCATCAGTGACTGATACTATTAAAAATCGATGATCTATTTTAGTTAGGTGGGTAGTAGTAGTAACTCGAACATTTAACTCGAAGAAAGCATGTGGTTCTGAGTTTGATTCCTCTTACTTCTTTTAAGCCACTCACACAAAGGTGTTCAATGCACAAGGGGCAATGAGTTGGATCTTGAAGAGAGGAAATGTGGTAATGCATTGAAAGAGATAGATAGCCAATTCGAAGTTGTTTGAATTCGAATTGGGTATCTGAAGTTGGTAGAGAGTCCGTTCTGATGTAAATATTGTTGGCTTTAAATGAATAACGATGGGGAGCATAGTCTAGGAGGAAACCTATGTTAAGAGAAATTAAATGGAAATAACAAAACCCACTTGTTAACAAAACTAATTATAAGATCGAGTTTTTCTTCACCCATGGATTGGCATGAAGAATGGTAATTGCTCTCTCATTTTTTCCTGTTGGGACCCTTCTAGGAGATGAGCCTCAATGGAAAGATACCAGCTCACCAGTTTAGAACCCATTCATGAATCCAACCATTTAATGTCAAAATACTGGGTCCAACCGATGGACACCTTTTTTAATTAAGTGATCCGGTTCATCAGGTTCGGTAGGCTAGGGTTGTCCATGACGATGATGATGATTATTTGGGACCGCATTGAGATTTCTAGAAAACCTATGTGGATAAAGAGAAATGGGATTTACCAAAAAAAAAAAAAGAATAAAGAGAAATGGGATCACCATTGTGCATTTCTAAAGGGCAATGAAAACTGAAAACACTTTTTTTTTTGGGCAGAATTTTTTTTAAAAAAATATTATTTTAATTGTTACTCCATTTAAATATTCATTTCGATTTTAGACTAAAAATCGTATATTGAATTCCATATAAACTGAATCGCTCGAAAACTAAACCATAATAAACTCTACAAGTATGTGCCTTTGTTGACTTATATGAAATTATCTATTACGTGTTTCTTTGTTGAATTGTTAAGGATCGAAAGAGATCAAATTAATTTAATATATGAAATTGTATTTTCGTAAGGTCATAATTTTTTTCTCAATTTTATTTATCTCAGAAGTTCAAAAGGTTATCCCCACTTAAATTGAATTTGAACCGAATTATCACGATTGTCTACAAATTGAATGAAACTGAATATAGAAACCAGATAAAAGTGAACCATGCAATTTCCTCTTTGAGGTTATGAATTTATTTTTTTGTCCCATCCCTTCCCCATTGAACAATTGTAACCGCCTCTGATTCCTGGGTTTTTTCATACCGTTACCTCAAGACTATTTCCCGCGAGAAAAAGAGACCAAACCAACAACTGACGCAAATGGTTCCTCGGCTGCCACCATATGGAAGAAACATCCATTATGAAACTATCAACCCGGCCGGTTACCCTATGGAGACACGAATGCTTACTTTTTAAGGCTCTAGCTGTCTTGCGGACAATTTTTAATTCTCTACTCATTGTTTCCCTTTTCTTCCCAGAAAATTTAAAAGAAAGCAACCCAAAAGGTTGCTATACTATCAATTAGTATTGTGACAGTTACAACTAAATAGAGACACAAAGATGCCCCACTGGGACTTAAGAGGGAAAAATGTGAGGGAGAGGGAGGTGGCCCTTCCATTTATAATCACCTGCTCTGTGATATTATACCTTACACTTTCCTGACTTCCCAAGCAAGCTCCCCTCTCTCTCTTTCTATATTCAATTAGTTTGAATGATTGTTCTATCATACCAGGCAAACATGATAGGAGATGAGATTTGGGTTCCTTGGCCAACTCAACTTGGATTACACCCATCACCTAACCTCTCCTTCTCCCACCTCCATAAAACCCATCTCTTCCCTCTCAAACCCAACAACACTTTAGTCTTCTTCTTCTTTCCCCTTCCTCTCCTTGTTCATACTCACCTAGCAACCTAGGTTGGCAACAACCAAACAGATCAGAAGATGATGAATCTGAAACTGAAACAGCTCCTTCTATCACTCACCCTCCTCTTCACCACAACCTTAGCTCAGACTACACCTGCAACTGCCCCTGCCCCTTCTGGTCCCACCAACATCACTGCAATCCTAGAGAAGGCAGGGCAGTACAATATCTTCATCAAGCTACTGAGGAGTACCCAAGTTGAAAACCAGATCAATACACAGCTCAACAACTCAAACCAAGGTCTTACTCTCTTTGCTCCACCAGACAATGCCTTCTCTAATCTCAAAGCAGGAATCCTCAATTCCCTCTCAGACGAGCAAAAGGTGGAGTTGGTTCAATTTCATACCCTCCCTTCTTATGTTCCTCTCTCATCATTTCAAACTGTGAGTAACCCAATTCGTACTCAAGCTGGGAACAGTAACAATGGCCAATTCCCATTGAATGTGACCACTTCAGGCAGCAATGTGAACATAACTACCGGAGTGGTTAATACCACAGTGGCTAACACGATCTACACAGATGGGCAGTTAGCTGTGTATCAGGTGGATCAAGTACTTCTTCCTCTGGACTTCTTTACTACACCTGCGCCTGCTCCGGCACCGACTCCGGCCAAGAAGAAGAAGACACATGCGTTTGCTCCTACAACTACGGCTGATACTACTGCGGATTCATCTAATGCCGTAAGGATCATCACAAAGTTCAGTACTGGGGTGTCCTTTGGAGTTGTTTTAGTGATGGTTGCAGCCATTGGTTTGTGACCCACTACTGGATGATTGCTCTATTGGATTGGATCGATCATTGATGATTGTGATCGATAAGGTGAGTGGGTTTTTGAATAATTTCATTGGCGGATCTCTCTTTCTTCTTAATTTTGTATCGTTTTGCAGTTACATTTGATTGTTGTTGCAGTTGCTGAAACGGGTCTGTTGTCATCAAATATAGAGAAGATTTCCCTTTTTTTTTTTTAATTTGAGATTTTTCATATTTTTTTTTCCTCTTCATACAGAGGATGAGTTCTGTGTATTGTATTATATTTTGATTCACGTTCAGATCAGAAATCAGAATAAAACAAATGCTTGTATAAGAATGTTTTTTTAAAGATTAGAAAGGTTATATGAATCATCAATTTCCATTGATCCAGGGTTTAAAAAACTTCGGAGTGGGGATAACTTGGATCGATCCTGATCGGGGAGAATCGGGATCGCATCAGCCAATTCCTTTCTGGGTCATTGGAATCTGCCTATTCGATCCGATTTTTGAATCCTTGATGCGATCGCATAAATTCCTTGGCAAACCATTTTCATTTTCGATTTTTGAAGTTTCAGGCAGCTCATGGCCGTTACTTATGTCATGTTTGAGTTCAGCCCAATTCTGACCCGATGAGTAGGAAAACTCATGATCTCACAGTCATTAATATTCTCGGATGAAAGTTCGAAAATGCTCATTTCCTAATCTTCATCCCAATCCCATTAATAGTAATAACAATAGATTTTTTTATTTTTATTTTTTAAAATTATTTGGGTACAGTGGAAGTTAGATAAGTTATATATGGAATAGGAAGAGCAGAAAGTTGCCTAGTGAACATTATATATGACAATAAGTTGGTATTGCAAGAAACACTTGTTCCTTCGGATCAAGTTTTCCTTCACTCATTGTGAAGGGAGAAAATCCATTAATCCACAACTTCTTGTGGTTGGATGGGAGTATGGGACTCTTGGAACACACTTTAGGCTTGATATAATATAAGGTAGAGGGAATAATGGCATCCCAGTAGCTAAATTCTATTCACCCACATAGAAGAACACTTTCACCATTCACCCAAAAAAAAAAGAGGCGCAACTTACCAGTGAAGAAAATCTCACACGGGAAATACTTGCAATACGGCCCAGTAGGGTCAAAGATTTTAAACTTGGAATTGGCGTCCAATGAGTACCTGCTAATTCTGATCCGATCAGCCTGAATTGGCCCCCAAAACCCTAGAATGGGTCACTCAAAAAGGTCCAGAATCAAGATCAATCACAGCATATTCTGCTCTGAATCAGCCAATTCGATTCCCAATTTTGTAAAGGTGGATAGGATGTATTTGAACTGTGTAAATCAAAGCCTCAACATCAAAATTGCATCCAGCTCCAGAAGCCAAGCTAAAGAGCCAATAAATCTGCGCTCTCTTTATCTCAGAAGAAAATCTTTTTCATAGGTTATCAGTTAGAATATCTCGGGGAACAGCTAATAGAACAAAGTCTGTCATTGACATTTAGACAAAAATACTACGATTTTCTTTGTATTTACCACATTTTAGGACAATCAAAACATCTTTCGAGAAGTTGTTAATGGATGAAAGAATGAGATCTTATTTGTTTGACAGCATATAAACAACACAGTGTAACCAAAAAGAAAAAAAAAAAAAAAAAGGAGCTATATTTTACATCTGTATAACTAAAATCAGAAATAACACAAGAACAAGGGCAACTCTGCCATGGACTAATTACTAACTCATACAAGTTTGGGATCAATGATGGTGCCGCGAAGCAAAATTTTCTCTGGAGAGACAAATTTCTATAGAATGGCCTCTATCGCCCTGCAATGTAACTACTACTCATTAGCAGTCAGAAAAGACGGTTCTTTGCAACCTGCGAGGACAAGTGCGCTTCCTTTCCTTGATTTAATGCCTCTGTTAATGACAACTAACTTTCTTTTATTGGCAATCAAAAATGAAATCCACCAAATCCACCACCAGGGAAACCTCCATCGAAGTGGAAATTAAATTGCTGTCCCCCACCACCGAAAGGGTTGAAACCACCACCACCACCACCACCACCACCACCCATTCCCATGTCCTCTAGGTCTTCACCTCTGTCATATCTTACACGTTTATCTTCATCACCAAGTACCTATACATGAGGAGATTGAAAGTTTCAGACACCACTAATGGTGTGGGTTATCTACAAGACTACAAGGAAAAATAGTAACTACATCAAACAAGATGTCTTCCAAGCACATTAACAAATAATGCACTGGCAATGATAGAAAAGACAGCAAGGATAGAAAAGACAAGAGGATGGTTGTCTGTAAGTTGCACAATTGAAAAACACTGTGCATCTTAAACAAAAATAACATCACACTGCAATTATAATAGAGCAATGGGGAACCAAAGCTTACCAGCAAGGGGATAAAACATTATGGAGGACAGCCAAATTTCTCCAGAAATTGCAAGTACTTGCTTGCAAGGGTTTAAAAGCATGAACTTTAATCCTCCAACCCCCCCAAACCAACCCAAGAAAAGAAAAAAAGAAAAAAAACCCGGGAACCTACAAACCACATCATATGAAGAGGATAGATATATAGTGATTCAATCTCACCTCATATGCAGCAGCTATTTCTCGGAATTTAGCTTCAGCCTCCTCTCTATTATCAACATTCTTATCTGGGTGCCACTGTAAAGCAAGTTTCTTGTATGCACGTTTAATTTCTGATATAGATGCAGATCTTGATACTCCCAGAATCTTGTACCAGTCCTTGCGTTTGCTCAATTTCAAAGATCTCTCAGCCTTCATTAATGCTTCTCGAATATTCATATCCTGCAAAATTTGACTCTTAGTAGGACTCCAATATGAAGCTTCCAGTGAACAGTTAATATCTTCGAGTTTGAAACAAAGAAGAAAATGACAAGCAAAGTGTTCAGAAAAGAAAAATGGTAGTACTATATTAGACACCGGTAGGTGATCTGAAGAATAAAAAGTAAAAGCAAGGTTATAATTAATATTTTTTTTAAACAAATAACTAACTACAAGATTTAAAGAAGATTGCCAATGTACAAATAATAAGCACAACACAAACCAAAAGAAACACCGGACAGAATAGGCAAATGACAGGTTGATGGATGCTATCCTAACTTTAGGTATGCCTCCTCAGCACAAGAGGTGAAACAACACAATTTTTTTTGGCTGGTATATATAATAGAAATATCAATCATATTCAGACTGCCCATTAACTTTGGAGTTCCTTGGTCATCTGCTTTTATCGTGTGTAAACTCTAGGCAAAACTAGCATGTGCACTTGTGTGTGTTTTGGCCCAGATCTATGGCAAGTTGGCAGTTGAGGTTTGACTATTACATCTGATAACTACGATCTACCCAATGGTCCACCCTCCATCAAAGTAGCTACTAAAATATCCACATCAATTCGTACCTCCATAAATTACTACCCTGAATTCCTCTCCGTAAACAATCTCAATTTCCTCCCCACATTGATGTCTGTCGATTCCCACCCAATGTGTAACTGGATGGATGAAGAAACAATAGAATCATATGTTAGCTTTTGAGATTCCTATCAAGGTTCAAAATCTGTCCTGAGATCAGTTTTGATTCTATAGCAACAACAAAGACAAAAAATGGCTTTTTCATTTTCCCTGCCTTACAGATGAATGGATAATGTTTAAAGGCTATAGGCACAGAGTCATTATTTTATCCACAAGTCAAGGTGTAACAGCAAAAAGGTTTCGAGCATTTCAAATTAGACACCATAACACTCTGATCCTGCTCCATCCATGCTGTGGTTACTTAGATATAGGATCATCTTACAGGAAGGTATATCCTCTGTTGTAGGAAGTACTCTAGAATTTATTAATTACTTTCCTCTTAACTTAAAAGCACAGAATTTATAACCTTTAATTTTACAGTCATATTATCCTGCTCCTTACGTAGCTTCATATGTGAAGTCTACAAATAATAAAAAATATGTCTTTCGGACCATCACCAAATTTAAATAAAACAATAAAACCAAAACAAGAGGGAAAAGAGAGAAGGTCAACAGGCCATAAAATTATAAAAGAAGTCATAACTTTATGACAAACCTGAGGCGATTTTTGAGCTGCTGCTTTCAAATCTTCCACGGCACCTTCCCACTCTTCTACCAAAAGTTTGGCTTCACCCCTCTGCAAAACAGGGGAAAATGTCAACATATCTTAAACGCCATAGAATATTGTGATTTCAGAATATAGAGATCAATGCAATCCACTAAGATAACACTAATATAGAGAGAAATCAAACAGTTATTCAATTGATTGAAAACCAGTAATTACTAAGATGAAGGCTACACCCAACCTTCAAATTCCAAGGTAATCCAGAAAGGGAAAAAAAACATAAACAAAAAGCAGGCTTTTTCTAATACTGTATTAGAATGTAAGGGTGGAAAAAGAATATCATTGCAGCACAACATCCTAGTAAATGCACAAAGCTTTTTGTGTGATTCCTCTGGCAGCAAATTTGCAATCCAAAGCATGACTTAAAATTACAAGGTGAACAAAAAGGCCCTCCAATAAGACTCTAATGGTAGTACAAGTCAATTTTTTGGGGAAAAAAAAGTGCGAAGTCACACTTCCAAATGATCCTAAAGTTTGGCATTTTTCCAAAATATGGCCGCTCTGCCAGCCAAGCTTTTTAGCATTGCATGACTTAAAATTACAAAGTGAACAAAAAGGCCTTTCAATAAGACGCTAATGGTAGTAAAAGTCAATTTTTCGAGGGAAAAAAGTTTGAGGTCACACTTCCAAACGATCCTAAAGTTTGGCATTTTTCCAAAATTTAGCCGCTCTGCCAGCCAAGCTTTTTAGCATTGCACAAAAAAAGACAGAATATGGTACCAAATTGCTAGTTTGCAATCAACAAGCGCAATAAATGTCTTGATGTCTAATTCATTGGATCAAATTAAGTATCAATAATTCCATTTTTAACCTTAAAATTTTCTGACCAAGGACTATTTTTTTGAGGCATTGCAACAGTGAAGGTGTGACCAGTTTGCTGCCAACTAGGTGATGATTCCTCATTTGTAATATGGCAAAAAAAATATTTGTAACATGGCATACAGGGTATATCCAAATTTAAATATTATCCATAGAGAGTGTCCTTCCAGAAAGATTTATTGATTTAAAGTCCTACAGTGTAACTGGTATTCTTATAGACATTTCGCAGAGCGACTTACACATTCAATGTATACATAGTTCTAGAAACAGACAGCGATAGGAATAAAACATAATCGAACTGGCGATTTTCTGATACAGGATAGCTTTCTCCAGACCATATAATTCAGTTGAACACATTTTTTTTTCCCCAAATTTTAATCATTTTTAATCCTTTTTCAAATCTGTGGTTCAAAACTGAATAGAGCCAGAAGTGGGTCCGCTATCTTTTCGGTTCAAACCAATGTCCCCTTTTAGAAACTATGGATTGATACAGATTTAAAATGGAAATCACCCCAAGTAAACTCCCAGGCATTTCATGTGGTCATTAATAATTTTATTTTTTTGGAGTAATAAAGATGTTATAAATGGAAATCAGATCAAACCTGAACCAAAGCTTCAATAAGCTCTTCATCAATATTAAGTGCTTCTGTGCAACTACCCAGTGCTTCCTTTCCCCTGCCAAGCTTGACCAAGGCCTTACACAAACCAAGATGAAGGTGTACATTATGTGCAGAATGGTTAGGATCCACAGCAAGGGCTGCTTTAAACTCCTCCACTGCCAATCGCAGCTTACCCTTATCCGCATTATCTTCTGCCTGTAAATATCACATTAAATGAATGTTCAATATATTATACATGTGGGTGGTAAATATAGAAATGGATTATATTTATGAGCCATGTAAGAGCCTGTGGGTCCTACACTTTTAGTCTTCTTTAGCAGATTCTTCAAACCAAAATATGCTTTCTTTAGTTCACCATGTTCCGGATCTAGGCGGAGCCCTTTCTGGAAATGTCTGATAAACAAACATATAAAGTCCATGAAAAAAGATAACACTTATGAACAAAGATTGTGGCTCATGATGAAAATGATTCCTCAATCAAGTATACCCCAACAAACCTCAATGCAACATCATGATCTGCCAGATAATAATAGGCACGCCCACGCAATAGCAATGCCTCCAGATTATTTTCATCTTCTTTGAGCATATATCCAGTCTCTGCTATGGCACTAGAATAGTCTTTCACTGCTAACAATAACTTTATCTTGAGGAGTTTTGCCTGAAGCAAACCAAGTTCATTCAAGATAACAGCACATACAGAATTGATTCAATAGACAAATGAAACTGTACCAACAAATTACATTTGAGCATGCAGGTGAGAAAACAAGGACAACTTTATCAATGTAATCCAAAGATTTTCCAAAATCGCCTGACTCAAAAAGATTAATTGCTGTTTCAAGAGCACTCTTAGCCTGCAACAGCTGAGAAAGTTCCTTTTCTGCTGCAGAAGTTCCAGGTTTTAGCTCCAGAAACTTTTTGTAGTTCTTCTCAGACTCTTCATATCTACATCATCCAAAAATTGCCTGAATCATATAATCTTCTAATCAGATATTAAAAATGATTCAAGTATGATTCACAAACTGATGGGATCCTACTGAACATTCTAAGATGCTATCTTCCCATGTATTTACATGAAACTGTTGTCTCCAAATTCTACCAAGTTAAGGTTTTGTTATCATATCCAATCGCCCCCCCCCTTTTTTTCTGTTCTCTGACCTGGACTTGATAGACAATATGATTTAATCATAAAAAATGTCCAAAGAAAACAAATGCAGAAGGCATTGATGAGATTCTAAAATCACTCTCCAGGTAACAGTAATAACATAAAAATAAGAAATTACGTAAAAAATACTGGGTAGAATATTACTACATATCTCCAGGCTTCCAAGTAGATAGGATTCTATGTATGTCCAAGTTCCAAGATTTTGTACATGAATTTCTTAGCATATAGTTGTTACATTTTGTATGATTATACACTTCATAATCTGTTTCAATCATTTTGTACAGATTTCCATTCACTAATCGAAATTGGTCACATATATAAGGTAAGTTTCAGCAAAAATATTGCAGTTCAATGAAGAATTTTTTTGTAGCTTTCCCTTCAATAGTCAGACAGTTGCCCATTTGACCCATGGTTACATATTTATATCCTGGTAGCTGGATATAAGGATCAATTTCTTCATGCATCTAATGGATGAAGAAATTTTCCAGCATCTCTAGCCCACCCTAACTGGCAGGCACGTGGTCCATTAGCCGTTTACTTAAGGCAGAACCAGAAAACATAACTAAGATGCTAGGCTACATTTCCCAAAAGCTAGCACAAGAAGTTCCTATACTGCAATGGAGTCAAAATACATGACACTAATGTTAATGCCCTTAGAAAGACAGTTTGTAGAAAGTAGAAATGTCATTGTAGAAAAGAACCTGCACAATTGACGAAAAACTGATGCACGATGCCTGTACGCTTCTGAAAGTGTTGGATCAGCCTCTATAGCAGCATTAAGATCATTGAGAGCTTCACTGTAGCGTTTTGCCTTTACATTTTCTGAAACTTTATTGAATAGGCCAGCAGCATTAGAAGATTTCCCATCTGCAAACCATCAAATAACCATATAATAAGAGAAACTCTTAAACATATCTAATAAACAATATTATATGAAAAAAGATGCAAATTTAGATTTAAAAAAAAAAAAAAAAAAAAAAAAAAAAAAAAAAAAAAAAAAAAAAAAAAAAAAGCAGTTTTCGCCAAAAAAGCGTGCAACCCACTGGCTCCGACTTGGAGAAATAAGCAAAACCAATTCCTGTAGAAAAATAAGAATTCTAAGGAAACCATGCATTATTCTGCCAAGATGAAACATCATTTAACTTTTTTTCCCCAGTTTCAATTTGTTTATATCTCACATTTCTTCTTCTTCTTCTTTCCCTATTATTTGGATTTAGAGGTCATTCCCATTATATTAAAAGATCATATGGCCCAAAATACCTAACTTATTACAACCTTGTCTTTGGAAAGAAGCAATTTGAGTTTCTCCTTAAAAAGGTGAATACCACAATGTGTTTAGAAAGTCAGACAACTTTCATTATTACAGTCTCAGAAAGACGTGAACCTCTCCAGATCTAATGAGAAAATTATGCAGCAATACTATCAGACTAAACTGCCGGATGGAGCCGCCCTTGTAGATCAAAATCATGGAGACCGCCAAATTCCAAATATTCTGGCATAGACCAAACAATTTAGGCACGATTAAAATCCCCAAAACCACCATAGTTTAGTAGAGCATAAGCACAGTTCACTTGAACATCAACTTAAATACATATACATAAAGGGGGGGGGGGGGGGGAAATAAAACCTAGCATCACAAAAATTCTATATTAGAGGATAAATAAATCACACAAGACTTATAATTGCACTCAAGCAGTAAGACACAAATGAAGATTACCTTTAGCAGAAACCAAGGGTTGGAGAAGGAGAAGCTGGCAGACGAAGACGAAGTGGAGGATGAAGAGAGAGAAAACGAAACCTCTCCAAGCCCCAACATCTATGGCGAGTGAGAACTTCCTCATCAACATCGCCGGCATCATCAAAGTCAGCTCAGCTTGTGATTTCAACCTTTTCTTTTGGGAATCAGAAACGAAACACACACTTTCTGCAACTCCTTTGGGAGGGAAATTGAGAATGAGAGACTTTAGTTCAACGGAATCGGGAATCCGCGGATTCGTAAATCCAGAGGGAAATATAAAGAACAGAGCATTGGTCCCGGCTTCGACGTCGAAACACGTAGCAACCACCTATGGCCATTCTCCACGTGGATCCCGGAGTGAGGAACTAAAGTTTTTTTTTTTTTTTTTTGGTTGGAGTGGGTGGGGAGGGGGGTGGTGGGAGAAATGGAAGAAGTAAAAGTTGTTGCTCGATGTCAGAAACCCTTCACCTCTTCGGTGTCTTCACCCATTGTATTTGGACTTTGGAGCGGACCAAGTCCGAGTAACTCCAAACATGGACCATTTTACATTGTGTTGAATCCATGGTTTCAAAGTTTGGATCGGATCCAGACCATCCGGGTATTATTGGTATGTGTTGCAAATCTGATACCAATCCATTAAAGGCCCGTTTGATTTTATTTTCAAAAACGTGTTTTTTTGTTTTTCTGTGCCCATAAATGGAAAAACACCCCAAAAAATCCTTTTGATTTTTTTGTTTTGTTTTACTTGTTTTTTAAATAGAGATAGAAATTTATGTTTGTTTCTATATCTAGAAACAAGTCAGATTTAATTTTCTATTTCTATAAACAAGTGGGAGGGACAAAAATTATGAAAAACCTGATACTTCACTCCACTTACCCCAACCTCAATCCATGTAGAAACTTCTTGTTATCCAAAAACGATGGCTCCATCACAAACTCAGAACTGGGCAACGGTAGTGAAAGCCTTCACCAAACAGTACTCCTACAATACTAAGGTGGATGTGAAATGTTGGGAGCTTGAAACATTAAGACAGTAGCCTAAAGAAGGATTCACCGTCTTCTTGATGTGATTCAAAGACAAGGTCGCCAAGATGGCAGATAAGCTATCAGAAGTAGAGCAGGTAGAGATATTGATAGAAAACCTGTCAAAACCCTATTATGATGTTCTTTATTATCAGCATTTGCAAACTTTTGATGCCTTTATAGCCACTGGAATGCGTGTGGATAACAGAATTTTGAGAGAGGCCCAATATCAAGGTTCCTCTCTAGATGCAGGCAAAAACACCCGAGTCAGACAAGGAAAGGGTCCGAAAATTAATGTGGTGAGTGTAGTTCAGCAGTCAGTCTCACCAGCCACTTATTCACAGTCCTTCATAATACAAGCAGATGCACCCGCCCAAAAGACCCCTCGCCCAAGAAGGCAGTTTTCTGATTTGGGAATGCTCGTAATGGCCGCATATGAAAAGTTAAAGAAAATGATTGCTAGGGACAGTGGCTCCAAGAATGATCAGCAACACTCCTCCCATTTGGTATATGGATCATGAGTATTGTGCCTACAACACTCAGAGAGGGCACAATACTGAAAAATGTTTGGGTTTACAGCATGCAATTCAGGACTTGGTAGACAATGGAACGATTGAGGTGGTTGTGCAAAGCTCATAGTTTTGGACTGTCTTCATCCTTCTGAAACTCATTTCCACGAAACATACTTGCAAGTCCAACATCGTGCCTCACTCATGAGCTGCATACTTGCAACGTCGTGCCTTCACTTGTGTCTTAAAATCGACTACACTATTAAAAATGTATTGAGAAATCAGAAAACAAACTATTTTTACTATTTTTAAACATAGAAACAACAAGAAAAAAATCAAACGGACCCTAATATATAGTCCAAGGTTAAGAAGATAATCAAAATTTTTTTTTTAAAAGAAACAAGGATGCAAGTCTAGGCATAGGGACACGTGGACAAGATTCTTTTCTCCTTCAACCTTCCTATTTTATATAACGAATTGGGTTTGACTGACCCAATTTTTCGGATGCAACCGAAGAGATGAATTGGGTTGACTGTCATCCTTTGGTCACTTTTGGTTTTCAAATTTTGTCCCATTTATAAATGGGTCTTGATATTGATTAATTTGAAGCCCGGTCCACATCAGATATGCAATGAGCAAACCTGGCTCATAGATACACACCAAGAGCCCTTGGTGTTGAAAGTCCCAAAGTTAAGCGATGTGGGATTATTTCCAACACTTTTCACATAGGGCCCATCACCCCAGTGTAGGTTTGAACCAAACATGGCTAAGATAAAGTCCATAAACTATTTCAGAAATATGCACAACACTGGTTTATAAGAAAACAAACCCATAAAACAAGCTATAATAAAATGGGCTGGGCCGTTGGGGTTAAGTCAGTGTGGTCAACCTCCTAATTTTTTTAAGGAGAATTTACTATCGTTCACTGCACTTGACCTACATTTACTAAAAATTTTTTACTTTTTACTTTTTTACTAATATTCCCATGCTTTTTGATTTTTACATCTCTTTCTCCCTATCTTTTTAAATGCCCTGATTACCCTTCCTTTTCACTTGTAACTTATTACATTTTTTTTCTAAATTGATTGGTTCAAAACATGATTTGAACTAAACCACTAACAAGTTTTGTCTCATCTACTCATCAAGGATATTGTAAATTCAAGAAAGAATAATTTTGTATCCGATCTATATTTATATCTATATCATATATTCCAATTGGATGCCACACATTTATTTTTTTTTTTAATTCTTAGATTGGCTGAGACCAATACCAATCTAATACCGATAAAAAAATAGATTGCAAAATTTGTGATGATGGATGAGGTAAAAAAAAATGATAATAAATAAATAAATAACATCCATGATGATTGGATGAGATGAAAAAAAAAAATAATAATAAATAAATAATATCTTCAAGGACACATCATGCTATATTAATATCCTTGATGATTGGATGAGACAAAATTTGTAAGTGGTTTGATTCAAACCATATTTTAAACCAATCAATATGAAAAAAGTGTAATAGGTTACAACTGAAAAAGATGGGTAATCCGGGTATTTAAAAAGAGCAGGGGAGAAAGAAATGTAAAAAAAAAAAAAAACAGGGGAGTATCAGTAAAAATGTAAAAAGTAAGGGAGTTTTAGTAAATATAGACCAAGTGTAGGCGAGTGATAGTAAATTCCCCTATTTTTAATTGCTTTGAGTTGTTGGTAAGATCGAAATCCCTAAATCCATGAACTATTTTCAAATGGTTATCAAAGTTAAGTTCAATTTAAAGGAATCCATATCAAAATCCCTCTTTTACAAATTAAATGACAATAATTATAATGCAAATTAAAGAAAGTTGATTAAGAGGCTACCTCCTAATCAACGGTCTCTAGTCTCTACTCAGTTTCCCTTCGATAGAAACTCAAGCTATTGTTGGGTTATCATTGCCTTCTATAGATGGAAAGCTCACGGTTGCCTTCTAAGAAATGAAATTAAGACTACCTTGAGAAAAATGAAAATGGTTTAGTAGGGTCTTCATATGGAGTTGGATATAACAATTTTTTTCTTTCTTTTTTTTCCACCTCTCTTGTTTCCATAAGATCCATAATTATCTAGGAATTTTTTTTCTATATTATTCCTCAATTCTAACTTGTAATTTAAAGTAAGTTACATTCTTCCTTAGAATTTTTTGGAAAAATGTATAATTTTAATTTTTTGCCTTTTAAAATAACAAACTTTTTTTTCTCCTTCCATTGAGGCAATCCTATCTGTTTACTAAAATACTGGGTTAAACACTATATTAAAAAAATCGCAACTTTGTAATAAGAAAATGAGTAATAAAAATAAGGTTATCATAACTTCTTACTTCACCAATGACAAGAAGTTGTACCCTCAATTTTTTTTATTATTTTTTTTAACGAGTATATATTATTTTACGCTTAAACCATCTTTTTTTTTCGAAGGAAAAATCTCTCTGAGTCCAAGGCATACATTGCGCCTCCTCTCGTCCTCATTTTTTTATTTCTCTCTTTCAATAAAATAATTAAACGATATTCATGTGTGTACGTATGAAAAACGTCTTAGGTTTGGAGAACCCTTTCCTTCTCCCCATCCCAACCCTAAAACATCCGTTGCCCCAAAGAAGTGTACCCATGGTGGACATTTATCATTTCATTTTATTCCCTACGGTTCTTTGCAAGCACTGTAAATGATTCTTACTCGATCTTTTAGCTTCTTCTTCATTTTCTGATTATTTTGGCAAATAGGTTGTTTTGTATGATTGTTCCTATCATTGAATTTGTCATGTAATTTTGGTTTTCATGAGTTGCAATCGTTGTCAATACACACAGAAACACCTTCTCTTTGATTTTAAAAGAGCTGGTTTGGTGCTAGTAGCCACCATTTCTTCCCCCATGTCATTGATTTGAATGTCTTTTGGTTCTCTTTCCTCACCCTTGAGGTTCCCATGGAAGGATCAACCTTGGAAAATGCATTCAAAAGACTCACTAATCTCTCAATTCTTTTTCTCACTAGTGTCCACATGTGGGACCTATTAGAGTGTTCAACCCGAAACCTTAAGGTATTAGATGGAGAGAGAGCTCCTCATGTTAATCAGGGCATCCAAAGACCTAAGCAAACCCATGTAAGACAATATTGCTCAATAACTCTTCACATCTGAACAAGATCATCCTACATGGATTGTTCAAATAGGATAATTGTAATAAAACTCTTATATATTAATTTATGTAGGAGCAATTTTCCTTGAAATAAGTAGTATGCTAAGATTTAGGATACACCATCTAATCTTATTGTTAGCTTAACTTTTTAAAATTTTATTTAGAAAAAAGTGTTCTTACTCTCCTAAGCCAAGTATCAAACAATAATTTGTTCATAGCTTTCCCATAATAGAAAGAAGATTGCCATATCTTATAGTCATTGACTCAATCAATTCAACCCAACTAAGCTTTTCCCAACTACATTATAGTTTTTCTTCACCCACAGTCAAGAGGAAGCCACCTTGCCTGACCCTTGAATTCAACTAAAGAAAGTTACTTAAAAGGATAGACAAGGGAAGAAGAGGGGCAAAGCATTATCGTTTACATAGAGAAGAGGTTGACATAATAGCTTCACAACTTTGACTAACGGTCAACCAGTTATCTTCCGTGTAGTTACAGTTTCAACTTTCAAAAGGAAAACGATTGGGAATGCGAGAAAATAACAGAACCTGCATGGATGTCTCAGTCTCACTCCCTTCCCTTTTGCTTCTCTCGCTCACATGCACATGCACAGGGTAGGCTTCCTTCTGTTCCTGTCTCTTTCTGTGTTCGTTGTCTCACTTTTTCCTCTTATGACTCATAACTGTTCTTCCCACTCTCTTGTCTCGTTATTCCCTTCACCAGTGGGCAATGGCAGCCAAAGTGTCCCATTGATGTGACGATGACAACTCGGCCGGCCGGCTAGTAGAGACGTATGATATGATAATATGGTATACACACTACATGGGTTTCAGTAATGGAGCCGTCAATGGTTGCCATTGTAATGGTGGCTAAAGTCTCCCATGGAAGCATACCTCGCCAACTCCTCCTGTAAGAATGGGCGGCCACCCTCATCTCCTACTCCCAGGAAATCTCTCGTCAGGCTGTGATCCACTTCATTTGCATTTGGGCCGCATATTAAAGAGCTCAGGTTCAGTTGAGGCATTCCGGCGACATTTCCGGCAGTGGTACTGGTGGTGGATACTGCGAAGCCACCGAGGAATGGAGGGTTGGGGTTCGCGTTGCTGCTTCTTGTGGATCCCATCTGGGCTGCCTTCTGTAAAAGTGCAGTGGCTGACATGTGGGCGGGACTTCCTTGCTGCGCTTGACCTGAATGAGTACTAGATGAGTACAATGAAGCTAAGCTTTCAACCATAGGGCCCTTGTTGCTGTTGTTACTGTTACCTTCCTCCTTTAATCCCCGTGGAGAAGTGGACAAAGAGAGACTAGCACTTGTCGATGGCCGATCCAGCCAAACTCCAAAGTCCACCATAGAAGAAGACGAGCCATAGAGGTTGGTCGATGATGCCATTTGCATCAATTCAGGCAGACCCATAGAGCTTGACGGCAGGAAAGCATTTGAATTAGCTTGATGATGATGATGATGTTGATGATCCAGCCAAATCGGCAACCTGGGCTTCTGATTCTGATGATGATGATCGTCTATAGTATCGCCGAGAGCATTATTGTGAAACATGGCCTGGCTAAATTGAGGAATCCCAGCGACATCTCCTCCTCGGCTGCCGAACCCATGAGGCAGGCTAGGTGTGGTGTCGTTGATCGATGAATCAGGTCCGAAGTTTAGGTTTGTAGGTGCTGCAACAGAAATGAGTCTACCACTCTCTTCCGCTAAAGCATCACAGAAAGCTCTGTGGGTGATGAAACTATCCTTCCTGAGAATAAACAACACAAATATTAATTGGGTCATTCATTAAAGCTTCAATTATTCTCTTCTGCGATTCTATTTCGAGTATTTTTTATTTTTTATTTTTAAATTTTCTTCTAGGTGAGCATTTATTTCTGATTCTCCTATGTCGGAACATGAACAAGAATCACTCATCAACAAAATTATACATAAAGGGTCCTTAAGATTTAACTCAGAAGTGGAAAATGAAAATCACTTTGTGGTGGTTTGTACCTGGAAAACAGTGTTCCGCAGTCGCATTTATACTCTCGAGTTCCGCAAGTCTTGTTGTGGGCTTTCCAATCGGAACGGACAGCGTATTTCTTCGAACATTTCTCACACTTCCATTTCTTCTCACCATGTTTTCTGCTAAAATGTTTCTTAATCCCAGTAAGATCTCCAAGAGCCCTAGATGGATCGTGATGAACGCAGCTCTTCTCGGGGCAGATGTAAACTCTCTTCCTCACTTCTTTGCTCGTCCGTTGACGGAGCTTCCACGGCAGATTATGCCCTCTCCGATGAAGCTGCAAGTTCTGGTCTCTCTGAAACCCTTTATTGCAGATTTCACAGAAGAATCGGTTTGTGGCCATGAGTGTCTTGGGCGATAGAGCTATCACCTCGGCATCTGGATCTGTTTAATTAAAAAGTGACCCATCAGTAGAAAGCTGCAGAACTGAGCTCCCTAACCCCCAAAAAAACAAAACCAGAAAAAAAATGAAAGGAAAAGGGCTCAGCTACTTAAGTCAAGTAGCTATAGCTCACCTGGCGTTCCTGGGAGATTCCTCTTCTTCTTCACCACTGGAACAGGAGCTGGATTGGAGGGAGGATTAGGGTTTGGATTGGTTTCTTGTGGAGCAAAAGCTCTGATGGTAGTGGGAATTGAAAGCCCATCTCCAGACATCATCTGCATCTGAAATTAAGAATCCGAACAAAATTAACAACTTTTGCACACTCTTTACTTCAGTTGCACCTCAGAGCAGACGAACCAAGAGTCTTCTTCAAAAGCTAGATTGGATCATTCAAAGACAAAACACGAGCTTTATTTCTTTTCTTTCCTTCGAACTCCAAAGAAGAACATGATAATACACAGAAAATGAAAAATCGATCCCTCTGCGTATGTTTTACTTCCTATTCTGCTGAAAGAAAAACCAAGAACAACCCAAACCCCAAGCATTAATCCAACAACAAATTAAAAAATCCTCTCGCAAAGACAATCTATAGTATGGGATATTCTTCTTGGTTCTTACAGAGATCTCCTTTACCTTGTTTGAATCTCACAAAGAAAAAATCAAAACCCATGAAAGCTAAAGAGAATATTTCATCTCTGTCCCTGCCTTACTTCCTCAAGACAACCCCTCCTTTCCCTCTCTCCTTCCTTATTCTACACGCCTCCTTCTCAAAGTCGGTCAGCCTTAGACTTAGCTGGACCACCGCCTCTCTCTCTCTCACAGTCAAAATTTGTAATTTTGTTGAAGTGTAGTCAGTGTTGGTGTGTGGATAAAGACTAATGAGGGCTTGCTTGCCTTTATCTCGTTGGTGGTATTGGACCAGGGTTAAAAAAATTGGACCGTATCGGTCTAATCGGATGATTTAGATCAGAATCAATTGAGATCAATCTTGATTTTAGTATCAATCGTTACCTATCTGATCCTATATCGATGGAATGATTCAAAGTTTTTTTTTTTCAATTAAATTGAAGGGTAACCTTTTTTTTTTTTTTTTTTTTTTTAACCATGGCCGGACCGGTCAGTATTTCGATTTGGGGTTTTTAAATCTTGGGTGGCCCTGGTGTGTGAAGGAGGGATGAATTGGATTATAATTTTGAAGAAAAAGGAGAATAATTTTTTAAGGTAAAACAGTAAAAAGAGTGAAAAAAGGAAAAAAGGATCTAAGTAGGGATAAAAAATCATAAAATAAGATGGGATGTTTGAAGTAAGCTTTATAAGGAAAAGGTTAAAAAGTTAAAAAGGTTAATGCCTTTACAGTCAAGGCATACATGATTATATCATTATTGCATAATAAAATAATAAAATAATATAATATATTAAATCTATAGAAGAGCCGACGCTTGCGACGCTATTTTGACTATTATTATTTTTACATGCAGAGAGAGAGAGAGAGAGACTAAGAGAGAGAAAGTATTCTACCAAAAAAGAGAGAGAAGGACGACACGGGTCTTCGTCACGATTCCCGGTGGTGGGGGGCCCAGTATGTTAGGGTCAGTCCGTGATACTGTCTGCTGTAAAGGCTGAAATGAGTTTGGGTTAGGTGGGGCCCACTTGACTGAAACTCTCTGCACCATCTGATCCCCAATGCAGGGATCTATCGCAGTATATGATACTGGTGTGGAGATGTAGAAGGATGGTTGGCTTGGCAGCTTATGTAAAAGGAAGAAGGACAGCTGGACAATGACGTGGCATAAAGGGATTCCAAGTTGAAAGCAGGATTTGGAATTAAAAAATGAGGATTGGATGGTCTATCCACATTGGATTTCTAGGGTTCAGGTCGATTTTAATGGATTCTGGTCGGCCCGATCCTGATTCATCTAGGTCGATCCATATTGGATTTGTAGGGTTTAGGTCGATTTCGATAGATTTCAATTCCTTCAAATATAAATTGGCCGATCCATATTAGATTTCTAGGGTTTAGACCGATTCCTACATATTTTAGCCAATTCCAGACTTATGCAAGCCGATTCTACTTACCTGAACCTTGATTGAAAAGGTTGGACCAGCATTTATAGAATCGGAATCGAATTGGTCAAATCAACCAATTTGGACTGAAATGAACTGAACCCGATCTCGATTTGACAAATCAGAGCAGTCCATTGTTGCTGAGTTTGATTCAGGAAAATTCCAGTTGAATCAGAAATGAAATCGAATGGACCTGGTCCAAATCCTGAATCCGAGTTTAGTAATCTTGGATTGGACTCTCCATGGCTGACCCGGATGGGTGGATGGATCATTGGTTAGGTGAGTGATGATGCTCATGCATGAGTGGATTAGGTTGGAGACTTAGAGGAGCTGGTGCAGCCAAAATTTTGAACTAATTGGAACCTCTTCTCTTTGTAACATAAGCATCATTAATAAAATATGGATTAATGTGGACTGTGGGGTTTTCATGGTAAAAAAATAAAATTTCCGGTTAATTCATTTCCCTCGTAATTAATAATTGAAAAAAAAAATATTTGTCACGATGATAATTTATAGTTTTCTTATCATGTGATTTTTTTCTTTTCTTTTCTTTTCTAGCTCATCTATTATGAAATGTAGACTCCATATTGATGATACCTTTTTCAGAATACCCATTAATGAAAGATGTGGGATGCTGCTAGCAAAAATAATAATCTAGGGTTCTTCTAAAAAAGTCTATTGATTGGATTTTTAATGGCCCACAAAGGTCATTTGAGTTCAATATATGTTATTCTTGTCCCCTTAGCTCCCCACTTCTCTCTCTCTCTCTCTTCTTCCTTATTTTAGGGTGGATATTCTAGTTCCCCCTTATAGTTTCTTATAGTTTCTCTCTTTCCTTCATTCTGAAGAAAGGGAGATTGGGGTTGATATATGATTTTTTTTTTTTTGGGTGCGGATCAAATGAACAATTTTAATTATATGGGGCTCTCCACCTAATTAATTCTAAGTAGTTTGGACATATTTATAGGTAGATAACAGATGACACAGACCAATTTTTTTGTTTCTTAGGTAAGGGCTTTTTGACTGTTAGGTAGCCAATGATTCTTGAAAAAAATACATAAATAATATGAGGGTCAGAGAGGGTTCTTTGACCATGCAACATAGAAGGACGCACCAATGAGATAGGATAAAGATGCTAACATACACGACCTTGGCAGCTTACAGAACCAAAAAATTTCACAAGGGTACATTTACACCAACACTAAAAATTTTCACCTTAAAAGTGATTTGATAATTTCGACCATTGGATGTGTAAGTAATTGTATGAATTAACAAGACTCACATTCAATTATATACCCATTTTAGTAGTATATCCAACATTTTTAAAATCATTCGAGCCTCAGTCACTCAGCAAATTTTATTTGGATTGAAACTTCAACCACATGAAAAGTAGCATACAATGCATTGCATCATGTGATATTGTTCACTTTGAACTGAGGCCCTCATGATTTTAAAACATATATACATGGAATGGGTTGACCCTGTTGGTGTATGATGTCTTGTATTCCGTCGCAGTTTAATCCAGGGAGTACTGGTGCAGCACCTAGACAGCCAGGACGGCGGTCCCGCTAGCCGGTTAGCGGGCCGTGGGGGTTGCAAGGGGGGCAGGAGGCCCCCCTGCATGTAGGGGGTGTAGGGGGGCGCAGCCCCCCGCTCGAATTTTTTATTTGAGGGCAATTGTGTACTTTTCGGATTAGGGTTTTTTCACTATATATTTGTAGCGAAGATTTCTTTCTCTGTAATGCAAGCAATACTGAGAGGTGTGAGGACGAGCGCTGTAACCCTATTCTCCATTGATAGTGAAGTAGGATCTCATCTCACCGGGGACGTAGGCAACCTTGCCAAACCTCGTAAAATCCGTGTGCATTGTTTGTTTTTTTCCATTATCTTCTGCATCGTTTTAGGGTTGCGTTTCTACAGACCCATCTTTATTTATTTATTTATTTTGGATAAATAGGGAAGGGAAGAAGGTAATGGCAAAAGGGCCTCCAGGTGAACATGTGATATTTTCACACCTCAGCTCATCAGCTACGCAAGGTAGTTGTTATTTCCTTTGTCTATTTTGCCCACAACATGTTTGATGAATTTACATAGAGAATGATAATTTGTCATCTTGAAGGTCCGAGGGAAGTTGCAGAAAAGATGAGTGTTTCCTGCAAAATAAGAATGGATCTTATAAGCTGACTTTTGAGTCAATGATCGATCAGTACAAGTGCAGCCATAGCTATAGAAGTATTGAACCGCCGCTTCCATTAATATTTTACGAAGCAAGAAGGAATCCATTCGCTCATCCGGATTCGAAACTCGAAACTCGAGACTCGAGAGAGCAATAAGTAATTTAAGTAGTAATTCTTATTTTAATAATAATAATTAGTAGGGTATTTAATCAAACCGCATATGCTTTTGGCTCTGCAACACGACCGATGCTATCTCCTTCTCCTTCCCTTTCCTCTCCTCTTCTCTGTTTTGATCGATTCCCAAGTCCCAACGCTTGCACACGAACACATAATCACAGAACACTAAAACGAAAAACACTAGAAACTGTTCCCATCCATCAAAAACCCTAATTCCCAGAAGAGGAAAGAGACGACCCCGACCAGATACGACATCCCCTCTCCACCGCAAAGATTCCCATCTCTCTTTCTCTCTCTCTTTCTTACTTGTTTCGTTGTTTACATGCAGAGATAAATATGTTCTCCACTTGGGGTCGTGTTTGGTCAGATTAGGGTAACTGAATAATATTGATTACAACTAAAAAACAAGAAGAAAAGGGAATAAAAATTACTATTTCTAACGCATCCTAAGGAGGAGGCCAGTGCTGGTCTTTCTTTTATATATATCCATCTTCTTTTGTTATAGAAATTAAAATAGAGGGTTATGTATACCCAGTACCGTACGTAGTCTTCTTCTCTAACCCTTCTTTATTATTTATTTTTTTTTTTTTCCTGGTAGAAATCTATTTGGTTGATGGATCATGGATGGACATCATGGGTACATTAGAGTTTGTGTTTAGTGTCCTCTCATAGCCAACAATCGGTTTGATTTCATGGTATCAACGTTGATATCAGTCATTACTGATACTAATAGCAATATAGATCGATAATATTTAAGTATTAAAATCTTCTGCAAGGAGACAGTGAGTGATAGTGAACATCCGATGCAAAAGATTTGAGTCCAGCATCTAAGTATATATATATATATATATATATCCATTTGGTTGGGTGGGTGGGTGAGGTAGGTGGGTGGCTCATGAGTCATGGCTGGCCTACTTCATTTTTCATGGATGGAAACATTTTGGCAAAGGCCAAAAAATGTCCCTTGGATGAAGTTAACTTAAATGACTGCACAGTGCACACCATGTAATGGTGGCATGTGAGGTGCTCACAATTGCAAGGGTAGGTTTTATGGATTTATTCCATATATATTCTTTACCCCAGTGTGCTCCCCCATGCTGATTTGCTAAACTCAAAATAGGAGTATTATCAATTAAATTTGGGACAAGCATCTCTAAACGACTGAACGCAGGGTATCCAATGTTCTCTCAGAGAGATTTTTATATTTATTTATTTATTACTTTTTTTAAAGAAATGAATATAAAAATCACTCTGAGGTAGGGATTTAAATATCAGAAATGAGATCAGTATCAGTCTTCGTCGATATCAAATGATATCAATCTCGATCGATTTGTATTGGTCTGGATTCATCAATTATATTCTTATTTTTTTTATTAAAAGCAAGATTTTTTTTTTTACAATTTTAACCTTGGCTTGTTAGCAATACCAATTTAAGATTGGTAGGACCATATTGATATCGGCCTCACTCTGATACTGCTTTGAGGGGACTATGGATACACTGAGGGCTCAAGGATCCCTTGCCCATTAAAGGGAGAGGAGAGGATGAGAGATCAACAAAACAATAAACCAATGTTCTAAATTACCAATGGTTAATCAGACTCTCTCTCTCTCTCTGAACCAAGTTTCATGGTTTAACCGCTGGCCGTTGATGCTGCTTAAGATTTTCATTGAGTCTGGACTCTGGATTGCTAGTGTCATTCATTTATTTCATCGTGGGTTAAAAGGGGAATTAATTATTAGGGAAAAGATTCTTTGACCCACTAGGGAAAGATAAGGTAGCATTTCTCTCTCTCTATCTCTCGTCTTCTCACATGTGAGAGATGATCTCGTTGTCCTCTTATGTACCAAATTGTTTTGTCGCATCTCATTGGTTTGCTTTTCTATGCTTCTTCCTCGAGGTCCTATGAAATGACTCCCTACTCCCTTTGTGCTTTCTGGTGGATGCCCATGTTCATTCCCCCATTGAAGGGTGTAGGGAATAGGGATGGTTACCGGTTACCGTTCTTCCTCCCTTTTTCCGTAATTAGGCATTCTTCCTTTGCATTTGAATTAAATTCATGATGAGGAAGGGATGCAGGTCTGCGCGTGAGGAAACAATTCCCATTTTGGAAGCGTGATAAGTTAGTGGAGAGTGACTGTGAGCGTGTACCACATGGGCTGCTTTTGATTCTCTTTCAAATTTGGAAGAGGAAAAGAGGTGGAATAAGGGATATAAGATTTGAGATTTGAGATTTGAGATTTGAGATTGAGATTGAGATTGAGATTGCTCAAAACGTACTACTATGTCTGGGCTCACAGTCCAAAATACAAATTGACAGAACAAGTAGGCCCAACAATACAACAGCCCCATATGTCACTATCACCTCGTGTCCACAATATCTGAATCTCGCTTTTCACTGGGCCCATTGGGCCTTCCTTTTGTTTGTATAATATCTCTCTCTCTCTCTCACATGTTCTCCACAATTTCTACCAAAAGAAAAAAAGAAATTTCTCCACAACGTCAGTTTGTAGCCTTCCAAGAAACAATTGTTTTCTGGACATTAGAAAAAAAAGAGCTTTTGTGCACGAAAACAAAATCAGCCTTATCATTTTAATAACGATGTACCATTTAAAAATAAAAAATTTGAGGTTGTGGACTTGTGGGGATGACTTTTTTATTCTTTTTGTTAAATTTTTTTTGTCTTTACTTCTGATTGTTTGAGTTTCATTCGTATCCATGCCATAGTTAGCAAATTCGGATTCGGGAATTATTCGGACGGAGAATTATTCAGAATAATTCGGACGATTAATTTAAGGATTCGGTCAAAAAAGCGGTCAAAAAATCTTATTGGGGTTTTTTTAAAAAAAAAAAAATTGTTTTTTTATTTTTTATTTTTGGTATTTTTTTTTAAAATAATGTTTAAATGGACCGAATAATTCGGTTTAATTCGGATTCGGTCCGAATTATTCGCGATTTATATTCATTTTGGAAAAAGTCGCGAATTTTAAAGAATTTTATTTTTAATTCGGATTCGGTCCGATTTTTTGATAAAATTCGGAAAAATTCGGTTCGGCCGAATAATTCGCGAATTATTCGGCCGAATTGATAACTATGATCCATGCTACATACATTGGCATGGAGCTGTAAGTGTATAAAATACTGTGTGTTGTTTGAGAGAGAGAGATGGTGGGGACTGGGGAGGGGGAAGGGGGAAGGGGGAATGGTCGGGGTTTTGTGTAAATTTTTTTTTTTTTCTTTTCCAAGTTTTCCTTGGCCACTTTACCAAAAAAAAAAGTTTTCCTTAGCCACAATGGAGGAATTTATTACTTCACCAATGGCTAGTGTTGTACTTGGATGGGCATAAGGGAATAGCAAAAGTCGTTTTCCACCTCCAACATGTAGGGACAGTGATGATCACCATGGGTGAATTTTTTTTTTTTACCAAGTTTCTATAGCCAATTCATAGATACCAAAAAAAAAAAAAAAAGGTATAATTATATCAATCATATTGGTTGTAACTTGTAACTCTTAGGGTCTTCAATCATTTCAGCTCATTTTTGCCAGGTTTCAATAATTTTTAGCTGGTACAATTTTTGGAAATTAAAATTATTGATCTGTTTTCTTGTTTAAAGAAACAAGAAAATAAGGAAAAGTTGTTCATTGGGTTATCAATCTATTACAGCATTGTTGGGTCAAACTTTTTATATTTAAAATTATCTAGTCAACTAACTTTTCTTTATAATTTCACACAACAACTCAAATTGATGTTAACAAGTATTCTCGATTTTACTACCATTTAGATGAATATTTTCAGTTGTCAGTATACCCATAAGCCATTTGTCAACTTTGATAAGGAAGCTTTCTCCCATGGCCATGGAGGGAATACCTGATTCAAATATTCATCTTATGAGGAGCTCATCATTCTTTTTTGGCAAGGAGCTCATCAGTCACTTTTAAAGAAACAAGGGTAAAATACTTTTAATATATCACACATTTTTTTTTAATGATTTCAATTAATATAAAGAGGAATTGAATCTATTTTACCAGTCCAATTTAGACAAGCTTGAACATAAAAATAAACTTTATAGGAAAATGAACTATGTCCAAAAACAAGGGCTTGTGTTTGCAGGAAAAGACACATATACCCCTTGATTTGGGGATGTTGCAGAAAAAGAACTACGTCCAGGATCGAGGCCTACACCAGCACTCCCATGTGTCTATTTCTCATCTCTTGTGAAAAGATTCATCTACCCCTTTTTTTGGGGAGGAAAGAGATAGACATAGGGAGTGTTGGTGTAGGCTGCACTCCCGTATAGAAAACCACTTCCTTTTTTATGAAACATAAAAATCTCAATTAAATTCTTTTGATTTGAAAAGGCAACATAAATATTCTATTTGAAGAATTTAATGAAGTCAAGAGAGATTTTGTGTCAAGCAGGCTAAATACAATAAGCAAAAGGATGGGCAATTAAGCAAGAAAGCAAGGAGCATAGACAAATGAAGTTTGGACTGATGCAGAACAGTAGTTGGCATGATGGAAATTTAGGCGCGCACAGACCAACTTTGCATCGACCTAAACACCTTGAGGGACTCCACCCTCATCATATGGCTTAGAATCATTTGCTCAATCATGTTTAAATGAGTTTATTAGTCATGTATAGTCAAAAGACAATCAAATGGTAAAAAAATATAAAAATAAATTAATGAATAATCATTAGTTTTCTGCAACATGAAAATGTTTTAGGGTGAAACAATTCAACAAATGTCTCTGCTGGTTGTGGCAAGATCTTGAGGTCAAATCCCACCTTCCCCTAGGAGATCGGGGGACTGTCTTTTTTTTCTTTTTTCTTTTTTTTTTTGGGGGAGGGGGTGGTATTGGTGTGTTCAGGGGATCCCGGAAACCTAAATGAATCTAAAGGACAAGACGGTGGTGATTCTCCGAGATTGAACAAGGACGCTCAGATAGAGGTAGACAAGAACTTGCCTCCCCAAATGAATCTAAAGGACAAGATGGTTCTGGTTGAACAAGGACACTTGAATACGGGTCGAGAAGACTGTAGAAAAAATTAAATATACATAGCAAGCCCTAAAAAATGGAAGAAATACCAGCAGCAGAATCTGTTTGCATTATATCACTTCTTCAATACACTGCAGCAAAAACAAGTACGGATCCATTAGAAAAAATGAGCGAAGGGTAAAATAAAACCATATAAGGAACTCAGCATCCACAGACATAATAGTAGGGCAAGTCTATCTGCCTGTAGTAATAAAAGCAATTGGTGAACTTTGATAAACTACATGCAGACTCTTAGTAGGTATATAGGGAAAAGTAAGGTCAATATGTTCAACATGAAATCACTAAGTACATTAAAAATGGCCAAGATACTATTCTACCCTGCAAATTCAATTATTTGGACCCTAGTAGTTGAGTTTGATGCTGAGCGGAGTTTGGTCTTGAGTTGTCTTTTAAGTTATCTTTCTTTGTAATTAGACTCATAGTAGGTTTTCTAATTTAATACATATTTTGGAAGTAAACCACGATAAGAAGATTCTGAATCCTATCGTGGCTCTAGGATTTCCCTTTTTTTCTTCTTCTTCATAGATTCTGTCACAAACTCACAATTATTGAGTGTTTTTAGTTAGGCTGGATTAGGTTTCTATAAGTCCAGCCCTGTTTCAAGTCAGTTTCCTTCATTATTTAGTTTCCTAGTCAGTTTATGTTACCTAATTAGTTAAAGATTGCTAGGCCTTTCCTTTTTAGTGTTTGAACCTGCTTTTGAGTCTTCTATATAAGTTTGTATTGGTGTCCAACCTTGTACGTGAATTTGATTAATGAGATTCTCATTTGAGCCTTTTCTTTATTCTGTGAAATTCAGATTCGCTGTGAGATGTGGTATTATGTTGGTGGGAAGCCAATAGTGGCGGGCGGGAATCCAATTGAAGCTAGGTGATCACTTAGTCATATCTTCCTTCTTCTTCTAATCCTGCAATCAGATCAGCACTGCAACTTTTATTTCCAGCAGATAGTATTTTATAGAATCTTTTTAAGTAAGAGTATTTGATAGAATTTGAGTTCTGAATCAGTCCCTGCTCAGTATTTCTTTTTCTAATCAGACCTGAATTCAATTATGGTTTTGACTTTTAAAAATTAAGTCTATGAACTGTGTTTGAGTTTTTCCTATTCTTAATAGCGATTCTTGAATCTTGAGTTAAGACCTGAGTTTGCAGATCTGCTTACATATACAGCAGCCCTTGAGTTAAGACCTGAATTTGCAGATCTGCTTACATATACAGCAATTGCACTTCATGCTTCATTGATTCATGGTTTCAAAGAATCCTATTCTTAGTGGGATTCTTTTAAAACTCAAGATCAGACCCTTGGATCAAGTTCAATTTTTGACATTCTGTTCCTATATCTGATATAGTGATCCACTGAAATTTGATTCAAATCTGAAATCCAGATCACAGTTTTATCACTTATTTTTTTAATTGTGGTCCTTATTTGTTCACTGCAATTCTGGTTTAATCTGAGTTTCAGAAAAGTAGTTCCTTAGGCTTCCAGAAATCCATCAGGTTTTCCAGGAAAAATAAAAAGAGGGAAAGAATAAGTGCACAAGTTGAATCAACCTAGGAATCTGTATGCATCAACATGTTCATCAAGTTAGCAAAAGGTGGCTTGAGGCCACAACAGCATAATCACAGTGATCTCTAGGACATGGGTTGGGTTCCCCATGCAAGTCTCCTCCTACTTTCTTCTTTATGAAAGAATGGCCAGCTTTGATTAGATTCGTTAAAAGAAAGAAAGAAAGAAAGAATAGTGGTAGACAAATAAGAAAAAGGGAAAAGAATGTTGAAGGCAGACATAAAGATGAAGAGCCCTCCCCCCCTCCCCACACCCCACCCCCCACTCCCACCCCACCCCCAAAAAAAAAAAAAGAATGAGGCAGCACAATGTTACATACGCACACAGGCATACATGCAAGCTACAACCACCCACCCATGCACATACGCACACACACACACACACACACAAAAGCTTACCAAGCATCTTGGTGCAAGAGACACACAGGCCACAGCTGTGTGCCTGTGTCCCAACAATTATGCAGCAGGTATACATGCATGTCCAACATGACATGGTTGGGCACACAAGAGACCTAAAGAGAGGAAGTGTCCTGAAAAAATAGTTTTATGCATATTCTTTTGTGCTTTCTTGCAATCCATACACAAGGAGCGTTGATGATGAAAGATATCCACTAAAACATTATTTTCCATTTTGCGTCAAAATTCTTTTAGTAAAGCACACTAACAACTACAAGTTAAATCACTCGTAAGCCCCAAAAAAAAGGAAAATCAGCCATTTTTTGCACTCCCTCCATCCCGTAAAACTGTCAATTTTGGGCTTTCATCTGTTCCAAAATGTTAGTCCATTACAAGAGTTTAATGCATGAATTTTAGTTTTTAGGCAATTAAGCCATAATCACACTAATGCAAAGTTGGTATCTGCATTGAAGATGAGGACAAACATGAAAAATAATTTAGATAAAGTGGGAAGTTGGTGTACTAATAAGGACTCCTTTTTCTTTTTTTCTCAAAACAAGCAATCTTTATGCGACAAATGGAGCAGAAATTAGCACAAGAAAGGCATCGGTGCATATACAATATAAAGAAAATGGATAATTATCACAGGAATATTTCCCCAAATCATAATGAAATGGAAAAGAAAGTCGAATCAGAATACGCAATACTCATATCTTTGAATGCATATGAGATATTACAGAAAGAGAGATGGAACTTACTTATAAAGATATGCAGCAATTCCAAGGATTATACACAATAGTATGATATCAATACAGAAATTCCGACTGGACCTCAGCTGGAAGAAGACAAATTGTACCAGAGTCATTTAAACTATCCTAGATAAGTGAAACTGCAACAATTCATCTTAGCTGAAGGATACAAACCAAAGTAGAAATCAGGCAAAACTCAAATACCTGAGTAAGTGTTTCCTTTAGTCTAACATTAGTATTCTTCAGGTCAGCATTTGCCCTGTCAACCTGTGGAAGCATAGAAAACTTACTAAGATTTAATAATAAAGTTCTTCCATCCAATGTGCTCGCATGCTGTATTTTAAAGTAACAGAAGGTAAGGGATAAAGCACGAATCTTACCTTGGTTTCGATTTCATCAACCAAAGGCACTTGTTTATCCAGTTCCTGAACATATTACAACATATGATGAGAACCCTTTTTTATCACATTGCATATGACTTTCAAAGTGCCGCATAAGACAACCAACCTCATTCATGTCATGGGCCATATTTTTCAATGTATGCAATCCGTCTGATATAACATCCAGACCTTGATCCTGGATGAATGTAAAATTAGATTATGCAAAATTTATAATACACATATAACGGAAATAATCAAATTATGTTCTCCTGGTCACAGTTTAGATGCAAATGCCCCTTTTCTGGATTTAAATAGAAATAAAATTGTAACCAATATGCAACACCTGCCTGTTTCATTTTTCGCATTTCATATTCCTGCCTAAATTGACTCGACTCTTCAGTTTGTTGAAAGAAGTCAGAGTCAAACTGTCCATCTGCAATAGATTGTGAAATTAGGCAAGAAAACTGCCATTAGATGATTGCAGATAGGGACAGGATGAGGCAATAGCAAAGTAGAACATAAATGGGAACTCTATAATTCAGATCACTCACCTGATGTTGCTTCAAATTTGATGCCTGGACGAGAAGCAGAGGCTGCCCAACCTCCATTTTGCTTGGCTGCATTTGCAGTCCCATCTGGTATGGCTTGAATTCTCTCTGGAAGAGCAAGTACCAAATCATGGCGGGTGACAAGTTCTTCTTTTGTCAGTCCACTAACCTGTGATTAGTTTATGCCAACATCAATATCATAGAAAATTATTCAAACTCCCTCAATATTTTCATTCTTTTCCACAAGAAGCCTTGAGAGCGCCCAAATACAATAAGACAACCACTACGAGAATTACCATTCTAATAGCACAGTAAAAGACGAAGCATCAGATCATATATTTGGCACTTCGGTACCAATACAAAATGCTGAAAATTTAGGAATGGTCTTTCTGTTCATTCCATAGCTTCCTGGTACTCATTGCTTGACTGAAAACCCACATAAAGTGGCATGAAAGAAGGCAGAACAATCAAAGTTGGGATGTGATTCTTAAATTTCAGGAGAAATATGGTGGAACAAAGCTACGGACACCCAGACAATAAAACCACTATAATAGCAGCACAAGCTACTACGTGAATTAAAGTGCATCAATAAACACAAAAAATATGGCCGGATGGGTCATTCAATATCATATTCAAGCAACATGATTTTCAAGCAGTTGATAATGATTTTTAGGATTCACATTACAGAAAATTAAAAATCCATTCTGCGCCTTGTCTCAAGCTGAACTCAAGTTATATGCTCTCACTCAACCCTAGAGCATTTCTGAGGTCCGCGGATGATAGCACAAAAGCTATCGGAAATCCAAAATCTAAAACTCCAAATACTAAAATCATTAAGGAAAAAAAAAACTGCAAAGACGATCTACTGATCCCTTTATCTGAATGTAAATTGATCAATTAAACAGGGGAAAAAAAAAAACTTAAATGTGAGAGAACCTTCTTATGTGCTAATCTCTGCAACTTGGGGAGCTCATCGAGCATTCGAGCCTTTGTCCGACGAATCTCAGCGTTCAAGGCGACAGCCGAGGCCCTATTCTTCTCGTTGGCAGCGATTTCCGATTTCTGAATAGGAAATAGTACATCAATTAAGGTTTTCTATTCTTCTCGTATAATTCCTTCACGTTTAGATGATGAAATTGAGTGGAACCTAGAACTAAGAGGAGAGAATGAATAATGTACCTCAAGAGCTGCATCAATGTCAGCCTCGACGACGGCATAGAGACGAGCGAACGCATCGTCACCGGAGACCTTGAGGTCATTCTGCTTGGTGATGTCGTACTTGTCATACTTCTTGCAGATCGCATCAACGCGGAATAGAATGTCGATCACGCTCATCTTCTCTCTCTCTCTTCTCCGGATTCAATTTTGCTCGAAAATTATCCCTCCAAAAAATTTTCAAAAAAAAAAAAAAAAAAAATATACAAACGAGAATGGAGGAGAGAGAAAAGTTGCAGAAGATCAAATGAACGGAGAGCAACGTTTTCTCCGGTTTCCTTTCGTGTTTGTTTCTCCCATCCTTAGCTTCTCGTTGGTGTGGCAAATGAGACGTCCTCCGTCGAATCCGGTTTTGCATGGAGTATTATAAAGAGTAGAAACGGAACCAAAGAAAATTGGTTAAGAAAATGTGAGTACAGAATTGCCAGTTGCCAAACACACACAATTGGCGTGATGAGGGTGTTATGTTTTTGAGAAAATTACATCATTATCTACTTTTAGATTTCTCTTATAAAATTGCCTATTTTATGTTTCTGTTAATCAAAATACATATAATTAAGGGCCCGTTAGATAACATTTCTGCCGTTTCTATTTCAAGAAACGGCAAAAACATAAATTTCCATTTCTAGAGACAGAAACGGAATTGAATGTGTTTGATAAGTCATGTTTTTAGAAGTCGATAATAACCAATGAAAGAATGGCCACAAGTCGTTTCTAGAAACAGCAACTTGTTTCGCCTGGGTCGTTTCTTGAAGCATAAATAAGTAAAAATTTCTATTTATATTTCTGAAAATAAGTGAAACGGAACAGTTTTATCAAACGTTTTTTACTCCGTTTATGCTGTTTCTGGAAACAGAAACGCGTTTCTTGAAACGTTATCAAACGGGCCCTAAGATTCTTATATTGTATTCCATCGTAGTTTAATCCAGGGAGATAATTGATGCAGGCGCCTAAACACGTATTCTTTTTATGTAATGCAAGCAATTTATTTCATTTTACCAATGACGTAGGCAATTCTACCGAACCTCATAAACTTGTGTGCATTGTTTGTTCTTGTTTTTTTATTATCTTCTGCATCATTTTGTCTGCATCCCCATCATTATGCAAGAAAGAATAAGAACACCATTACCTATAATCATGGAAGAAGTATAAGTTGAATTCTCTTGAGAATTAAGGTATTTATTTGACTATGGGAATCACTTTCGTCTAAAACTTGACTTCAATATCATTGTTTTTTATTTAAAACTTGACTTCAATATCATTGATTTTTATTTGCTTTCAATCTCTTGACTTTAGGCTGTGTTTGATAGCCAAGAGAAGAAAAGAAAAGAAAAAAGAATCTAGAAAAGAAAATAAAGGAGAAGAAAATATAAGAAATGGTGAGAAAATAAAAAGAGTATGTATGTTTGGTTATCAAGATAATAAAATAAAAAAAAAATCAAAAAATATTGAATTTTAAGAGAGAGATAGACACATAGGAAATCACTGTGTAATTATTCATTTTTTGTCTTATTATGTTTTCATATTTTCTCATGTTTTATTGTATTTTTTTGTATGAAAATTTTTGGGGGAACAAAAATTTTTTTTACAATTTCTGAGGGGAATTTTGAATTTGAAAAGAAGAATCTTCTCATGGGTGAAGACATACCAAGTGCAAAGAAAAATTCTTAACACAAGGAAAAAAGTACAAAAATTGTACTCTTTTCTTGTCTTCTCTTGGCTACCAAACATAGCCTTATTGACGAGTTTTTATCGTTTTCTAATTCCCTTAAATTCAATGGCAGAGCAATCCAAGACTTGGTCTGAAATCTCTGTTGCAGTTGTATTAGAGATATGACCTTCCATTAGGTGTAGCACGAGTTGCAGATTGTTGTATCTAAGAAAAATGAATCCATTTATTTAAATTCCATTTAATCATTTGTTCTATTTTCTGATATATACTTTATTTAAATTCTAGAACAATTTAGAAGCATCTCCCCTTGCACAAAATCTTCCACCTTTTTGCGCAATATCACAACTCTCCCTTCAAAACCCTCCCTCCGCTCTCTACGCTATTTGACACAAAATTCTTGAACCCTAGTTAATCGAATTATTCTTCTTCTTGCCACCTCACGCATACCACCACCGCCACCAACCTCAAGTGACAGAGCTATCACTACCAACCCTTTTCTATTGACTCTCAACCACTCATCATTGATAAAAACCTTACCCAAATATACATTTGGAGTAAATCTCTCCCCTGTTTAATAAACACAAACACTCATTTACACCTTGGTTTTTTTTTTTTTTTCCTAACCACGGGTATCCAGGTTGAAGACTAGTCCCATGAGCCCATACTAACCCGACAATCGCATGAATCGGGTCATACCGAGATTGAATGAGAATCATTCAACTTTCATTGAAAAGTAAAAAAGTAGTAAAGAGTATTAAACACCCCGTGTGAGTGACCTAAGATGTATCTAATGGAAGTCAAACTTAGGACGTCCGAGTTTATGATTCGTATAAAATTCATTGCTCCCCAACTACGCATACCTCCATACATAAAGCGCTCTCCCAAATTATCCTCATTGCTCATGAACTCGTCTTTTGATTGGCCTCTGATGCACGCATTAGCGATTAAAGCTTGCATCAATAAATTGATTGAACGGCTAAGATGCATGAAAGGTAGTTACGGACCCGTTCATAGCCACAAAAGGCAAAAGGGATGGAAGTACAGAAGAGCGGCGGCGGGAGCTAGCGTTCAAAGGGTGCCAATTGTTTTCTTCCGTTGACGCAAAAAGTTGGCAAAAAGTTATATGCTTGCGTGCCAACTCAGGGCTCCAATTCCACTTTGCTTCCACGTTTGCACCTCGGATGTTGAGTCTCTCACACCCGTAGGAGGACAAAGAGTTCCATCCTCCAGCCTTTCTGACCGAAACCAGCGGGGCTTTAAATACTGGAAAACCTTGTAGGTAGGTTTTTCAATGACTGATTCACTCTTATTTTACCTCTTGCGATTGACAGTTGGCGGCGGTTGCCCTTTCTGCCCAGATAGATTCACGTGTTGTGTATTGACTCTTTCAGACCTTCTTTGTTACGTAATTACATATGTCTCCCAAAACAGAAAGTAATACACACAGTGTCGACACTTACACGTGTTATCATCACGTGTTAAAGTTGCCCACTGTTTTCTTTCTTTTTCTTCGGTAAAGCAGAAGTGTCACTGTTGGCAGGTGCTTACTTCCCACGTGTTATAAATGCGTGGCCACGTAAGGGTAATATCGTAATTTAAAGTGTCAGGTAGAAAATTCCTGGTAAGGCGGAACATTTTAGGTTACACATGTCAATCGATAAGGGCGAGTGACTTGGGCGCGTTTCCAAAATCCATCGAAGCGCTTTTCCCTGGATTTTGTGTTGGAGAAGGAGAGAATTTATTTTGGTAGCAAAGGGAGAAGTACAGAGAATTGCAGCATTATTATTTATGTGATATATATATATATATATAAAGGGTTATTGTTTGTTACGGTAAACGTAAAATCAGTTTCTTTTGTCGGTTTTCCGCTACGGTGGGCGTCAAAGCAATCTGTCCTCTTCTTCAGCAACAACGTAGCCACCGCTTCATCAATTTTCAATCAAATTGCTTACTGCGGAGAGTCTTCGTAGCTTTTCTTTTGCCCTTTTCGGCTCTCGATCTTCTCTGATCGTTTCATTGATCGACTTTGTGGGTGCTTAGGTATTTACGGGCATCTAAGGTATGCTTTTCCGGCGAAACTTCATCTTATTCCGATCGATCATCGTTTGATCATTGTCATAAAGTTTATGATCTCATGTTTTACTTTTTCTTGCCGTAATCGTTATTAAAATTTATTGGTTTGTGATGTTGAAATTTATCTTTTCCGATGTCTTGGAGTATGACTAGGCGATCTTCTAATAATTTTACAACTGCTGGATAGATTCTCATGTGCCATCGATAACTTTTAATGTTCGTGAAGGCAAATATGTTATGCGATAACGGCATCTGGTTCTTGTTATTTTGGCTTCGGCTGGGAGTTAGTTGTTTCTCTTTTATCTTTCTCCCTTTTTAAGGATCAGTTCATGAACCCTCAATTCCGGTCTCTGTTCAGGAAATTCATGTTTGATTTTGCAGAATGAGTTGGTTTTTAAACGATTCTTCAGAATATCTGAGAAAATCTTTTGAATCCGTTGGTAGTGGTTTTTATTTACTTTTTTTTTTTGTTGGGAATTTTCGTGTTTGAGAATTTAATTAGTTGAATTTCGGTTCCGGATGGAGTTGATTGCAATCAGTGATGCTTTGTGACAGAGTATACTGTTTTCCATATTATTTTGTTGTTATGGGAAAATTATTTGACTGTCTTTTGGCTTGTGCTCTCCATATCTAACATTGTCATGGCAGTCTTTGTTATTTCACTTATTTCTTCTGCCTTTTCTTCATCTCTCATCTGACAAAGTCAAAATAGGAAAATCTGAAATATGGAAGGGAGAGAGAAATATGGACTTCTCGTTTGAGGCAAATTCATTGTTACAAGTAGAAGGTGCCATTTTTTTTTTTTGGGG
>NC_056562.1:15152608-15169524 GCF_013358625.1 Macadamia integrifolia | reverse complement strand
TGGGGTGGGGGTGGGGGTGGTGGTGGGGGTGTGTTCTTTTGGTTATGCTATTCGAAGGTGGGCTTTGTTTCTAAGCCATGCACTGTACTTAAACTAATGGGAAGTAAAATCATGCAGAGAACTTGATAGACTGGGATTGTATTCTCAGGGCCACTTTGTCATGGTTACCACTAGCATTCTTTGATTTTGTTGTCATTTGCATCATACCAGCAACATGTAAAGTGGAAAGTCTGAATCATAAGCTGGAATATGAAAAGAAAGTGTTAGAGGATGACATTAAGGAATATAGTTTAGCTTATGAAAATTTCTTAATTAGTAAAGCAATTCTACTAAAGGATCATTGTCTTTACGGTAGAAATGCAAGAACTTGATGCTTCAGTACGTAGGCATCTTCATAAGTAAACAATTTCGGTCTAGATCTTGTTCTTGTTCTGACCGTAATGCCAAATTGCATCTTTGTGTCTTGGTATAGGATATGATTCGGACAGTTTTCTGATAACAATTAGTGGGCATCAAATATAACTACAAAATAAGAGGCAGTACAAAATATTCAGTGGTTTCTAGGAGTCGATTTCCCTCTTATAAACTTCTTTGTAGGTGACCTCCATATTTGATGCTGCTTTACTTGTTAAAACTTCATGAGTCTAGTATACCAAAACCGTTGCTGAACCTGAACTAATCATACTTTTCTTACATTCTCAACCAGAGTTGGATGAGTCCCTTGAGTTGGCTACTTTGGGGGGTGTCTGGAAAGGTTTACCCGCCTGTCACCTGAATGAGAGATACTATTTCTAAGATCTGAGCTGCTGGAACAAGAAGGATTTATTCCTTGAACAAAGGAATCAGGTGATTATTCCAAGCACTAGTATTGAACTTACCCGCACTGGCTGCATCATTCTATTGTCATCGGTTATAACCCTATTCTACAAAGTTTACATGAGTGGCATAATTATCTGAATATAGTGATGAGTATTATCTAAATATATCCTCACATTAGATGGTTCATCATTAGCACTATCTTCTCCATCCAAAAATCTTTCCCCCTGGGGTACAATTAGTTGGAGCTTTGGAAGCTCTTAGGCTTCATATAGAGCCTTATATAATGATAATGATTGCTACTTTGGGATTTTCCCTTGATTCACTCTTTAAGGTACATTAGAAATTTATTTAGAAGGGGTTTTAGCATCAGTAAGATTCCTCTTGTAGTAGGAAGGTTTATTTTGAAATAGGCATTATAGGATTCGAAAATCTGTATGCTGATTTTGATGCATTTGAATTAAGTGTTTCTTCAATATATATCTTTCAAGTGCCTTTGGTTTCCATTGTTTTCGTTATCTGTGATTAGGTTTTGTTGATTTCGATCAGTATGCAGTTTTATGGGAAGATAATTTTTCTTACTTAAGCATATTCAGCTCCTTATAGTTCCCTTATTCTTCATGACTTATCTGAACAATGGGACATATGCAATTTCATAGGTATGTGGCTTTAGCCTGGGAAAATGCCTGTATATGCAGGTGAGAAGGGTTAGTATGATTGTGTTCTATCTTTCTATTTATTCATCTCTAACTCTATAATTTTCTCTCTAAATATTCTCCCTTCTCCAAAGGCTCACCTCAGTGGTTACAGCATTCTAAAGTGTTGTCCTTCCAATGGATTTTCTCATAATTTTTTTTACTGTTATCACCCAGAAATCCTATTGCTTCTTTAGAAGATTAGATCATCCCTGTCAGCTCGAATTTTGCTGACATTCATATTCAGTAAGTTCTCCTGACCTGATCACGTAATTTTTTTATATAGTTCAGTTCAAAACTTGTCAGTCTAATGTGCATCTATTTTGACTTACAACTGGTTTTTTGCTTTTCCAAGTAGGTGATTATTTTTCATGACAAATAGACTACTAATGCAGTAGCCTCATTTGAGGGGTGGATTGGTTGATGGCTTTCTTATTTGCAGTTTAAGCTGGTCTTTGAAAGGTGTTTCATGGTCTATTTCCTATGAAACCATTTCTTCTTCTGAAATCCTGAGTTCCCATCATGGTTAGTGGAGTTGGAGGTTGTATTTCCAATTTACTGGATTGTCACATTGTACCTTGCCAATATTCTTGATTCAACTTAACATGCAGTAGCATTATCATGCCTGGACTGGCATGATCCAATGTGGAGACCCAGACCGATAAGTACCAGATCCAAACCTGGTTGGCCGGAAAGGCGATATTTAGATATTTTATTTATTGGGTTATTCTTGTTTTATGTAAGATAACATAGGATAGTTTCCTAGTTTGGGTTGAATTCTATTTCTGTTTTTAGAATGTAATTAGGAGTCTTTCTCTCTCTCTCTCTCTCTCTCTCTCTTTTTATGTATATATATATATATATATATACATACGGTTGCAATCGATTCTCAGATTATTGGGATGAAAATTTGAGTTTGAGTTTGCCTTCACGGGTGCGGTAAGTTGACCATTCCGTTCTCCCTTCTTCTTCTGTTCGTTTCTTTTATCTTCCTTACATCTTGGGTGCTATCCTTCTTTCTTCTTCTTTCCTTAGTACCACTTTCCTCCACGTATTTTGAAAGATACCACTCCCCTCCCTTGTACTTTAGAGATTCTATTAATCCTCCCATTAGTCACTGACAGTGTTAAAATGACATGTAAAGACAATATTACCCTTGTATCTAATACGTATCATTTCTCTACCCTTTCCCTCCTCTTCCTTGTATTTGGATTGGCTGGACCTGCTTTCAAGCTCTCCTGATGCAGAGAAGAAGAAAGAGTGCAACAAGGTATTCTCCTCCCTCTTCGCAACTCATCGGGTATAGGAGAAATCACACTTGGGAACTTAGGTATTCTCCTCCCTCTTCACTTCTCGTCTCTCTTCTCATCTCTCTTTTTTGTAATTTCTCAACGAAAAAAGGTTGCAGAGAATATATACCTGGAGTAGCAGAGAGAAAGCTTGAATGTTGTATAGAGATAACTTGAAAGTTGCAGAGGTCTCAAATTGCTTCTGGGGTCTCAAATATGTGCTTGAATGTCGAAGGATACCAGCCACCTCAAAATTCCATAAAAAGCAACCAAACCAATTTAGGGGTACTAATGAGAGAGAACAAAGAAGGGAAAAAATGGGCGAAGTAAAGTATTCAAACACCACAGACTTACCTGTGGAGAGTTGCAGACTCTAATTCTGGAAATATGAGCAGAGAATGACGATAGTGGAGGCTTTGCAGCGGCATCATAGAGAGGTTCAACTGAGAGAATTTGAGGCAAAACGATTTTATCCAAATAGATGGTGATGAGTCGAATACGAATCAAGGGTTTCAGAACCCCTCAACAATCGGAGCTTTACAATGAAGGTTTGAGCATCAACCGTACATCTAGGGTTTTCCTGAGGTGAGCTTCAATGAGAGAAGGGTTTCAGACTGTCTGCCACAAAGACGATGACCCCTTTTAGGGCTCTAAATGCCAGTCTTGGTATTTTACATCATGAAAGGTTAATTTGGGAATTATATATCATATTTTAAGGCTGATGTCATCACTTAACAGGGTTATCTAATTGAAGGGGTACGATTGATAGAATCTTTAAACTACAAGGGAGGGACTAGTATTTTTCAGAATATGTGGGGAAAAGTGGTATTAAGGCAAAGTACTGGGGAGGGGAGTGCAATTTCCTCTTCTGTTTTTATTTTTATCTTTTATTATTTCTTCCCCTACTACTATCGAACAAACAGTGCTGGGAGAGGTTGGATCGATCTCCCTCATCCCTTGTTCTTTCACTTTTAAACTTGGGGCTTGAAATCGCTACCTCTGGGCGAATCTACCTGCAAAGCCCCAGTCCGAAACTTTCCTGGAAGCCTACAGACCTAGGTATCTCTCTTTCCCCAGGTTTAGTTTCAGAATTTAAATATCATTTCTTCACTTTGCTGTTCTGGGTGTCCTTTAGCTGATTAAAAGAGATCTGGGTGTGAAGACTATTTGCCAGAATTTCAGGTCAATCCATGACTGCATGAGAGAGTTCTCTCATCTGAAACAGATTATGGTCCATCGCAGTACCTGTTTAACGCGAGGAAGAAGGAAACTGATTCTTAATATTTCCATACAAGGCCATATTTTTATTTTTTACAAAAAAAAAAAAAACCCCATATTTTTTAAGTTGATTCTAACTACTATCGGTCCCTTTTCTAAAATTCCAGTTCTTATTTGCAGTTTGGTCCTATTACTTGTTTACTTTACTAATAAGGGTGTGAACTGCTCCAGAATTTAAAAAATTGCCATTTTCCTTATCATTTGAGTTGCTATCACTTGGGGTGGTCAACTTATAAGGAGTAAACTAAGGCAGACATCGCCCATCTCGCAGACCGGGTTACCTCAGAAACATCTAACAACTCACTTTGGACTAATGTTGATAACTTCACAACTCTTCAGACCATGATGGCATCCGACACAATCCAATAAGGAAGAGTCCAATTCAGTTTGGGGATTCTTCCAACTCCATTCCACAACTCTCTATTTTTCCTCTCAGCCAACATCCCCATTCCTCCCAATCATCACGACCTGAATTCTTTTGGAGGGAATGTGGGTTCTCAACAATGGGTCCTGTCTCACGTTGTCCTACCACCACCTGGAGTTGATTGACCTCTTGGTCATGATCTTTATGGAGCTGAAAGAGGGGCCAAGTTGGATTTTCTCGCCTTCTACGGGGGTCACAATCTGGAGTAGAGCCTTGATTGGACTCATAGGCTGGACTGCTGGAGATCTTCTTTGATGGTATGGCTTGAGTGAGGCAAGGAAACTCTTATTTGCCAAAGCCAAGTTGAAGGGCACAACTTGATTGTGGTTGATCAAGTACCAACAGCAGAATCAGACTGGAGGTATTGGGCTTGTCAACACCAAAGCTGAAATGAAGGAGGCCATGAACTGGAGATTGTTGCCTGTAGACTACAAGCAGCGTATGCAGCTTCAGTTCTCACAATTGCCGCAGGACAGTATGACCGTTGAGAATATGTGGCAAAGCTCTATTTCTTAGCCACTAGGTATGACTTCGAGTGGGATGAAGAGGTGTTAGTGGCACAGTTCCAAAACGGGTTACACCCTTAGATCATACATGGTGGATCACGTTCATGAGTTGTATAGGAATCTTTAAGTTGTTATAAGCTTGCAGTTTCCGGCAGTGTCCATGAAATAAAAATTCATTGTAAAAATTGGTGTATAGTATCTAAAGTATACATGGATGTCTGTTGCCTTCCTCTTCTTCTCTCTCTCTCTTTGGATTTTTATCAGAACTTACTGCGAGTGCTATACAAAAGAAAATAAAATAACATACACAGATATATCTCTTTTTCGATAATTTATATTTCTTTTTATTTTCATCCACATCTATTCCTTTTGGTGGAAATTACTGAAGAGAAATTTTCTTCTAAATATTTTTCTTTTAAAAAGTCATTTTTTCTCTATAACATCCGTGAGATGTGCAAAAGGAGAAAGCTAACTTAAGGCACAATGGGAGATCCCAAATTTACTTATTTTTTTAAGAGAGATTCCTTATCATGTACAAAGTGGTGGATGGAATAAACAACCAGATGCTATATCTTATTTTCATTTTAGTGACAGGAACTGATACGTATTGTGAAAAAAAATCTCACTTGAAACATTATTTTGTTGACGAACATATATATATATATATATTCTGGCTTAATATGGTCATTCTTCAGATAAAACAAACATGTTACAGATGCATCTTCATATAAGTTAAACTTGAAAAGTAATTGGGTTTTCCCATTCCCAGATTTTTCAAAACACATCATTAATATATTCTTTTGTATAAAGAGAAGAGGGTGCTTACTTTCATGCAATGGTATGTGTATATGTGGAGGCCTTCTTGGATCAAACTTTTGCTAATAAATTGAGGAAAGAAAATTGCTACTTACAAGAAAAACCATAATTTTTAGCTTTTGAGTAGTCTAAAAAATAACCACTCTTCCCTCACACCCACTGACGTCCTTATTTCTATCCCGCTTACCAGTTTCAAATCTTTTCCCCCCTTCCTTCCCTTTCTTGCGTGGCTGATATGAGTGTCTCCATCTCTTATACTCATTCTTCACTAGAGGAACTACCATAATATGCTTGTAATACTTGCATAAAAGTGCTGCTATCATGCACTATATTATGTTAATTTTCTGTGTTAGGTGAGGCATGTTTCATTTGTTCCAATGGCTTCTGGATTTGCTGCCACTGGCCTCTTTCTCCACCCCCCTTAAGAAAATTCTGTTGCCTTGGTTGTCGCTTGCAGTATTGTGCAACATGAAATAATGTTGTAGTGGGAAAGAAAATCTTTGAACTCTTCAATTGAGGAGTTGGTGATAAACTGTGAGCCAAAACAGAAGAGATCGAAGCAGCTCATAGATTTAACTTATTTTAAGAGTAAAAGTTGGTGATGGTCTGTGAGCCAAAACAGAAGAGATCAAACCAGCTAATAGATATAACTTACTTTAAGAGTAACAGAGAAAAGTTGGAGAGGGGTGGGGGGTGGGGGAGAAAATGAAACAAAGATTTTCCCTCATGCTTAAGACAGTTCCACATTCTTGCCTTCTTTCTGAAACTCTCTTGTTTATAAAAAACTGGGGGTGGGTGGGATGAAGTATGGAACATTTTTGAAAAATTTATCAACTAGTACTTGTGGTTAAGTGGCTCCTCATGGATTTCCTTACCTTGGCACTAGGTTTAGTTGATTTCATAATGCAGGTTGAAGGACGATGATTGTATATCTTCTTGCTCTAATGTGTTTTCCCTGACCTCTGGGATGTATCACACCAAGTTGTATGGAAGCTTTAGATTGAGGCGTATATGCTGGTGGTACAGGTAAGAAGGGTTGGTATAGTTAAGCTCCCATCTCTATCTCTATCTATCTATTTCTCCAGTTGTTAGAGCTGTTAATTCCTCTAAACAGATTCTCTCAGAGACATTGATACCACTAGTTAGTTGTTTAGACCATTTGTGTGGTTGTTTGGGTTGTCCATGTCGATTGACTCTATTAATTGTCCACTTTGATTTTCTGAGAATCCCACCACCTTTTTGCCTTGTCCCCCCTTGCTTAGCTTTTAAAACATTCCTAATCTTGATTCTCTAGTGTTGATTTATTTACTGTTAACAGAGACTTTGTTTTGTGTCAAGGTTTATTTACTTCCTAGCCATCTATACTACAGCCAAATCATGTGGATGGCTTGATTGGTCTTTGTTATTTACAGTGTACAACTGAATTATGGTTGGTGTTGCAGGCACCTTTTGAATTCACTGTGCAACAGAAGGAAGGATTTCATTCCTGATATCCTGTATTCCCATTAAGTTTCATTATTCATGAACACTGCAATTTCAAAGATTTAGTTGTACTTCTGCATTGGGAGGGAACAATAGTGATTACCAAGGACTACATTTTTTGATTTGCGGAGGGACTACTTAAGTTGTGCTCATGGAGTGTGTGCTTAGCATTGCCATGCTAATCCAAGCAATAGAGGCTGTGTTGGTATGGTGCTTTTTGCTCATAGCTCTGCGGTTGTTTCTGAGGATGGTAGGATGCTTGGGAATAGCCTATGTGATTAGATTTGCAAGATGATGGTTGAACATGCTAAGGGAAATTGATGAGATTAGAGATCCAGGAATAACCTAAAATTCTTGGTATTGGTGCCTTGCTAGCTTTGACGTGATGGATGGCATCTGCTAGAAGGTTTCATTTAAGAACTCTAATTTGAATTTGGTGTGACAGCTGACTATTTCTTGCAGTGATTGTCTAGTGTGAAGGTTTTTTTTTTTGGGGGTGGGGGGGGGGGGGGTGAAAAAACTGTAAAAATGTGAGAATTGTGTGTGAACCAACTCTCTGTTTTTCTTTATTACGTGAGGGAAGGCCTTCATACTGAAAGCTGAAGACATTATATTGATGCTTCTTGTATTAAACTCACACATGATCACAATCATCAGCTACTGACTACTATTGCATTGTGGCCTGGGTGTTGGGCTGGAAGATGCTTGAGGAAATCTAAGGTTTCGCATGGAACAGAATTAAATCTTTCTCCTCTTTGTATACTAAATTTCAAGTAGGTTTGACAAATTGGTTGGAGCTGGTGTCATCTGAGGTGAAACACCCGGTGTGGTGCCATGGAAGATGATAATAATTTCAAGGTGCAAGGAGGAAGTAAGATTCTCGTTCATATTTCAAAGTAAATTTATGCTTTACAATACTTGAGTAATTATAACTAACAAGATGGAGGAAGTGTTTTCCATTAACACAATGTTGCCTTATTACTATCCGTTTGTCAGTATAGGTGATCATAATTTTCCTCTGAAAAGGGCTGTTATATGTTCTAACAGCTGGGTCCTGTTGTAAGACTTGAGAAGGAGAAAAATGTTTCAGGTGGATAAAGGATGCTTCTTCGATGACCTGTCCTCCTCTATTGGGATTAATTTTTTTTTTATATCCACTTGCCTCTGAAGATTCAATTTGATGTCCAAGTTTTCCACATCTGATCCATTCTAGGGTTTCAAGAATGTCTATAATTGTATTTAATGCGTGGTCAATTCTCAAACAATTCCACAAAGTGGTTTCTACAAGAGGCCAATCATCTTTTGACTGTTCACAGGGGTGCCCCTTTTGTTTATTTGAGAGGATTTCCTGAAACTGTAAAACACTGGATCTGATATTACAACGGTGGAAACTCCAGGCATGGTACAAGGATGGATGTAAGAAATATGGGTATGATTTGTCAGAACTGTGAGAAAGTTTATATTCCTAAGGGCATGATGCTTGCATCTAGAGCTTTTTGTTTATTTCACATACCAATAGATTTTGACTGTCTTGATATATCTTTCTTAATTCTGATCTTTACATGATCAACAGGTCTTTTTGGCATATCCATAAATTGATCTCATTCTGGAGCAAGTGATTTTAGAGGTAGGTGGAATGATTACCATGAGTTTTGTGTAGACCGGAGGTCATAGTATGGAGTTACTGATACCGTTGTGCCTTGTTTGATCATTTTACAAGGCATTAGCAATATGGCAATTCTTTGGTATTCAAGCTTAACTACTGTGTCCTATTTTGCGAGTCCATGTGTAAAAACAGCATATCCTTGTCCTTAATTTTTCCAATTCTAGATCATAGTAGTGCATCTGTGCTTAGTCTCCAGTTTCATCTGTTTCCGTTTTGAATCTATTTGTTAGGGATGATATTATTAACCTTTTTCTCAGGTGAGGTAATTTTCATGCAGTAATGCAGTATGTAGACAAATAATTACTATCTTGGTCCAAAACTTCCAGAGAGAAAAGTTGAGGTACCTTTGATATATGGTGTAGATTTAGTTGGCTGTTTCTTCGTTTGAGTTACGGGCTGGAAAGCATATAAGATCTTTTGTCGTGTTTACCTTTATGAATCTGTCCATGTCCATCATACATTCACAGCCATCTTTAGCCTATACTTATAGTCAGAACCTTGGAAAGAAAATTTTGATGGAATTAGAGGACTCTTTTTTGTTTCAATGGATAGCATGTTTTTATTTGAAACCTTAGTCTGTAGAGATAGAATGCCAATTTTGTTTTTTTCTTCTGATGTGAACTTGGATGTTCAGCCTTTATACAGGTGGATTTCAGTGGATTGTCACTGTGATTCTACTGTCCAAGAACTTTTCCAATTCAATTCAAGATGTACTATAGGACCGATGATAAGTTTAACTTGTTCAACACTAGTATGCATTTCATATTCATTGTTCATGTTTTCTCCCCAAATATAAGCAATGTAGGTGGCGTGGACATTGATATGGGTGTTTGTGTCTGACACGGATAAAGGGTGTCGACACAGAACCTGCTGTGAAAATTCAACTTGCTTATCTGGAAAGAAGATGTATAATCTTGGACATGTCTTTCTTTTTAGGGGGGGAAAGTCTTGGACATGTCATAGGCTGCAAATAAATGCAGTGAAACAATCCAATGTACTAGTATATAATAGCCTTTTGTAACTTCCATAGACTAAATAGGTGAGCTACTTTAAAAGATGGAACAACATGAGTATAAAATGATCTTTCTGCAACTTCTTCTCCTTAACCGAAATGGCATCTTTTGATAAAAGGAAGGATTTTGAAAACCTACATACACTTCAAGCCCCAATATAATTCTAAATTAAAGAGTTGTATCTAAAATCAATATGCTTCTAGTTGTCTTTGAAAAAGAAAAATCAATAAGCCTCTCTTTTTGGGAGGTGATAACAAATTATATACATGATTCTGAGAATCATAGGCCTTCACTTTCTTCTAACTGTTTCTAGCAATTGTATGTCTGCAAATGATATGCTATGATCGACTGGTTTGGTCTAGATCTCAATGTTGAAAAGCATGCTATTTTAGAACCTGGAGTCAAGAAGATAAAGGTTAACTTTAGTATCAAGTGGTGATAGGATTACGTGGGATTTCTGTTTCCCTAACAACCAGTTAACCTCTAACATTGCTTCTAAATTCATTTGCACAATTAGGGCCATTTGTCATTACTTCAATAAGCGATGCCACTCTTTGCTCCACTTTTGCTTCTTTTATCCAGGATCTTTCAAGGTAGTGAACTCCAGATTGTGGTGAGCTTGCAAAGTTCTGACTGACAGACGGGTATGTGAATCATGTGTATTGGCTTTGAGAGAGGAGCAAAAAGTTTATCCAATCCATTGTGATCCATCAATTTTTAATTTGGTGGTTCATGTGGATATTCTTTATAGTTTAGATCATAGTTGTGAAGGCATCGTCTAGGCGACGCCTAGGCGTCCAGGCGGTTTGCTTGGGCCCTAGGCGACAGTCGCCTTATTGCACTACATGCCGCCTTGTGTTTTGACACTTATTTATGCCAAATAACATTTAAGTAAATGCTTTTTATATTTATTATTTCATTTACTTAAGATATTATTCATAAATAAGAAAATACCCCCTATTTGAATCCAATAAAAATAGTTTAAAAATCAAATTTCAAAAGGATAAAAAGTCAACCCCCAGTCCAAGAAGAAAAACTGGATTTTGGTTATAGAAGCGATTTTTAACTTTTAAATGCTAGAGTTTTTCTCAATTATGAAAATTTTATAAATTCTATCATATTAAAACATTGCTAAAAACCAAAAGTCCGGTAAAATAATTTTTTGTTTTGATATCCATAAAATTATTTTCATTCAGACGATTTTAACAGCATTCGCGCACTTAAAAATAAGTTTGATCGGAGCATAACTTTATCATTACAACTCAGATTTAAGTAATCTTAGACTTGCTGGAAAGCTGGTTTTATATTATAACTGATACAAAAAGTCTCATGTAAAAATAATATCATTTGACTAGTCAAACTTATTATAGAACCAGAGCATTTCTCAAAATTTTTATTTTTTATAACTTAATATGACTTAATGTTAATTTTTTATGATTTAATATGAAGAAATGTTGATTTTTAATGACTTGATGTTGCTTAATCTTGATTTTTTATGATACAAGGTATATATAGCTTACTAAACAATGTTAGAAAATAGGAAAAATAAAAAATAACAATTGGTCGCCTTGTTCGCCTCAAGGCGTTCGCCTTCTCGCCTAAGCTTTTAGACAACCCTCCACCGCCTTGGTTCGCCTTGTCGCCGTGACAACTATGGTTTAGATAGGTTAAAGTTTAATCTCTGGATAGAAGAGATGGATATCATGGGGAAGGTTATGGTTAGGGTAGTCCCTTGTGGTGATCACATAGTACCCTCATAATTGACTACAAGTTTTATATCACACACTTGAGAAATAATCACTAACATTTTTCTTTGTCTGGTCTAAATTCTGATAGATCTGTGAAGCTTCAGCTGCTCAGAATAAAAATTTAGAGTTTTGGACTGTTTTTTTGAATCTCAGTATGGTGATTGGTATTGTGTGCTGTTATTTGAAACTTGAGAGATTATTCCTGCTTCATCCAGATTAAACTTGAGTCAAGTTTGTGATCATTTAACTTTCTACTTCATTCATGGTATGGCTTTGTTGGTTTTGGTACATTTTGTGACCCTTCCCCTCTCCAGATCCATAAGCTTGTTGCAAATTTGGGTCGTGTAAAATATTGTTTGATATCTCTCGAGTAGTTTTTAATTATACAATGTAACATGACAAGTTTAGCAAGCTAAGCTTTGATCCGATGTGTAGACCTGATTAAATGATCAATACTTACAGAGAGTACTGATATAATGTTGGGGAGACAGCATCACAGAACTGAAAGCTGTTAGACCTCGGATGAATAAAAGTAATATGCATTAGAAAACAAAAACCTCAAATGAAAAAAAAAAGTAGGATTTGGGTACCTCTTGGGATCAGGTTAGAAGCTTACTCTGACGATCATCTGTTTTTTAGAACACCTCCTCTGCAAGCTCTATGTACGGCTTATATCATCAGATGTTTTCCAAATCTTTTGTCTGATTTGTCTTCCTATTATCCTTTTAATTTTATGATTGTGCGGGTGATATTCAAAAATCCTATAAATCAATACCATTTACCTAAGAAGGAAAATGAAGAGTAAGAAAGAATACGTGAAGAAACAGTTCTATGAAAGTTTTCATAATAACATGTATGCAGAGCTCGTGCTACAGAAATGGAAGGTGGGTTGAATGGCTAATGGCATGGAATGTAAAATTGTATGTCATGGTATCTTTTTAGATACTCTTCTGGAAGATTTCCCAAGTATTCCCCACTGTAGTGTATATTGAGTAGTAGTACTCATCATCATTCCGAGTGTAAGAAAATAAGTGGCTACTACTGTGCGAATCTTGAAATAATTTTATAGCTGAACTTATTTCTCATGTATGTGATTTAGCTCATTGTGCAAAATTTCACTTCAGACTTTTTTGGATGCTTTTCCTTTTTATGCAGGTGGGTCTTCTTTTGCTCTTTCTAGATTCTGCTCTGGAACCTAAGTCCTCTTGGACTTTGAGGTGGCATTATTATGGAGCATAGGCATTTGTTTGGCAAATCCCAAATTTTTGATATGGAGCATGATCAGAACCGGAATCATATACCTTCTGAGCAGCCTTATGTGCATCTAGGTAACGTATTTAAAGGTTAAACCTATATATATATATATATATATATGTCTATTACATTTAAAGAGGGAGCTTTAAGTCATGTGGCATCCATGCATGGCACTTGGGACTTCCTCTTTGATGGGTCCTGCCAAGGACATATGGGCTGGCACTGTATGCCATTGTAGTCCATTAAATGGTGATTATCACCAGTCCATAGATTGTCCTTATGTTAAAAATACTCAACTCTCTTGTTTGTGTTGCAGGCAGGGTTGGTCCTCCAGAAAATGGTTCTGTTTATCCAATTGAAAGCATTTCGACAACTGCCGTAACTTCTGCCTCCCAGTGGAATTCAGCATTGAGGTCAAGCGAGTATCCATCCTCAAGTCTCAGCATAGAAGTACCACATTATCGACCGGCTTCCGGAGGCTCATCTTATGATTCCTTCCTGCAGCCATCGGCTGTTGGGAGCTACTGCCCAGCCTCACAGAATTATACTCACCATGCATCTTCTTCTAGCAATTACAGAAACACAGTTCATGGTGTTGAGGGTAGTGTTGTTACTCCTACTGTTGGTGGTGGAAGAGGGTCACGTAAAAGAAAAAGCCCAGCAATTTCTATGGTTTGTGAGAGAGGTAGTACTAGCAGATACTACAATGCTGGAAGTTCCTCTAATGTTTCTATTTCCTCCAATGTGCGGCAGGAGAAACCTAATTTACTTTCTCAACACTGGGTTTGGGACCCCATCAGCATGAACTCCAGTTATAGAGGTGGAAGTCTGTCAATTGGGAATGAAGGTTCACAAAGGAATGTAAGAAGCCAATCTACTCTTGATTTGGAAGCTAATCTAGCTAGAACCCACTTGTCAAGCAGTGTTTCTCGCCATCCCCATTCCTCTGGCCATCCAATCGATCATTCTGGCATGATGGATCTTGCTTGTCTTGGTGTTAATGCAACCACTCAGGAATGGAGCCATAATTCCATGCCTCTTGCTGCTCGAGGAAGAATTCCAGCTTTAGGTTTGTGGATATACTCCCCTCATTGTATCCATTTTTTCCACTGTTCTTTTCATTATAACTAAGAAAAATTTCTGTGGGATTGCAGATACCACTGGCCTGAGTAACCAGACCAACCAGTTTTTGGGTGTCTGCAACAGTAATGGTTCTGTAGAGATTGGTGGGTACCAGAATGATTGCATTTTGAGCAGAAATCCTGCTATTCCTTTGCAAAATCTTCATGGTAACCCAACTCAAGCTGTGAGGAGTGGTCGCAGTAGCTATTACCAAAGATCATCTGCGCCCATTTACAGGGCCTCTTTGAGCTACCCACGCTTGGGGCACGTCTCAAATTCTTCTGAAGATGGCCTGCAGTTGGCATCTGAAACTTATTCTTCAAGACATTTTAGGTCATCATCTACTGTGGGGTGGCGTAGCAATGACAGGAATGGAAGACCTAGGATAACGTATGGAAGGTTCCGATCACATTCTGATGAAGCAGGTGGCAGTGATAGATTGGTATCTGAGGTTTGTATTTTCATTTTTATCAAGGAATCTTTACTTACTGCACATCATTGGTGTCAATTCCAGTATATCTATTGAATACTTGCACATATACATGGAGGGGTATTCTCATAGGTCCAGCCTCAGGGAAATTGAGGCTAAATGTATGTGGTAGGATGATTGTAACCATCTACTTGTCCATTTGGTTGGGTGGTCCAAAGTTCTGTGGGGGTGGATTGTCCTTTCTGATTTGGTTGTATGGCATTAGAGATCTGGATTGAACTAGTTGGGCTTTTGTATATATTGGACTGCCCTAGTGGTCCAAATATAAGAGATGCACCTTATATGAAAGAACCAAGTACACACAGAATTGTGATGAGGTAAAAAGAATATTCGACTAGCGGATAGCAGTATGGGGTCCTTCTTCAGGTGACAATGGCCTTGTTTCGTTGGACCAAATTTCTCCTCTTATTAGCCTCTAGAGCTTTGTAAATGATGGTAGATTGGTAGTATGTTGCAAGCCACGTTCTCTATTAGCAGAACATTTTTTGAAAGAAGAAAAAACTGAGCATGCCTTGTGGTGTTTTTATTTCAAGCACTTGACGCCAAACCGACCATAGAATGTTTCTCAACTCTAATTGTTCATTGGCAGGGTCTTATGATTGTAGATCGCTCAGCCTTTTATGGTTCCAGGAATTTGTTTGATCAGCATAGGGAGATGAGGCTGGATGTGGACAACATGAGTTATGAGGTGTTTATAATTCTTCTGTTTCTTGCTCTTTTTGATAATTTCTAGCTTTTAATCAAGTCTGAAACGTCAAAATTGTTGGCCTTGAGCAGGAACTCCTTGCTCTAGGAGAAAGGATTGGGAGTGTCAACACAGGCTTGTCGGAAGATATGAGTTCGAAGAGTATGACAGAGACAATATATTGTTCCTCAGATCAAATACAGGAGGAAGGAAATTGTGCGATCTGCCTGGTAAGATTTAACTTAACTGTGCTTCCAACTATTTAACATTTTAATCATTAATTTGAAAATATTTGAACTGTTAATTCTGTTCCTAATTGACAGGAAGAGTATAAGGACAGGGAGGAGGTCGGGACACTGAATAACTGTAGCCATGACTACCATGTGAAGTGTATAAAGAAATGGTTGTCAATGAAGAATGTCTGCCCAATCTGCAAGACGCCTCCTGTCGCAGATGATTCGATGGACAATTAGCCTTGGTTTGCCAATATGCATCTGGCTGTGTCCATCTTTGTAAATATATTTGGGCTTATGGATCGTCTCCTAAAGGAAGGAGACAGACTAGCCTGCAAATTTGTATATAGATGATGTTCAAAATTCAATTTCAATTTCAATTTGGTCAGTTATTCACAGATAAAACTTGGTTTATGATTATGTGTGGGGGATCAATGTGTCATTGGTGATGAATCAAGGATTTTAAACTTGGAAGCGTTCTCTCCACAGTTCGACCCAAATAACATCGTTGAAAACCCTAATCTTCTCTAAATCAAACCCAACATCTCCCACAATCGCTCGAGCCCAAGAACCTGTCTCACTACCAAATAAGCTTTAGGAAGGAGGAAGAAGACTCATGATGTGAAATCAGTGTTTCCATCAGAGATCGAATACCTGATTCGTCCAACTCTCCTCTGCGGTTGACCACCCGAACAAGGTTGTCGGAAACAACCAAATCCAGCGACGACGGCGAATTCCCGGTCGTCTTACAAAGGAGAAATCAGTCGTTGAGTTCAATCGATCTGCAGAGTACAAAGTTTCAGTCGCTGCTAGTGCGAGTAAAGAGAGGTCTCTAAGATTTGGAAAATTACATCCGTCCAAATCGAATGGGAGATAAAAGAATTGGAGAAAGCGAGAAAAAGAAAAGAGGGTTACATCCGTCCAACTTCTTCTAGGGTAGTTTGTTCTTTTTTTCTTTGTTCTTTCCTTTTTAATCTTTAAAGGGTTTCAGAAAGGAATTGAAGAGACCGACAAAGAGAGGAGAGCGAAAAGAGAAAAGAGTGTTTAGGGTGAAGGGAGACTTTTTTTTGAGTAGCAAGGTTGAAGGGAGACAAAAGAGGGTATTCCATGTGTTACTTAGGACAAGGTTGCTACTTACTCGGTCGGTTTTGCCCCTGTTCTTTTTTTTTTTTTTCAACTATTCTACCTCCAAAACGGATAATCGATTTGGATCGGTCTCAATTGATACATGAGTGATACTTGAAACCATGCTCAGGACAGCAACTCAGCTAACCGGATTTAGGCCCAACAGTCGTGTTTTAGTAAAAAAGGGTAATATAATCATTTCACTTTAGAGTCAATACAATTAGACAGGAGAGGATGTAAGTGTAATTGTAAATAATGCACGGGAGGATCTTAT
>NC_056562.1:15102235-15152291 GCF_013358625.1 Macadamia integrifolia | reverse complement strand
GAATTTGCTCTTAATCCATCTTTCTAAGTTATTTTAACTCTTTTTTTTTTTTGAAAAAGGTTTTAACTCTTTTTTTTTTTAAAAAAGGTTTTAACTCTTTTCCTCATTCTCTAGAACCTGCTTAAGCTTCAAGAACCCTCAAAATCATTAATTTATTATTTAATCGGATCAGATAATTATTTTTTCGGATAATTCGGATTTTAATCTAAATACCTTTATTCAGATATGGATAACCCTAAAAGAATATGAATGCAAATTTGAATTCGGATTTCGACTATCCATTTACATCCCTAATATAACCTTTTCAATGGACTAAGAAAAGGTATTTTAGGCCATCGACAATAGGATTGGGATCCTTTCTTGCGCAGTGACTGCCCAGTCTTGCCCATAGTTATTTGGACAATCAATAAGTATTCAAGTGATGATCTAATGACTTGATACAATGCCTCTGTTTTAATTAGTAGAAGCACAATCGTTGGATCACCGTGTGGACACATATCGATCACCAAATAGCTATGGACTGACTTACATGATTACTGCTCAAGAGAGGAGCCGGATCCTCGACAATAAGGGCAAGAGTTAATGCAACATTTACTATTCTTTTCAACTGAAAAAACATTTACTATTCCAATCAAATTGTTAAATCACATTGGATGAAGAGATTCTCTCTTTCTATTGGATGAAAGAAAATTTTTACATTTGCTAAATGAGAGAGTAATGTTCTTTTATAAAATTTGCAGCCCCTAACCATAATGATTGTAGGATCTCATCCTTGGTAATTTGAGAAGTCAAAATTTGGTGCATTCTATATTTCAGTACAATTGGCTTTTAAAATAATAAAATCCTATTTTAGTGTTTTCATGCTTCTCATCCGGTGTGGGATTCTTTTGATTGTGGTCTTGCCCTAGGGCATCAGTAGAGATCGACATTGCATCGACAAAGATCATGACATTTCCTTGATTGCTATCATCTTCAAGTTGGGAGATTCTTCTTTTGGCCTTCTGCAATTCCCTGATTTTTTCCATGGCCGATCAATCCTCTCTGCAACTCGCTCAGGTAGTCTCTCCCAAACTCAATGGGAAGAAGCCTGGCTATTCCACTCACCATATAATTATCATGCCATTTGTAGAAGAAATGTTCTTAGTTACATTCTCTCATAAATCATTCACTCTTGTAAATCATTCTCACATAAGACCAAGGCAAATAGCATTCATGCAAACTGTGTACTAAATACCCTGGCCAGAACTGTTCAAAGAATCAGGTGCCACTTCAAATAAATTTACCAGCATAAATAACAAAACGATTATTAATTTCACAATCTCATCTCCATATTAGACCAATAGACAATTTTCATTGCCTACAAATTTCAGTACAGAACCATCATTTGCACTGATCCACGAATCAAGTAAATATGCAACTTTCATATGATGTTAGTGTCACTTGAGTTTCTTGTGTGTTCCTGGCAATTATATAGATAAATTGCAAGTGGAGTAAAAATATTGACAGAGTGCTTCACCGTGTCCTTTAGACCACCTTACTGCAAAAAAAGAACCCAGATAAACTACTTCAACAATCATAGACAAAACACATCTATACCTCAAAACTTTCCCAATAACATACTCCTTGAAGAGTAGCTTCTTAGAGAAGTGAATCCTAGCCGGTGATTTCGCGTGTAGAATGATATCTATCTGAGATGCTCATAAGTCAACTTTCAAAAACTTCTCCATCCATGTACTGTCTGTGAACCATCTTCTTGTAATCTGCAAGAGGGGATCATAATGACACATTCAGCTCAAGTACCAAGGGTTTTGGTTCTCACTTGCCATTGATAAACATGCACGAGATACTATCTGATATCCTAATTAAATTTCTAGAAAGATTGCAGGGGGGGAAAACTGATTGTCTTTTACACTTTGTTTCAAAGCAAATTTATAATTTCAAACATAGATGTACCAATAGAATATCATCTGGTAGCTCAGGAGAAACCGATTAAATGGGCTTCTAGGTATTCTATTAACAGAAAATGGTTTTGTGATATAACGGTTACACCTTTTAATTTCTCAAAGTCTTAAACTTCTCAACCTTTTCTTTGGTGCACCAACAGAATCAGGATTGCTTATGGGTATCTGTATATGTAACAGGTTAGGGAAAAGGGAAGATAGGACCAGAGCAGAACCAAATTGAGCATGTTAGTACTGCACTTTTGAACCATAACCATCCCTGAACCAGTGAGATTCACTGGGAGATTAGCTTGCAACAGGATCCAGTGGAAGATTTAGATTGCTATGAAGATAGTGCTGACTAAAACTCTGCATAAAATATAGGAAAGGAGCTTAAAAGAAGGCTGGACTCGGAGAGTCTCTAACCCATCCAACTACTAACACTTGAGCAATTAAAAATAAAGAAATAGGACTCTTAACTGAACTGATAAAATAAATCCCATATTTTTTCTCCTACTCATATTTAGCCCATTTAAATGGCGTACTACAAAGAAAAGCCATTGGGACCAAAAGCCTAATACATATGTAGCACAACCCAGAGGTCAGACAATCTGGTCCACTTTTTACCGATTAAAGCATTTAAAGGGAAAACATGAATAATAAGATGAGATGGGTTAACAGATGTATGAATCCCACCTTCCTGGTTGTTCCATAGAGCTGCAGCATAACTGTTTAGAGGACTATCAATATTGGGTTCTGCAAATGAGGATAAAGAATAAGGCGAAAGCATGCACAGTTGAAAAAAGAAGAGGAGAGAGAGAGAGAGAGAGAGAGAGAGAGAGAGAGAGGCTCAAGGGAAGATAGTAAACCCAACATACCTCCCAGTAGGCTCTGAATGGACAAAAGAATGGTTCTGCAATCATAAGCTGATGACCACTTGTCCTGGAGAAGAACATTGAAAGGACTACATCAACTAGGTTGCCCAGAATTCTTTTGATAAAAGGAGTGCTCAAATCAGGGAAAGGAGAGTGGAATCGAATTATTCTCCCTCCTCTGCTATGGAGGGAAAGTCCACGCTGGAGGTTAAATTCATCCAACTAAAGAATATTAACCCCCAGAACATAAAATTGGTTAGACCCATAATTTGCAGGTTCAACACCTGAATGTGTTTTGCAGGGGAGAGGAAGGAGAGGGAAATGTGAACTTCTTGCTCTCCCAATTTGACTTCTGCATTGCTCTTGAAATAATGTGAGTATTACTAAAATATTTTTACTAGAAAGATCAATACCTGGAGGATGTCAAGACAAATGTTGCCATACTGATCAACATTGGGATGGAAGCACATTGTCTCAAATTTAACCTGGGGAGGCTTAAAAGGGTAATCCAGGGGAAACCGCAAGGAAAGCTTATATGATAAACCCTCGTACATTGTTCCTTTGCCACCCTCGATAGTGCCACTCCAGGAAAAGATGCTCTCACCTTCAGGGAAGGCTGATACCCCAAGATCACCTCCACTCATCTTTGGATAAGAAAACCATCAAATGAAAACTGTTGAGAAAGAAACAATCGCCAAAAAGAAAGGGGGAAGGAAAGAAGAACAACAAAGCAAACAGAACCTTGGGAAATTTCTACTTCAATAACAACTTCCAACATGCATAAGCTTACTCTTGTAATGTGTGAGATGTGAAAGAAAGTATGGCTAGAATTTCCTAAAAAGTCAAATTCTATCATTCAATCTACTAGGGGGGAGAAAAAAAAAAAAGACTGGACTTCATTACTGATTATCTTGCCTGAACGACTTAGATGATTGGCGTTTTTCTTCTTCTTCTTCTACTTCTTTTGAGATGTGATCTATGAAGACTGACAGTCAAACTGATAAACAAACCGAAATCTTATGGGCAGATTACCCCATCATTCAGAATGAGTGCAATAAAAGTTGAATTTAGACCCTTGTCAATAACTTCCCTTATAAAATTCATCAAAACCCCAACAAGAGCATCCTGCACATGGTCCACAGATTTGTGAAAGAATCTCACCGATAACCCATGAGGTCCAAGGGCTCTTTATCCTTGTTAAACTAAAAAATGATGTTCTAAACTTATTGTGGGAAATCACCATTTTAATCATTCAGCCTTCTTGCAACCTAAAACAGAAATTATTATCTAAAGAATGCATATCCATCAAGTAAAGCCTCCCCAATGTCCTTTTGTCAACCTCAAAGCTTTTGAGTTGTTAACTCCTTCCATTTGCAATCCCATAAATGAATTCTAGATTTTCTGTTCCTCTCTCTAACCGACCTGTATATCAAATTCTGCCTCCAACATATCCCTTCCCTCTTAAAGATCACTCCCTTACACATTTTATTCAACAGTCATCCTCAGTCCTATTGTCTTTAAAACCTGCAACTTTTCTTACCTATCACTATTCAGTGCAACTTTTTCCGTTATAGATTTAATCCTAATCAATCGTAGTGGAATTTCAACATAGAGAGGGGAGGGGATTACAGAGAAGACATATGGTGGCAAAAGCTCACTCAGTTGAATGATAATTCAAGGCATCAAAAAGGCCAAAGGAGAAACCAGAAACTTGTCGTTTCTTCATTCCTCCTCTCTCTTTATCGATTCAAAAAATAAACACGAAATCAACAATTCAAAGAGAGAGAGAGAGAGAGAGAGAGCAGACCATGAGAGACATCAATTCCTTTTGAAGCCTGCAATAGACAAGAAGAGACACGGACATCAACGGATGATGGGCAATGAAAAGAAAGAACATACAGTTAGTTCTGACAGAAGAAAGAGAGAGGGATCCAAAGAAGAAGACAATAAAAAGAAAAAAAAAGGCATGGAAAAAATGAAGGAGATATAAGGGGGTACCTCTGGGTGACAGAATTAGTGTCCACGGAGTTGGGGAAAGCCTTGGCTTGCTTCGAAGAAGCTGTTGGTGTTTGCGTCTGATGCTGCGCCATTGACGAGTTGGCCATCGCCGCGCTGTTCCGCTCCTCCATCCCCTCCCTCTGTCTCTTCGTACGAAATACTGAAATTCGAATCGAATTCAATCCGATCGAAGCGATCAATCAATCAATCAATCAATCAATCTCTCTACGCCTTACGCAGAGATTTCTTCTCAAGGGACAACAGACACAGCCAATTGTGACGATGGAACCAACCAACAAATATTATATTCTTTTGATAATTATTCTCTATCCATTAAAAAATTGATTAATCTATTTCTCTCTATCTCGGTATCTCTCTCTCTCTATAGTGATGGAAATTTTCATTCATGTAAAAGGGTTATACGTGGTTAAGTATGCAGTTGATTTCTCTCTCTCTTTCTCTCTCTATAGTGATGGAAATTTTCATTCATGTAAAAGGGTTATACTAGTTAAGCATGAGAGAGATCTGCTAATTATCAACTGCATACTTAACCACGTATAACCCTTTTACATGAATGAAAATTTCCATCACTATCCTCAAACAATATTTTGAAGCACCAGAAAACCTAGGCCAAAATATTAAGAACAATCCTCTTACCTGTACAACCAGAACTAAGACCCACCCACCAATACTAATTACTAATTAGAAAGCATCCATTTTCCATTAGCACTTGCGCTCTGTCCCACCCCACCCCACCCCACCCCAAAAAAAAACCCCAATAGGTTTGACTTTGAGGTTTGATTGGATGGCACTGTAAATGATATCTTGTACCAAATCTAAAACATGGGACCCAGTAAATGCTATGACATGGCAATGCCAACCACATTACAACGGTGCATAATTTAAGAGTTTTATTTTTTTGTATTAATTAATTGTAATATCATCGTCATCACTTTTAGATCAGTTGATCATTGTGTATCGCACATTTTCATGTTTTACTTAGCATGGATCGATTTCTTTTCAAGTCATTCCTTCAAAGCTGGCCATTGTTGTGGTTGAAAGGGTATTTCAAACTTTCAATGTATCTAGAATGATAACGACCTTAGATTTGAATGGACAATCAAACTTAGATACTTGGACGAAGAAATTCTTCCTCCTTAAAAGTTTTTTGTCTTCCTATTTTTTATTAACATTATTTATGGCAAGGGAGCTTAGTTGGGGAGATTCCATTATACCCACCGCGATCGGGATCTTCTCCAGCCACTGGAGAGGAACCATTCTCCCTCTCTCACACACATACACACACCCCTGCCCACCGCCCCGCCCTGCCCCACCTTCAGCACTCGGCACACCTATCACACACAATGTCAAGAGAGTTTGAAGACTGCGGACTGAATGCCAAGCAAACCATATTTTCTTTAACCTCTAGTCTTTCATAGATTTGTTCTTTGAGGAAAATTAAAGGAAAACTGTTATAAGTTCATTTCTCATATTTTCAAAACTACAACCAAATATCCTAAAGGTGACATTTCTCCATTGCAAAATTTTGGGATTGTTGACCAACGCCACATTAACTATCATCCACTCCCACGAATATAGTGAGACAGGAGAAAGAAGGGAAAATCAAAGAGTTAGGGTTCTTATACACCTGCTATATAATTCAATGTAGTAGTTGGATTTGCGCCAATTGCAATCGACATGTTGTCCAAGTTATGACCTAATCCAACATTTCGATGTGTCATCATAATGCTGTGAAAAATATATTTAAGAAAAAGTGGCAGTTTGAATAATAGCCATCATTGAAAAATGAGAGGAAGACCATATGTGGGGAGACATGTGGTTGAACTAAACCATTAAATTTGATATTTAGTCCATGCAAGAGCTGGTAGATAAATGGATTAGGTCATACTCCTACCACATCTGAACACAACTAAAAGATATGTTGGATTAAAAGATAACAGACACATTGGAATCATTCTATAATCAAGTTTATAGTGAAATAAAAGTATCTGATTCATCAGACAAGCCGCCTCTAGCATTTCCATTTCATGATTCAGATTCTGAGCGTGAATCTGTAAATTCCTTAGAATCTGAAGGGGAGATCTCTCTCAACCTCGAATTGAGACTCACCCGAAAAATCAATGACTATAAGGCAAAGAATAAAAACAAAATCATATTATAGAAAAAAAAAATTATACTAGTTGCAAGACTCACAAAAATAAAGTCCATTGGATCAGAAGCTCAAATTGAAGTTTAATTATACTCTGACAGGATAGGTTTTGAACCTAAAAATTACAACAGTACAACCAACCAAAGGGAAATCTGACTGTAAATAATAATAAAAATAAGATCTGGTCACCACAAAAGCATATGTACATGTTGTATAATTTACTATTATAATAAAAATGTCTCTGTGAGTTTTCTAATATAATCATACTAGACTAGAACAATATATGATTCACTGACAGCCTGAGCACAAACCAAAAGCTCATAACCTTGCTCACATAATGCATCATCTCCCTTCCACTTCAAGATATAGTGCTACAGTCCTGAAAGAGGCCATGTAAATTCATCATCAAACCATACTGTCGATTATCATTTGAGCAAGAGGCATCTTGTGTCAGCTTAATATCTTAAGCATCAGAAACGAAGTTATTATGATCCAATTCAACTCTCAGTGATGATCAAACTCATTAAATCTTTCAACAGAACAATTCCTGACCTAATACTGAACTCCATACAATTGAATTTTCTCCAAGAGGTTGTTTGTTCTTGTACAACCAATAAATGCTACAAAAAGTAGGCCCTTGCTTCTGCCCAATGACCAACTTAGACCCGTTTAAGAAACTTCTGAAGAAGAGATCAAGAAACCAAATTAAAAATCACACCCCACCAACTCAACCCAACTCAGCCTTTATCCACCAACATGGGTTTGACTACTCACAGATCCCCACCCAAGTACGATCAAACTGGGTTCTCTTGTCCACTGGCACGGGAAGCTATTATTGCCTACCATAACGGGCATAACCCCAAGCCTATTTTAACTTCCAAACGCCATACAAATGGTTAAATAATATATAAGACTAAGACCTACATCTCAAACTATAGTTGAACAATCTCAATTCCCTTTTCATGGCAATGCCCCTTATGTCCCTATTTATTAGAACATTCTTTCCATCATTGATACCATAATAAGACATCACTATATCTTTGGTATCTACGGGGTACATCTTCAATCATGCAGACCTTGCGCAATTAGACAACCATGTTTCCAAAATCCAAAAAACATGCACACTCATTTTCCCTAATTTCTTCATTACAAACTGCCAGACGTGACAAGCAATGAAACGGAAAACACCATCTCTCTAACTCATTCTGCTTTGTCGACATTAAAATCTGTCATTGTTTTATCGTCCTCGTCACCAATTGCTATTTATCACCTATGACAGTCTTAGGCACCACTGTTTTCCAATACTGCACCAACGATATGCATGTCATTATTTCCTCTCATTGGACACATAAATTCAACAAGAAGTTCCTGATACTTTCTAAATTATAACTTCTATACATCTCTATACATGACAAACAATAATTGAAACCACCATCCTTTCTGCTCAGACATTTATGTTACTTTTCATGCACTGCTATTTATCACATATGACAATCTCTGGCACCACTAGTTGTGAACAGTAATTGTCGAAATGGTACTGATACAGGCTTGAAGAGATAAAATGTCGATAGGGTCTTTAACATAAGACTTATAAAAAAAAAAAAAAAAAAAAAAGAAGACTAGGATCATGAGGTCCTAACATAAGCCTAAAAGGAACCATAGCATTGCAAGCAGGAGTGATAGGGTTTCCCTAAAAGCCTTAAGATTGCAACTTTCACCAATATCTTGGCCACACCCTAAATCCAAAGAATTCCCACAAGAGAATTACAGAATATTTTGTATAAAGCAATCCATTTAAATTATATCAACAAGCTGAATATATAGATATCTCTAAGACTCTAACCTTCTACTCCTATCAAAACAAGAGAAATGAACTCCTGTAAGTAATTCTAAACATAAGAGGACAACTCAAATTACCAAGATTGTGGGGACTATGATGACTCCTAAACCACTAAATGTTAAACAAACTCTACTTATAAAGCCCAACAAAGAGTACCCCCAATCTCAACACAAACACATGGTTACAAATAAAACCACTCCCTAAAAATTAACTTAGAGTTCCGACAGAACAAGTCCAACACAAGAAGACCACTCTAAAGTTAAAAGCCAAGTGACATAATGCTATTTCAGACAACAAAGCTTCATTGGATCAACTCCCAATTGGCCTTAGAAGGTCAAATGCCTCTCCTATGTCGATAGTCTAACATGCAATGGATCTAGAGCCTGCTCTTGCATCCTAGTAATATTGTTTCTTTCCCTCGTACCAAGTTTAATCCTCTTAACTTTTGAGTTAGAACATTCTGAAAGATTTATGTTGGGTATTTGTATTACAATTTCTTACAAAATACAAATTGCAATACAAAGTTTTTGCAGTAGAAACTATGTTGTTGTAGTATTGATCTAGAGCCTGCTTGAAATAGATGTTGAATCACCACCATAGCAACTGAAGAAGTTTCGAACAGAATTGAGGTTGAGTCACACTTGTAGTGCTACCTTTAAGGTAATTGAGGCCCTCTACTGCCAAGAGTTGTTCTGCACCTCTACCTCCAAGATAAAACAACCTCCCACTAGAAGATGAGACAGTTCTTCTAGTCCCTTATAAGAGCAAAAAGTTACAGCACAGCACCCCCTCTAACCTTCACAAGACTTAAAGAAAATGAAAGGAAGAGAAAGACTTCTATGGTTGCAATAAGTAGAAATGGATGGGATGCCAATGTGTGAATGTGTGTCTCTGCAAGATATTTGGTTGGGTTTATATAGACCCAAAACCAACCCTTGCACCCTCTTGGATTCCCCAAGAGTGACCTCCAACCCAAAAGTAACCTCCAACTAATGGCAAGTTAATTGGAGAATAATGTCATATGAATATGAATTGGGAATTAATTCAATAAATTGAATTAATCCCAATCAATTCTCTTTGCCCACCTCTCCACTCTTGGTAATGGTCATGAATGGAATTTAGTGCTCCCATAGGGTGTTATTGACCATTTTCTAGCCCACCTCCCCACTCATGGTAGTGACGATGAATGGACTTTAGGGCACCCATATAATGACATTGACCATTTACCTCCATTTGGCAATAACCTATGGTATAAATTAAGAATTAACTTCATAAATGAAATTAATCCCAATCAATTCTCTTTGCTCACCTCTCCACTCATGGTAATGGCCATGAATGGACTTTAGGGCTCCCATAGGATGTTACTAACCCTTTTCTACTACTTTGACCCCAAGGGTCCCACACCATAACAAGACAATCAAGACACATAAAAATACTTCATTTTGAAACTTAAATATAATAAAATAGATATAAAATCTAACAATTTATACCAATAAAATCAGGATAGGAGCTGTTGAAGGATGTGTGAGGAAACCTTAGACCAACACAAAACTCCAACCAAGATGTCTAAAAGGGTTAGATGATAAACTTATTCAAAAAAAAAAAATATATATATATATTTGTGAGAACGGTAACAACTAAATCAGTAAATCCTCACCTATGATTTTTACCATTTCTAGGTCACATTTTTCATTCGGCGCATCCTCAACATCATAAAAGACTCAAATTAGCTGCAATCTCAAGCAAGAAGGCAAGTAAAAATATAAATCTCATAATGATAAACCGTGGTATCTTCCATTCTATCAGAAATAATTAGCTCGAGGCAAATGCAACAAGAAAAAACTGAAGGAATGAAGGATGCAAACCAACCTTCGTGTGGCATCCATCATCCAGAAAGAACAAAAACAAAAATCTCAATTCTCCTCGTCCCTCTCAGAAAGGAAAACTACGTGGTAGAAAATATTCTAGAATATAAAAAGGCCAAACGAAATAAATAAGGTAGAAACGTCAAGAGAAACTTTACAGAGCCAAAATCCGCAGAAGATGGATGAGCAAGCGGGGCTCCCGTACAAGACAAGGCTGCCTAAAGTTGAAGAAGATGAAGAGAATCGGAAGGGGCGGGAAACTCGAATAAAAAATCAAGCTCCAGGACCAGATCTATAGCGATAAAGCTTGCCAAAGACGTGGAGAGCGGTGACGAAGCCGATGAAGCAGAGGCTCATGACGAGGACGACAGTGGGAGTGATCTTCAAGCCCGGGGCATCGTCCGTGTAGAATCTCAACATGTTGCTCCCACCTCCGCCACCGCCGAATCCGCCGGAGCCACCTCCACCACCACCACCAGCGCTACCGCCCAGCCTCCGCCGCCGCATCCCTGCGGTTGCTGCAGCAGAACCGCGAGGTGCCATAGTACCAGGCCGAGACGCAGGAGAAGACGAAGCCTGCGATTGAGAAGTTCCTCTGGCCATTGATGTCGACTGGTTCTCGTCTCTTTCCGGATCGCAAGAAAATCTGAGGAATCAACAATTGAACACAGAACGAGGAAAATGGAGAAAGAGGCTTATGGATCTCCTCTGCTTTGATATGACGTGTTATGGCCCATCGGTGGGCTTTTACCCGTTTAGCAATTGGGTCCTCCATCAGTGGGCCTAAGGATCCAACTGAGAGATGCAAACGGATATTTTATTTATTTATTATTTTTTTTTTTTTCAAGGGATTAAACGGATAATCTTTAAGACTACAACCAATTGAAGGTTCGAGTGGGAGGAATCTCTCCTGCCACACAAATCGCAATGTGTGAAATAATTCCATCAACAAGGAGGTCCACATGATCAGGGAAGAGAGGGTATATCAGTGTGGATCTCACATGGTCAAAATGTGAGAGAGATGAGAAGGATCCTCACACTATTGGCTTGGGGATTTTTTTTCATGATTTTAATGAGATTCTTTCACATTATATCGAATTATCCTTTAATTTGAATTTCTTTAGGAGCTATTGATAAATTTCGAACAAGGAAAATGGTACTTCTGGATAAGGTAGCAACTTGGCCTACATGCCTATTATTCTTATGCTATATGGACAACAAATGGTTATTCCAATGGTTAGATAAAGAGGTCATGGCTTACATAAATAATGTGTTATATCTTAGAGTCAAAATAAAATTTTGGGAGAAAGTTCCTCGTGACACTAATGTGCGATAGATTTTGTATGCCGAGCCAATTATACTGTGAAAAATGATATCATCCACATAGGGTCAGGACAAAAGAGATGGTCAATGTAGACATCACTTCTCATTATATGAGGTGGTGACCCACGTTAGAATTTGCACTCTGGCATTATGTGTGTGTTTTCCCCCTTTAATCAAATACTCTCTTGTACATTAGAATGCCTTCCCAATATGTATACATGCACAAGTATGGTACTACGACCACCATTGTGCAGTCTCCCATGCCATTGATCTCTAAACCTCTATTTTGTTAGAAAACTCAAATAGGGTTGATACGAAACTTAAAGGTCCAATTGTCTATAAAATTTAGATAGCTTCTAAACTATGTAGGCAGATTTTATTCACCCCCACAATGAATGGAAAATTTGTCACCTATGGGGTTTGGGTGTCTTAGACTGGATATAAAAAACAGTGAGAAAGACGGCATTATTGAGACGAGTAATAATGATCATGGATGAGTGTGTAAGCATGTTCCATTGGTGGAGGAAAACTTTCTCCCTAAACTATCACATGAAAGTTGTTGGAAATAGAAGGAACAATGGCATATTTGCACTTGTATGATGGTTGGATAAGAGAGGAAAAACATGAAAGAAAAATGTAATATTAAAAAAAAGGGGCATTCCGAGAATCGAACTCGGGACCTCTCGCACCCAAAGCGAGAATCATACCACTAGACCAAATGCCCAAAAGACATTAGAGTTAGTTTTTTATTTTAAGACCATAAAATCTTTGATCAGTTAATCATATGATAACAAAAACCCACTTGGGGTTGATGACCTTGTGGCACAAATGCTATTAAATCACAGTGTCAAACCGACGGTACAAAAGAAAGAATACAGAGTTGGACAGGGAGAAAGCTTTTCTACTCGGCAAAGTAGTTGATAATGTTCTTCCTAAGACACACAGACCCATTAAGGTAGGTAGCATTTTCACCGTAAGTGAAGGAAAATTACCTCTATTAAACAAAGACTTGCAAAAAAAAAAAAAGACAATAGAGATTAGAGATTTGAGCATTTTTTTTTTTTTTGGATTTACTATTCAAATGGTGCAATTTAGGAGGGATCTTTTTACGTTAGTTTAATTATCATTAAGCTAGGTAAGACTCATTTGAAGAACCACAAAGAGACCCACAAGAAGATCAGAGAAGAGATCCACGAGGGTCTAGATCTCAACTCCATAGCTCTTGCCACTGAGCTAGAAGCTGATGAACTAAGAAGCCCTATCCTTTTTTTTTAATTATTAATTATCTTATTTTGAAAAGCTATTAAATCAAGAGGAAAATATAGTTTTCAAAATTTTTAAAATCTATTCAATATATATTTTTATGTGAAATGATAGCATTAACATAAATATCGAGGGCTGGCATACCATCTCGGAGCAACGAATCTATTCATGCAATTCAATCATATTTCTTCCCATATACGATGATCAGATTATTTACACTCTAGGTCTCTTATCAAAGGAGAATTCTAAATGACCCATCGCGATTTCGTGCTCATTACTGATGGATTGAGGCAATGGAGGAGGCTCTGTTGAGGTTGGAGGCTCATGACTCTCATCTCTCTCATACTGCTGCTGCTGTCGATGAAGATGATGGTGATGGTGATGGTGATGATGTAAGAAAGAGCCATCGTTGTGTTGGTTATTCGGGGAAGTAGAGCCATCAACGACGTCCCATTGATCAGGGGAAGCGGCATCGAAATTGCTTTGTCGTGGAGAGGTCTGGACACTGTCGGAGACCTCACTCCGGTACCGGCGCAGCAGATGTACGGGAGACAAGCCATGGGTAGGCGTCGACGGCATGCTTGATGCTGGTGTCCCTGACATACTTCCTTTTTTCTGCTTGATATGCTTCCTAGCCGTATGATGCCAATGTCGCAGAGCTGTGGCCACTCTCTCGTTGAAGACGGTTGGCTTCATTGTCGAACCCATCTGTACATGTTCATCACAGTTCACACACACATTAATACAGTAACCTAAGATTCATGAAGCTTGTAACCAATATAAAAGGCTTGTTTGGACTCACCTGTGTCACCAACGCATAGAGAGGAAGTGTGACGTAACTACAGAGGATCTGGATGATAACCCTGATCAATCATCAATCACCATTACCCACATTTTAGTTCTTTAAAAATAACCGTTAAGGAGAGGTTGCCCAAGTACTTATAAGTATTCACATCAGACTACTCAACAAATTAAGATAGTTTACCCCATTGAGATGCGGATGACGATGTCTTCAGTGTGCTCGTGGAAGCAAGATTTAAGAGTGAATTCGTACTGAAATCGAACAAACCCCATTACAACAGTTAATTTGTGTTAAGATCAGATTATATGTTCATGATTATCGATCATTGAACTAGGAGATTGTAAATAACTCCAATGGGGTAGCCGAATTGATAAGGGACCTTTGCCTCTGGAGGCTTGTAATTTTGAGTTGTACTCCTCTTATCTCATTAGGGCCACTCACAGGGGGTATTTAATATTCTTCACTGCATTCAGTGAAAGTTGAATGATTCTCATTCAACTCTAGTATAACTCAATCCCTATGATTGTGAGTCAGTATGGGCCCACGGGACTAGATAAACTAAACCCGTCGTTAAAAAAAAAAAAAAAAAAAAAAAAAAAAAAGAGAGGAAAAAGTGGAGACTATAAATGTATTCAATGGCTCACCACAGACCATGCGAAGAAGGCTAGCTGAAACGCATTCTGTAGATTAGAGAAGAAGAAACAAGCATGAAGAAAATTGGTGTTAATTACTGGAGGTTGTGGATTGATGAGAAGCTTATTATAAAAATCGAAATTTGATTTACCTGGAAGAGAACGAAGTGGATGAGATAGAGAATGAGATGAGGGTTGTTGAACCAGAAGAGGTCATCAGCTGGTTCAACCACGGGGAAACCCTTCACCACCTCTCCCTTTTCTTGTATTCTCAACCCCATTTTCGTTATGATCACCTGTAGCTTTGTCCCCACCAAGAGGATGATCTATAGAAAGTCCGCAAATGAGGCACATCATCACAACCGTAGGATTCAACAATTTGGACCCACAATAGAGATTATAACTAATAGTAGACATTGTAAAGAAATGGTGTGCTTACGATCAAAGGGATGAAGGGCAGCCACAGATAAGAATAGGTCCCTGTCAACACAGACCAACATTAGTTTAGCATATATGCATGTAAAGAGCCAAAGTGTGCTTGGCCTAGTGGTGCAACCGGCCCAGCTGTCCCGACCTCAGACATGGAAATCCCAGCCTAGCACAGGCCTGATCGGGTTTGGGCGGCCTCGGGCTTGGGGCCAATCTCTCTCTCTCTCTCTCTCTCTCTCTCCAAGGAGTTTGGATCAAGTTATCATACTGTGCCTGAATCCTGATCCACAGCAGGAATCTATTCAATCTCTCAATCTATTGTAAGAAGAGAGATTAAGTGCATTTCAAGTATGGATCAAACACCAAACGAAAATAATTCTTTTGCAAGGACATAATCTAGAATCCCCTCAAGGCCCCAATACGGAGATCCTATAAATGGTTTTTCCCAAGAACCCAAATCATAAAAATGAACGGAAATGATATGATCCTTGTTGAAGGTTTAGGTCTAGGGGCTTAAAAAGAAATCACCTAGTTTGGGCCCCCCCCAATGATTCTTTCCATGGATGGTTCCCATAAGTTTGAATCAATCCGTACAATAATAGTTCTCTTACTTGAATCTGATTCACTATCTTGTAGGAACAAGGAATACATTAATTAGGCGGTGTCTTAAAGTAATCTCCCTCCTCAAATGAGACAAATTAATTGATTTTTTTTTTAATGTAATTGTTGTTTAATTACTCACCATGGGTATTGAATAATAGGAACAGCACTGCGATGAACCAGATTGCTGGACTGTTACAGATTGCAAATCAATAATAAATCACATAATATATAAACATAAAAAAAAGGAAAAAAAAACTAATTAAACAAATTAAATTCAACTAATTAGAGAGAGAGAGAACCTGATACCAACGACAACTTTGAAATCTTCTTCAAGTGACCGGTTGATGTATTTTTGAAAATCAAACTTTGTTTGACTTTGAGGTGCCAAATGAGCCTGAATTGAGAAAGATCAAAAGATAATTTAATTGTAATTAGATAAAACTTAATGATTTTCATTAATCTGATAATTTTGAAATTTCCCAATAAAATATGATCCAACTTTGAACCTACGTACCATTATGAAGCCATGTCTGAGAGTGAGGTAATCCACCTTTGGAACTGATCTAACGAACTGCCTGAAGAAACAAACCTGCAAATAGGAACTCATAATTAAAAATGGTTTTACTTAATCAATGTTCATCTTTTTCTTTAATTTCATTTTTTAATTAGCTAATTAGACTTGTCGGTTACGTCTTATGGTTTTATCTATGTTTTACTGTCATTTTCTTTGAGAAGCATGAAATAAAGTAAAAGATTTGAAAATTATATATTGCAACAAGTCAACTCAAACCAAGCCAATGGGGAAGAAACATCGAAATACACTTTCAAAATGTTCCAAAAGTAGTGGCCCCCCCCACTTGTCATTGACAATTAATCAATTATGAAGTTCCAGCTAGGAACATAGGTGTGGCCCTGCAAGAGCAAGAAGGTTATGTCCAATTGCATGGCCATGATCAGCATATAGGCTAATGATAGGTGTGCGGACGATAAAAATCGTCTAATTCTTTATCCGTGCAATACCGTGTAATACCTCCTTCAGATGGTGACACGTGGATAAAATGATTTGAATGGCTCAGATTAATCCTACATTGATCCAATTTCAACTCACTGATTTAGAGTTGGATCAATATAGAATTAATCTGAACGGTTCAAATCACTTTGTCCATGTATCATCCTTTCAAGGGGTATTGTACAGAATTGTACAAGATTAGAATTACAGATGATTTTTATCCGTGTGCGGAGGTATCTGGACATGAATGGTATCATCTTTTTATTCACCTATGTATGAACTTGAAAATACAAACCAAAAAAGCGCCGGTTGTTGTAGGATTCTCTACGTAACACTGATTTAAGATTGATTCCTACCCAAAAATAAATTAAAATTTTAAGTTTAGATAAAAAAAAAAAAAAAAAAGATGATTCAGTGAATGGTTCATATGTGCCCATCACGGTAGCTTTTTAAAATTAGGTGGATGGGACCACTTCTCAACTTGTACGGAAGTTTCTTTGGAAAAAACCAAAAAAAAATAAAAAATTCAAAGACACCATTATTAACTAATTGATGACTGCGTATCTGACCGTCCAGGTATAATTAACTGAGGAAAGTTCAAAGTTTCAACTTTTGAGGTTTGAACAGAAGAAATGTATAAAAGATGAGTTGATTAGAGAATGAAGGTATTGGATTCTTACGACCCAGATGAGAATAGGGTGCTTGGTCCAGAAGTTTAAGTGTCTCCGACCGAAGGATGTATCCCTTGCAAATCTGAACCTCTCTGGATCTGCCATTCATACATAAATTAATGATCATCTTAAATTGAAAACGAACGATCCATTTGCAGTATTGATTAGTTCCAGTGACATTGAGTGATTTATGGCTTAATCAATATTTAGTGTTACCATTTAAGAACTGGTATTCAATTGTCTTCGTCTCCTTTTCCCACTTCTTCCACTTTCTCATCTGCATTGTTTCAATAAACGTCAGTTCCAACACTTCTAGAGAGAGAGAGAGAGAGAGATTACCTTAAGTCTACCCAGAGCCAAGGTGGTAATACAGTAAAGAACATGGAAAATAGCCAACACGAATATGAAGATGTGAAGTTGATGGATTCCATCAGAGGAAACGAAGGAGACTTTTCCCTGCAAAAATGAATCCCAATTAACAGACCAACCAAGCAAAAACTTGAATCCAGAGAGACAACCCAAACAGTACAAGAGGATAAGATCATAAGAATTAAGACAACCCACTTTGCAAAAAGATCAATTAATTTCTACATATGATCATAGAACTCAGAAAATAAAATAAAGGACAAGGGAATCTCAATTATCAGTTAAAGTCATGGAGTCATCATGCCTCGCCACATTTATCAGTTCCTTCAGTTCCGGCGGCCAATATCCTCCTGACACCACCGATAGAATCAGGAAAGGACAGAAGTCTCCGCCTATTTTCATCAGAATCATCCACCATATCGCTGGTCTCTGAAGTGCTCGCTTCTTGCTTCTCTCTACATGGATGCCAAGTAGCTCCCACGCTCTGTGGGATACAAACCCCGGAAATGGGTGATTGTAACACCGTTAGCAGCAACGATAAAAAACCCAGCAGCATAAGCTCTTCATAGAAACAAAGAAGAAAGCAAAATTATTAATTAAGTGAACTAAGTATTTGAATCTAATTCATATAATATAGTATATATAATTTTGTAGAACCATTGAGAATCCCACATCGTCTAGGGATGTGCTATGAAATGCGCATAGAAATTGTGGATCATGGATTCTATATGTATATGTGTGGATCAGACCCACGAAAATGAATATCTGCTCTCCATATATGATGCAGTCTCCTTTACATAATAGGATGGCTTACCAGATTTGACCTTTTCGAGTGCTTCATAGAGAGCTCGCTTGTGTTTTTTCTTCAACCACTGTAAAAGGACTTAGAAATCCTCAGAAAAACTATCAAGTTTTGAAAAAAAAAAACCTTAATTATATAGTTATGTACCTGTCCAATGAGATGAAGGATGTGTTCGATTATAAGTGAAACCAAAACTAAGATAAAACAGACAACGGCGACAGCCCATGTCGGAGTTTCCTCCAGAGAACGACCACTGCTACTACCTCCGGCCATCTTCTACCTCTCACTACTGCCTTAATCGGCGTTTACTAGTGGAGGCTATAAGGGTGATAAAGAGAAATACCGTTTTTAGTAAGGGATGAAGGAAGGGAGAGCTGATATACATATATATATGTAAGGGGGACGAGATGAAGAAAGAAGACTTTGACTTCTAGTCCCCCGCTTAAGAAGGGGTTGGAAGAAGAAAAAATAACTGAGGATGATCGAGGAAGAGGAAGAGGAAGAAGAAGAAAGAGTTGATTATGGACTATGACAGGTAATGGTGAATGCTGAGGTGAGCTATGAACAAAACCCGTTGCGCGGTGAGAGTCCTGAGTCCTGACTTTGAAATTGGAAAAAAAAAAAAAAAAAGGAAACGTTTCTTTGACTATTTATCTAAAAAAATATGGGGAAAAATATTTCTATTTTTTAATTTTTTTATAATAAAATATTTCCATTGACGACTGTGGAGTTGAGATGCTTGCGTGACATTGCAGTCATCATTTATGGGATATTATTTTATTGGATAAATGTTTTCTGAGTGAGACATAGGGGCATCTCAATGGGATATATTTGTTATTCTGTGTTCCAGTGTCTGAGCATAGCCATTGTATCTGACTCATAAAATTGTGTTCCTTATTCTATCACTATCATCGTTTTTCCTCTCTTATCAAAATCAAAATCTTCTGATCAACATGTGAAAAATAAGGATTAATGACCTATTCTTTCCACTAATTTCTTTTTTGCATTTGTCTTTTCTTTGCCTCTTTCTCTTCTTGCTTTATATTTTTTATATTGATGATAAAGATGATGATGGTGGAAAACTCATCTTCAAGGATAAAAAGGTACTATCTTGTTGACGACTGTGGAGTTGGGATCCTTACATAACACCATAGTTATCGTTTATGAGATTTTATTTGAGCTAGTATTTTATGAGTGAGACATAGAGACATCTCAAGAAAGGTATATATGTCATTTTACCTTTTTGTGTCCAAGTGTCGTCATCATTTTTTCTCTTCCCCAAGTGTATCAGAAACAAAATCTTCTAATCTATATGTGAAAAATTAGGATTAATGACCTATTCTTTCCACTAATTTCTTCTGTACATTTTTTTTTTCTTTCCTTCTTTTTCTCGCTCTATATTTTTTATATTGATGATCAAGATGATGATGGTGGGAAACTCATCTTAAAGGACAATAAGGTACCACCTTGTTGATGACTGTGGAGTTGGGATCCTTACATGACACCACAGTTATTGTTTATGATATTTTATTTGAGCCAATGTTTTATGAGTGAGACATAGGGACATCCCATGAAAGGTATATATGTCATTTTACCTCTCTATGTCCAAGTTCCGTCATCATTTTTTCTCCTCCCCAAGTGTATCTGAAACAAAATCTTCAAATCTATATGTGAAAAATTAGGATTAATGACCTATTCTTTGCACTAATTTATTTTGTACATTTTTTTTTCTATCCTTCTTTTTCTCGCTCTATATTTTTTATATTGATGATAAAGATGATGATGGTGGGAAACTCATCTTGAAGGATAATAAGGTACCACCTTGTTGACGACTGTGGAGTTGGGATCCTTACGTGACACCATAGTTATCGTTTATGAGATTTTATTTAAGCCAGTATTTTCTGAGGGAGACATAGGGGCATCTCAAGAAAGGTATATATATCATTTTACCTCTTTTTGTCCAAGTGTCGTCTTCATTTTTTCTCTCCCCAAGTGTATCAGAAACAAAATCTTCTAATCTATATGTGAAAAATAAGGATTAATGACCTATTATTTCCACTAATTTCTTCTGTACATTTTTTTTTTGTTTTCCTTCTATCTGTTTCTAGCTCTATATTTTTGATATTGATGATAACGATGATGATGGTGGGAGACTCATCTTGAAGGACAATAAGGTACCACGGACATATAGTAATAGCATTTTTTTTTCTTTTCTAAATGAGAAAATAAGGGTAGAAGATTTATGACATGGGGAAAATAAGTTTTCTATGAATTGTGAGTTGATACACCTACATGACTTAGAACAATCTTTTCAAGTTTCCTTAATTGTCAAACAATTGAAGGATGTTCACCCAAAAGATGAAGCATGTCAAACGATAGGAAAAGAATTCCTTAAACAATGGGTACGAAATTGAATCACTAAATTATTATTCCGTAAAACCATTTGGAAAAAAACTCAAAAACTGATATCAGATGGTAACAAGCCATTATTGCATTTCTAAAGTGTTCCACTTCACTTTAACATCTCTGTTTGAAAATAGGTAGTCTTTTTATTAGAGCTTTACTCTCACACTATGTCGTCTTTTTGTGTTAAGTGGTGGGACCATGAATCATTGAAAATCAAAAATTAAGTGGCAGTTTTTATCGTTTCTAAAGATTTTACCGCCGTTAAAGTATTTAGCAATTTTTTTTTTTAATTGTCAAAATTTACTGCTAAATGTGGTATAATTATCGTTAATGCTACGAAACTTAGGAGAATTCGTCTAGAAAATATAAAGGTTGTTTCCTAATTTAAACCTATAACCACTTAGTCGCAATTATGATTTAAGAAATTCAATCGGATTGACCAGAACTCGTTGGATTGGATCGATACTGATGAAGGTTAAGATTTGGATTCAATTTCCATTGAATTTATAGAATCCCAAAGCAAACCCAACCGATTAGGGTTCATTCTGAACTGAACCGATCAGTTTCGATTGGTCCGACCAGTTCGGGCTGAAAACTATTAAAAGTTTACAACCCATACGTGACCTCCTTCGGCAAGCAATTATCTGCGGACGACGTGTCTTTGGCGCAAGAGAAAGAGACTTAAGAAGATGGACCTAGGATTTTATCTGGTAGAGCGTCAGTTTAAACTATCAACCTGTGCCGGTTTGATCAAATTCCATTTGACTCAGGAAGATATTATTGTTACGTCGTCAATGGAAAGAAAGATGAGACTTTGTCTATGGGATTGGTTAGATAACAAACTTCTGGAATAGTAAACGTAATATCTTTTAGGGCCCTGATCCACATAATTAAAAAAAAGAAATATTGATACTGCCGTTGAATGGGTTGACCATCATGACTCGAGTGGTTCACAGCCATTGATTTGACCGACTGACCCAAAGGAATGGCTGCCGTTGGGAAACTGGCAAAAGGCATATCATATTGTCTGTCGTGGATTTAGCATCTGACTATATTCTAAGTAGGAATCAGACCCATTAGTTTTATATTGGGAAGCATTGGCCCATGAGTGGACAATAATATCCATGCCCACCAATGGTTGTTCCGAGAGAGGTATCATCTATATGAAATTCACATATTAAATTAAGAGAGAAAATAATAAAAAATTTATATGGAAGAAAAATTGCACCGTAGAAAGTTTTTTTTCTATATTAAATTAATTTTAGAATTAGGATTAGAGTCAAAACCAATATAATTAAAAGATATTCTCTTGAGACCAAGAATTATTTGCATGTTTCTTTATGTACGGCTATGGTAGTCTCTGACTATTCAATTGTTTTTGTAATCCTGAACATCTGGAACGTTAAATTTATCCTTTTATAAAATTTGTTTGGACTGAAATTTAAATGTAAACAAAGCACATTGGAATCTACTTATTCACAGAATGAGACCCAACCTATTTTCTACATGGCATACGTTTGGTCCACACATTTAGAAAATTTTTATACCTTTATCAGAATATCATTTTGGTACTCAATACATGTATTTTTTAATACAACTATATAAAAAGAAAAAGACGTACACATTGCTGGAATGCTACTAGTATATGTCCTCTATCTCTCTCATCCTTGATCATGTAGGCCCACTTAATATATAAATAGTAAGACACTTCTCCATGCTTCTAGGGGTGCAAGTTTTGCCCTCATCCTGGCCTACCCTAAGCTTGTACAATACCTGGGTTGAGCCCGATCTTATTGTCTTCTTCTTGCTTCAGCCCATCCCCTGCATCTCCCTTCTCCCTCCCCATAGTCAAGACTAATCACTCAAAGGATGAATCGGGGTTGGATTTTTTATGCCTTGAGTTAGAGTCGGGTTGGACCTAAGCCTAGCTAAGGGGACTTAGGGTTGGGCTAGGTTTTTCAACAGTTCAGCCCAACCCGACCCTAGTGTAGCCTAGGTGATTGTAATATATACTCTCCCTCACATGTTCTCTCTCCTCACTGTCACCATATTTAATAATGCAGGTCTCTTATATATGAATCAACATCCATCCATCAAAATTCTTCTTCCTCCCAAAACATGTATGATGCCATTATAAGGAACAATATGTCACTTTTCTTTAGGTAAAAGCAGTATGTCATCCCTCACCCAAAGTAAGAAGAAGAGGAGAAGTTTGTTAGGTGAGACTCTTGAAAACCAGGTATTGAAGTCGGTGAGAGATATTAATAAAAAAAAACGTGAAATTGAGAGATTCATTATAAACGCAATTGATGAGAAGTAGATTGTTGATTGAATTACCTTTGCTAGTTATTAACTTACACAGTGTGAATCAGGTTATCGTGTGGGTTGATTCATATACTTGGAATCTATCATAGGAATTTTTTTCTTGAATAACTATTCGTTCTCAACTCATTGAACAAACATAATACTTGACATTGAGGGTTTCCTACAGCCCCGATGTAAAAAGAATCTTTCACACCATACCAATGGCAGCATGCATCAGTATTGTCGTGAGGAGCCCACATAGAATAAGGTAGAGAAAAATAACGGACAATGTGAGGACCCTTTTCCCATATGTTAAATGCTAGGGGCCTCAACATGGGCTGGGTCAACTGGTTGGGATTCTACATTCAACTAAGCCGGGGACCTTAAATGGAACCACATGGATCCCCTTGAGACATGACCCACGTGGTTTGGCCTTTCGTGTCCTTCTTGGTTGTTCTTGGTTGTTTTGTTACCAAATTCTAGAATTGGCATTATTGTACATTATTAAAAATGAAAAGGTCAAAAAAAAAAAAAAAAGTGAAAATAAAAAGTATACGGGACCCATATTTTATCTTCTATAGAGAGTTCAGCTCATGATCTCTTAATTTTGAGTTGTTGATCTACATAGTGACCACCTTAATGGTTATGTGGACAAAATTTTCTTAAAGTCATGATGAATAAGAAGAAGTCATTCATTAAGAAGGAGCTCCTAAAGATGTTCATATTGGCAGAGTTGAAAAAATGCAAAATTATCCTTCCAACATAGATCTTCATACATGAGGTTCATAAGGTGAGAAAGTTCTCTACACATTTGATGAACTCTCCATATCCAAGTAATGATAATAAAAAAAAGTAACGCATGGAAATGCCATAATAATTGAAGAATGCGGCCACACCTTGTTTTTCATTCACAATTTAACCATGATTCGTGAAGAGAGGCCGATTATGCTGCGCATGTGACCAATGTTTAATACTTGATCCCTTGATAAAACAAAAGGAAGTGGAGTTGAGCGTCAACCGTATTCAATTGAGTTTTTCTTTTTCTTTTATTGGAAGTCAGTTTAGCTCCAATTTCTCTATCAATTATTGACTACTAAGCCTTAAGAATGGATTAATGCTACTATTGACCATTAATGGTGAGAGCTCGTGCATTAAGTACACCCTTTTTTTTCTTTTCAAGATTAAGATTACCAAATCCTTAGTCAATGCATCAACTTTGTCAATATCATCTAAATTTTATCAAGAAAAAAAAAAAGTCGTAAATATCATCTGTTATAAAACCAAGGCCCACCCCTTAAATGGTAACAAATATCTATCTATCTATCATCTACTTTGTTTTCTCTTTTCGTAGGTCGTAGGTGACTGTAATTAAGGTTTGGGACACAAAAGATTGGAGTGAAGAATTTTCCTGTGTCCCTTTAGGGTCACGGGCCATGGAATATTTAAAGCTAACCATTAGATTAGTATCTCTCTCCCCCAGATGAAGAATTTTCCTGTGTCCCTTATTCAATTTTATAGGAAAAGATATAATAGGCATAAACGGGAAACTTTTACTGGTCCAATTGAGAAATTCAAGCTTTGAGACGTTCCTCCTCTGCCCCATTGAGACCAGAGTAGGACGGTGCCGGAGGTTCGGAACTTAGACTTCTTCAAACTCTTGAGAGAGAGAGAGAGAGAGAGAGAGAGAGAGAGAGAGAGGGGGGGGAGATGATCATAGGGATAGCCTAGAAGATTCTTCATTCTTGTGTAGGAACTAGGTTTAGGACATTATAACACTTGTCTGGGACCATTCAGGCTTGGGATCCATCCCGAACCTGATTCCGTGTTTTTAAACTCTAGTCTTGAGTTTCACTGGTCAATAATTGAAACCAAATGGTTCCAAATCAATATTTAAAAAAGGCGTTTCAGCTAACCATAATTTGACTCGTGTAAAGGTGCAACTTGTTAAATTTGTCTTGAATTCTTAACCAGTTTTGAAGATTGACCCGCTTTAATATATTTTTGTGACGATCCAAATGGAAAGTTTTCTGAGATCTTTGATGGAAGTAAAGGGATTCAACTAGATTGACCACGACCCAATAGTCGACTTGTGACTTGGAATATATAATTTATTGTTGTCTTGTTGAGAAAGTCATTATATTTTGGAGGTTTTTTGAGCTAGGATTTAAGGGCAATTTTTCTCGCCATTGCTTGGATATAATCTCTCTTCTGCATATTAAAACATCTTCTTCTTCGCTTGAGAACGTAGCACACCACACATGTGTGTGAACCTCGTTAAATCTTTGTGTTGTATGGATCTATTGTCGATTTATTTTTCTTACTGGTGTTTGGTCTAACACAACTCATAATGAGAAAGCCTTCCTGACAGGGAAAAGGAACCCATGCCAAGGCCCAGGCCCAGGCCCAGTAGAAGAAACTGGAGCGGGGAGGTTTGGTCTAATGGGGCCTGTGTCTGGCACTGGGGAGTGGGGAGTGGGGAGTGGGGAGCGTGGGAGCGTATCAGCTAGTCGCCTTCTCCGCTCCCTCTCCAATTCGAAAAAATTTCAAAACCCCACAAAATTACTACTGTAGATGACTAAACCTGAATGGATATGAGAGAAGAATCTCATAATCCAAATGGGTATCCCCTATACTATATAGTAGCTTTTCTTCACAAAATTCACACATTTCTTTTGTGTCTTCCCTTTGTGCAATATGGATTTTCAATCCGTTCCAATCTCAGGTAAACTGATTTTAATTTTATTGCCTCTCAATTTGTTGTTCATCTGTTGATGCTGTTCGTCTTCTCTAATTGAGTAATTGGTAATCCAAATTTCTTCTTGATTCCTTGCAAACCAGGTAAAGGTCGGTCTTTAACTTCCAAGACAAATCAGAAGGTCAGCAGGGTTAAGAAAACCAATTCTGCAGGAACTCCTTCGACCCACTCTCACAGGCAATAACTCAATTAGTAATACTTGGCGATTTACCCAGAATCCAACCTCTTCTCTGATCGATTACCTGCATTTCTCTGTTTCAGGTCTAAGCGCGTCCTCGGTAGCAGTAGAAGCACAAATTGTATGTTGAAAAGAGAACCCAACAAACCCTTATCAAAATCTTCGTCACTGGGGAATGGAAAGGAAATTAATCAACAACGGCAACCCAAATATCCCCTAAAGTTGTCTTCATCCAAGCACACCGACAAGGACCCGGTCCCCATGGAACCTGAAGTTGCCGCAGAGGAGAACAAGCTCGATGAAATTAAACCCAAAACCAAGAAAACTGTCAGCTTTCAAGAACCTTTGGTCGAACACCTTGCCCACATTGTGCAGGAGGAGGGTTCTGGCGCCTTCCATACTCCAATGTCGTCTTCTTCTTCTTCAACTGAAGATAGGGTAATCCCCGGCACACCTTACTACAGTGCAGAAACCTGCGGTAAATGCCGGTTAGATAGGATCGACTCTTCATCTTATTGGGTTGCGCAAATCAGATTGGCAGAGTCTGTTGGGAAGCATTTTTTGTCCGCGGCCTTCTTCAGACTTGCTGCCGAATCCAATGCTGAGGTTTGCAGCTTCTTTTTGCTCCTTTCAAAATTCTGCAGATCATGATTCTTTCTTTCGTGTTGGGTTTCACATTTTTTCTTCTTTTTTTTTTTTCCGGATTATTAGCTGGTTCCAAGCCTTCGGATTGAACTTAGGCGTTACTTGTCACGGCATGGATCGTTATGCACAGACACTAAGTGGAGAGAGGTTTCAGTTAGCTATGGATGTGAAAGTGGTGTCCCAAGAATTGCTAAAGAACAGAAGCAAACGACCCATGAAGCAATCTCAAGACAAGTACTTCTTCCAAGTGAGGTGGCTATGGACTGTGGGGGGAACTAGGAACCAAGCTGCAGAAGCTGCTGCTGCTTCTACCAAAGGCCCAATAATATACAGCCAAAGGAATTACTGACTGATAATGGAGGAAACAAATGCTTGTCAAGGGAGTTCCTGTTCCCTCAAGTGAACACAGGGAAAGATAAGAAAAGGATTATCTTGAGTTATTTATGTCAACTGGTAGTCGTAGTTATTGATCATTTATGATCTTGCATGGAGGAGAGTATGACAAGATGCACTAAATTTGATAACAAAGAAAGCAAATCCAGAGTGAGCATCATCTTTTCCAATATAAAATACAGGGTGGTATAGAATTAGTAGATTGATTGTAATCTCTTGGTAGTGAAGTAATTGTAATCTCTTGATAGTGGTTTCTTATGATTTGCTTGGTTTGGTGTTCATTTTTGCTTCTAATTTTTGTATTGGATTTAAACACTGTACAGTGCTTAGATATCTCAATAGAGCATATTGTCTTATTGTTTGTCTATAGAGAACTAAAGACAGATCTAACCATGATCAAGCCAAAGTCTAGTGCTTCTTAGATTTCTCAAATTTGTGGGTCAAAAGTGTAAAAAGATTCTGATCAAACCTTCAACAATTTAGACATTGTTCACTACCATATACATTAATGGATTGTGGCAAATCCATCGAATCATCATCTGGAGTTCTCGAATCATTGTGCCTTGTAATTGCTTTGGTGATTGGTATCACATTCGTTCCCAAGAATCTTACTTTGGAAGGCCAAATTCTAAAGAATAAGAACCTTGTTAACCGCTTAATGGTGTGGGCCAATGATAGAAAACTTATCCTTGATAATATCGTATCTTATCTGTAAGAAGAATATAGTCTTTGTCAAGAGTATTGATGCCCCATATTTGAATACTAGTCACAATTATCATTTACAGCAAGAGTCTATGGTGGGAAAGCAACCTTTTAAGCAAAGTGAGACCATTCTTGATGCATCGATCATGATCTCCACACTAATTTCAAGAAGACATAAAAAGGAGGAAGTGAAGAACCCGCCTGATTTGGATTTTGAACTTTGAAATGAAGCAAGTAATCCTTCGCTAATCTCTACAGAGAAAAAGCAAAAATAGTGCATGTAAATGCTGGCCTCCAGGATTGCAAACCACACATGGTTAAAACCCTGCACAACCCCATATTTAGGGAACATAGCACAGAAGGAAGAGAAGAAAAGAGAGAGAGAGAGAGCTAGTAAAGGAATTCTCTTCTGTCTCGCCACCATCTCCTCCTGAAAAAGCCCAAACCAAAGGAATCTCTTAGCAGTGAGAGAAACAAAGACCATAAAATAGATGATGTTTCGGGTAGAGCAATGGATGAGAAATGAATAACAGTAGGGTCTGGTCAGTGCTTACCAATAGAAGTCCCATCTGGGTATCACTTTTTTCATCCGATTCTCTCCATAAGGGTAGTCTGTCTGGGATCTCTTGCTGTTCCGGTATGCACAACACCCAATGGAATAGATGCAAATAAGAAAGACAACCATTAACACATTGAGGACTGAGAGTTTATGCCAGTCTCTCCTCACATCTTCCAGTACTCCAGCCTTGCAAGAATCACACTCATAGCAAAGCAAATTGGCCATGGTGTTCCACCTGTAGCAGTCAGGGTCTTGTGCCATCATTGTAGCAGCTCCATAGTTGCAGGAAGTTGGTGGCTTGCAGCAACCAGACTGCATATCCATGACCACAACAAAGTTCTAATCAAACACTAGATCATTTGTGACAAACTGTTATCATGATTAATTATTTATGTAATAGTTCATCCTGTAATGCAATTTAGCAAGATTTAATAATTTCCTCACAAAAACTAGATACTCTTGGCTTAAAGAAGAAAAAAAAAATTATATATATATATATATATATATCTTTCTGGAAATCCAAATATTGTAAGATAAACCACAAAATATATGTAAAACAGAATAGAAATTATGTCAAAAATAGCATGAATTACACTAATCTCGACAATCATGAGAAGATGAAACTGAAAACTAAATAAGAAAACAGAGGAAGGGGAGACAGAGAGAGAACCTGTACAGGAGTCATGTCCCTCTCAAGGTAATCAAGGGCCGTCCACGAGGCAATCTTTGCACAGGTCTTGGAGCCCGTTATGCAAGTTTTGATCGTCCTCCAGTATTGAGGATCCTGGACTCGTGTCCTGAGCCATGGTGAGTAGTCCTGAAGCCTATACTCCTTATAGACCCGACCAGGGACTTGGACACCACCCCCTTGGCCGGTGACCGCAAAGCCAAAGATGGTGAAGGCCAATAAGGTGGCAATGAGTAACAACATCACAAACAGGTAGACCCAAAGAGCCCATGCCACATTAAAGCAAGCCCCAATGAAACCCGCCAAGGAAACCACCAGAATGATGAACCCTATGACCAGAAGCGGTGTCTGGAAGAAGGATTCACAAGTGGTGTTGTTTTTGGCCATCCAAAGCCCTGAACCTATGATGGGTATGGAAGCCAAAAGAGCTAGGAGGTTCAGAAAGCCTATGACAGTATTACTGAACCGATACATCTCTGGTTTACTCTTCTCTAGTAGTCTATGGGTTTCTCTGTTACAAAGCTTCCACTTCTGCTGTGCTTCGTTTCTTTGTAAGCTCTCTTCCTCCTTCCCAGTTCCCGCCTATCTCTTCTTTTTGTTGTTGGGCATTTGGGCTTGACATTGCCGCCTCGTTCGTTGCACTTTTATTGCTTTCCGTGTCTAGTGAAGAAACCCACCAATGAGTTCTGATTCCATCCGGTTTGGTTGTTGGGTGCTAATCGGTTCGGTTCTAGTTAATTGATTCGGTTTAAAATCAGGATTGAATTATTTATTAAGCGGTTCCAATATATCCCAAATTGAATCAATTAATAAATGGTTGTGGTTAAAAGGGTCTTAAAATGTAAATCCATTACAAAACACAGAAAATTTATATAAAATGAAGGAGCAAATGGTATTTTAATCGGTTTGGTATGTATAATCGGTTCAATAGTATATTGTTTCTAATTGGTTCAAAACTAATGGTTTATCAATTTAAAACTGAATCAAACCATTCAATAAACTGTTTTACTTTCTAGAAGCAAAATCAAACTAAATAGTGAACAATTTGATTAGAATCGCAAAGAACCCTTGCTTTTGGAAAGGGGAAGAATAATCTTTTTCTTTTTCTTTTTCTTTTTTCTGACGATCGAGAGCCGCATTATTAGATTCAAACTCAACTTAGTCACTTCCCCAACCACACGTATTTGATATAAAACCCATATTAAAAAAAAAAAATAAAAAAAAATTGTGACCCAATCTACACCCCATTTTAGTGCTTAATAGCATTTTCTTTCTAAATTACATCCCCACTCCCAAAGCTTAAAAAGAAGGATATCATTTTTTTTTTTCTTTCTAGATAACATATATAATGTAAGGGGAAGAAAGGAATTTTGGTACATGCTACCTTAAAGCTCCACAAGCCAAGCAAGGCATATAAGACTATGGAGTGTGGAGGATGGTGGTGGTATATGGTACCTGGAGCCCACCATTCGCCTTCTTGAGGAAGCCACCAGCCTCGGCCTTAACACAGATAGAATATACTTACAACATTATCGATCTCTGGAGATGTTTCTTCCTCATAAGTGAGAACCAAAAGCAGTCTTCTTATTACAGTGACATACTGGACATGACCCATTCATTAATCTCTTAATGCTTTTAGTTTCAACACTGTAATTCAACTCATTTGTAGCCATGGGAAAACCCAAAACCTTGAAAAAATCTTATATAGTTGGTTTCAGTTGTTGGTACATTAGCAAGATACAAGCATGAATCTATGCTGAATTGAGTAAAATTAAAAGATACAAAATGAAAATCATAGAAGACAAATGGTAGTTGGTGAGTATCATAACCTTTGTAAGACTCAGAACATAGACACCAAGCATGAATTGGTATGCGAAGATCATTTCTCTTATTCGATCTTTCATTTTAATCCCAGTGGTGAGCTTGTTCCAACTGTCGCTTATTCCTGAGGAATCAGATGAATTGGACTACTTGCTTGAGGTAGGCATCGGCTTACTATCTAAGAAATGTTTAAATAATATTAAAGCTTGACGGGGGCGATGAAGAGGAACCTCATGCCCTGCACCAGTTACTGTTACAAATGTCAGACCTTTGTACACTTGGCTCCACCCGCCAACCTATATCACAAGGCAGGAAAAACACAAGTAAGACAGTAAGAAGATGCACATATATGCCATTATCATCTCCTAGAAATGAAGAACGAGGTTGGAATTTCATGGAACTGACCTTTCCATTGTCATACCAGGGATACCAGTTGATGATGGTTGGTAGCTTAAGAGCATCAATTGAGTAGCGAGTTGCAGTGACAGGCACCACAGCATCAGTGTCTCCACTGGGCAAAGAGTTCAGTCATTGAGTATAATCAGCAAAGGAAGCATGCATAATCCACTAATCCAGCATGGATGACAGGTGACTGTCCTTAATACACTAGCAGCCATATAATGCAGTAAGAACTATCTAGGTAACAACAATATGACACCAATTAATAGAGGGTGCCAAGGATTCCGCCGTATTTCTTAGCAATTCCCAACAGATCCCTAACTGTTGAATATTCTTCTCTTTGATAAACATAGTTGTCAAGGCGTTGTCCAGGCTCCCTTAGCTGGAAATGCAACCCCTTGAAGCCAGATTTTTTTTTTTTTTTTTTTTTTTTTTAATGAACAAAGAAGCCAGAAAATTCAGATTTTTAACATGGAAATCAAAATAAAGGGAAACTATAATAAAATCTCAGGTAAACGTGGAAGTCAGCAATGGAAAGAGGATAAGGCATGGTGAAATAAAATGATGGTGATTTTCTACCACTCTGTTCTAAGATATTGTGATATGCTCACTGGTGTCTGTTGATGTTTCTTCAATTTCCCATGTAGACGGATTTTTTATATTTTTTCTGGTTTTGGTGCTCCTCCTTTGTAACTTTTAAGGTTTACACCTTAATTCTAATTAGGAACCCTTCCACCATATGCTATATTAATTTAAAAGAATCACAAATAAAATGGAAATTGTGCAAATAGAGAATGGAATGTATGCATGTACAAGGTGAAGATTGGGCTTGGAGAATAGAACAGAAAGAGATTGAAGAGAGATAAAGCATATGACTATGAAGACACAGGGTCTCACAACCAATCAACTGGTCAAAGGACCCTCAACAGTGTGGTCCTTAAATCACAGATTTAGAATTCAAAATTATGGGGGCCCCCTGTTAGAACCCATAGCTATGTCATAGGTTTTGAGGTGCAGAGTTCCACGTCTTCTATGCAAAACTAAATTATCCACAGCTGATGAGTCATTTTTTTGACCATGTTTTTCCACCATTCCTTTAAAGTTTAATGTCTTGATGTAACCAACCAGGTCATAAGACCTAATTCCAAATTTCACTAAAATATTGAAGAAAAGTTTATAAGAATTTACCTGAATACCCAAATCTTCAGACCAGCTGCAATAAGCTCTTGATAAATAGGAAGCATAGTTAAGGGAGAATCCACCCAGTAATTCCCAACAATATCACTGCATGAGAGAGGAACTTGATCAACTACTCAACCATGTCGTCACAAAATATGTAACAGAGATATCCCTCAAGTGTACAGAAATGGTGGCCATACCTGCATGTATCCCAAGAATAGAGAATGCCAGTTAAATTAGCATGGATTGCCGTTTGCACTTCTGGGCGATTAAAGTACAGCTTAGAATACCTTTCAGTGCAGGGATCATATGCTCTGGACATCCAAGGCTGGCTTGAATAAATAGTTAGTGAGACTAAATAACCATTCAACAGCTTTAGATTTATATGGATGAAACTGAAACTGAAACATGAAATATTTGCATTTAACCTCAAGTGTGTAGAGAACCATGTAGACACTTGGCTACCTGTAGCCAAGTGAAAAATTGCTGAGGTAGGCGGTTTCTTAGAGAAGGCTAAGTTGGTTTGTCTTTGGTTCAACCACCTCAAAAGTTTGCCCTTTTTTTTTTTTCATCACATGGAATTAGCAATGCTTTTCAATGAAATTCACCTTTTACATGAGCTCTACGCCCTCAAGTAAATCACCATTACTGGCCGGTTGAGGGATATATGGCTTTATTTACAGAGTTTTGGACTGCCCATCCAGGTCAAAGCTTCGGCCAGTTGAGTGGTGTCCTAAAAGGTCACTGGGGACAATTCCTATCCTGATGTTAGGAATGCTGTGAGTGGATCTCAGCTATGCAGGCAGTTCTCAGGATGATATTTATTTTTCCCTTGGGCCCCATATAGATGGTTCCATACTCTTCTGCCACTTCAGCCAGACACCACTACATGACTGCATAGAACTTACTCAAGAGGCATGCTGCAAAAGGAGGCCAGGAAAGAAGGTGATTATAATAAAAGTGAGTAATGGTGCCAGACAACCTCATTGCACAATGTGAGGATCTGAAGCAGGTCTCAAGTCTCAAAAGGAGGCTGTGGGTCAGACAGGGGCACTTGAGCAACTTTGGAAACTTTAAACTTGAAAATCATAATGAGGGCACAAGGGGTACTAACTGTAGTGCATGTGTGCAAGTCAGAAGGACCACAAACAAGGGACAGCACACCACTCAAAAGTGGTGATTACAAGGGAATGGCACTGCACACTGAGAAGCTCAATGAAAAATACCAGAGCAGGACTATTCCAATGGAAATTTAGAGGAGAAAATTGGAGAACAGCATAGAAGACAGCAGCAATAGGTCTAAATATAATAATGTTACAAGTGAGAACTACAATTAGTTCCAGATGAAACACTCCATTAGTAAAAGGAACAGGAGGAGGTTCTATGATAACTTACATAATGTCCCCTCAAATTGCGTCTGAGAGTTGCAGTATCATTGCAAGGAAGTGTGAATATGCTGTAAGGATCAATGTTTCCTTGTTCTGATACAGCGACATCAAGAGCTGCAATGCATGCATCAGATGGGTGTAAAGAAGATACAAAATCACATCTAACTCTCAGAGTTCTATAGGTAGCATCAGAAATTAAGCCATGAGTCCACCAATACTCAAAAGTTCCCACATAGTCATGATAATCATCAGTTACGGCATTTCCAACCTGATAATAAAAAATGGTAATCAGCAATTCAATCACAATTAAGCAATGGAAACCCAACAGATATCATGCAAAGTTCTGTTTTCAGTCTTACCATGAACCCCTTGAAATTAATAACAGGATTGTTGATTCTCTTGTTTCTCCGGTAAACAATTTGAGCCAACTGAGGAACATAGTGACCTGAAATTATAAGAAAAAAATATATATCAGTTGACTGTGTTTCATGAGAGATAAAACCCAGCAGAAAGGGGAAGTTTGAAGCAATTGCCACACCTGCGTAACTTTCTCCAGCAATGTAGAAATCTCTATGTTTATATTGAGGAAATCTTTTGAACCAGTTGACTAGGAAAGTATATGCATCTTCAGCTACAAAATTCACAGGAAAAGAAAATTCCAGAATCAACTAGAGATGCTCAAAGGCCCAACGGCCAGCGATTTCTTCCTGATAACACAAATGCCGTAAGAACTATATCAAAATGCAGATAAAATAAATACCCGTCCTCTGGTCACCGACAGTATACAGATCCAAGGTAGTATTCGAATAAGAGAACCCCACTCCCGCAGGAGATTCCAGGAAAAGCAAATTCGCCTCTGGCAAAGCACACACAGTCCCAACAGAACAAAATAATCATTCGTCAAGCGAAAGAAGCTTAGTAGAAAAAGACGATGTGAGTGAGACTTACGACTGTTCCAAGCGTAAGGATTGGATAAAAGGGAATTGCCGTCCGGATTAATACGGAAAGGTCCGATCTCTTCGGCGAAACCATAAGCCACAGACGAACACCCAGGCCCTCCATTAAGCCATAGAACCAGTGGTCTCGACTCCGGCCGACGATTCGCAGGAGCCTCTACCAACCAGTAAAACAAGGCCCTGCCGGCTTTTTCATCAACTGTAACGTATCCCGAGTACTGGGAGAATTGAATGTTGGGCTGTCCCGGTAATTCAGTGATCCGGTCTCTCTCTTGATCTTCGGAAAAAGAATAACAAGTAGTAGAATACAATAACAGAGAAAGAGAAACAAAACCCACAACAGGGAACAGAGAGAAACCCATAATCAATCCAAGAAAAGAATACTAGCGATGAACAAACAAAACCCAGATCCCAAAATGCGTCTGGGTTTCCCCAATAACATGCTAATCTACTACTTACAAAGCCCCACAAGTAACATTACTGAAATGGCTGTTACAGCTACTGCTCTGCTTGCACTTGCAGTAACCGAGTATGAAATTAGGAGAGACTCTGAAAGAAATGGATAAAGAAGTGTTGCGATATGAGGATGAGTGAGCGGAATGGAGTGAAAGTTGTTGAGGTTCATTCAATATTTATCATTTAATAACTGTCTGAAATGTCGAAAGTCGCGATGTGATGAGTTGTTATGAGGACTCCCACTACCACTCCCAGAGTCCCACGCCATTCGTCTTCTTATTTCTGGTTTCTCCTTGATTTTTCTTCAGCTTTTCTGATTCCTCTCGTAATCGTTGGCTGTGATTGTGAATTTGTGAATGTTAATTTCCGATTTTATTATAACAAGAAGAGACGAAGGAGACGGTGATTGAGGCTGAAGGAAGAAGAGGAGCAGTTAAAACAAAGAAGGGGAAGCACATGGGGACATGGGTTGTCGCCATTGATTGCGTTAGAGCAGTAAAGACGGATGAAGGAAGCTGAAAATTGCGATCAAAACGTGTTTATGTTCAGATTTTCTTCCTCTGGTGGCCAAAATAGTTGAAGATCTAATTCTGCTCCACTTTCTGCTACTGTTACATTAAGCTAAACCCACCTATTTTCAACGGTAAAAGGCCGTAGATCTTCTGGTCAAAGTCAAAGATTTATTACTACTTTGGAATCTTTTGACAGTTATGGATAAGCTTGCACACGCGTAGATCTGTCTGATCGGAATCTTTTCATGCATGATGGCTCAAACTTTATCTCTTTTTTTTTATTGATTTCCACAAAAGGGGATTTCAAAACAGAAGGCAGATTCGATTGTTCTGAACCCTTTGTACCTTATGTCGTCACACTCGTGTCAATTTCGGCCACCGATCCATATCGGATTGAAGTTTGGTTCTATACTAAAATTAGGGTTTAGGGTATAACATTCAGGGTTTAGGATATTTTTATTGATTTCTATCTATTCTAGACCAGATATCCAATCTTGTCTCTTAAACCCTGATTAGCAGGCTACCTCTCCCATGGATGTTTGGGTTCATAGAATCTTTCCACTCGTTTCAATTTCAAAAAAAGGAAAAAGTTATCCGAGCAAGCGATATAGGGGACTGTACCAAGGAGATGTGATAGAACAACTTTATATATTAAAGGGCAACAAGGCCATTTCATGTAAAGTTGTCAAAATGAAATCAAAATCGATCAAATGAGGAAGATATGGTATGGTTTTTATTTCATATGTTCTTTTCTTTTTTTGATTCAGTTCAAAATCAGAAACCACCGATACTAACTGAATAGAAACCGTTTATGAAAAACTAGTTGCACATAAGAACTAATGAAAACCACAAAAGGATTAACCTATAATCAATTCTTCACTTTACCCAAAGAAGAAGGAGGTTGAAATATTATTGCACGTGATTGGTCTAAGATTCTTGGCATCAAATGATTAATTCCTTACTTGTTTTAGTTATAACTATATAATACTACTTAATAGCTAAAACTATCATTAGTTTCTTCCTTAAAGATTAAGGCAAAGGAAATAGTGATTAAATATTTAATTATTTTTCAGTTTATCTTACCTTTAAAGACACCTTTTATAACTAAAGAACTAGAATACAAAATTAGGAGGAGAAAGGGAAGACTTCAAACTGCATTAATTATTCTTTTAAACCAAACATGTCATTAACTAAAATGGAAAGGTAGCAGAACAGAAAGCTCTTTACAAGTCACAACTCCTCCTATCCAAACGCTTTTCAAATTCAACAAATAAAAAAAAAAGCAATAAGATGGGGCAGAGATTCCCAATTCCTAACTGTATTGTCTTCCACTTAAGGTGGGCCAAGCCCTTTTGTTACTTTTTGCCTTTGGGCCTTGAGACAATTTGGTGATAAGGAATTAGGGATCCATTTTTAATTAAAGAGGCTAGCTTGGAACTGGTATACTGATATGTATCGGCTGTATTGGACCTCAAACACTTTTGCCTCTCAAGAGTCAAGATACATTATTTTATTATTATTATTATTATTATTAGACAGGTATAGCCGATACTTATATGACTGATACAACCTATCCGATACCCAATACCTAAAACTATAAATAATAAGCAATGCTAAACTGAACATGGATCAAGTTAAAACCATCTATTTAGTAAGTTAAAGGGAATCATTTTGGATAAGGTAGGTTCTTTCTAAGGGGTGGGTCCATGGCAATCCAATTATTGATGGTCCAGCTCCGCTCCAGTCCATTCCAAAGGAAAAGGAGAAGAAGAAGAAGAAGAGGGTGGTGATAATGAGAGGAGCAAGTAGACAGTTGTTTTCTAGTGAGAGGCCCATGTGATTTCATTGGAATGAGTTTTCATAAGAAAGAGAGGGAAAGAGAAACATGAATCCCATTTTTGCGAGTTGTAACTCTCATACACTCTTCAATAGACAAATCCATTTGTCTTGGGAAGATTCAACCCCAACGACATGTCTACATCTATGACCACCTCCACAAATTTTATTTATTTATTTATTAATTATTATTATTATTATTATTATTATTATTATTATTATTTTAATGGTGCAAAACCCTAAATTGAACTGATAAAACCAATCAAATCCTTTAGAAGAAATCCACATCAACTCGAATTGATTCTTTATTGGGCTGGTTTTGATTTGGGGTATTACGACACCGGTTGAAAATCAGACCATAATGGATAGATTGAAATTGACTAAAATTTCTAAAAAAGATAGAAGTCGATACAAAAAAAATCTTTTTCCATAAGTGTTTATGCATATATATATATATATACATGGTAAATTGAAACTAAACCAGCCGAACCCAATATGAAACCCAAGAAGTATGTTTATATGGGAAAAAGAACCTTGCTAGTCGGGTGTTGATTATGCCAGACATAGGCTGACACAAAAAGATCACATTGTCCCTCCTTTGTCCCCCCCCCTTCTTTTGCCACATGAGATGAAGATGTTCCTGTGCACCCTCCCATTGACCTCATATACTAGTGTTGCCTAGAGTTTGAATGTCCAAATTGTTAAGAAGCAAAACCACGCAAGTCTAATTTTCTATTGGGCTTTGTTAGGCTCTAAATTGATCGAAATAATGCACCCTTGGATCTTTCCATCATTAATTAATTACTTGAAATCACTGTTGAACGGACAAATGAGGAAGGGTTCTGCAAAATGGAGCAGCAAAGAAGAAGAAAAGTTTCTCAACTTGAATCTGCCATGAACGGCCCATTTGTGGTTAAAATGGTAGTGGAGCATGGAAGATTCAAGAAGCCCACCTCAAGCTCTCCAACCAAACTCTTTGTACCATAGCTAAGCACTAAGCATGAAACCGAAGCTTCATCTTTGTGTAGTCAAATAATTTCTCTTTCTTTAACATCAATGGGCTACTTCCTAACTTAGGCTAGACCCTGGTTGTCTAGCTTGGACCAGGCCCAACCTACTAACAGGGACAGCACCATAGGCTTCAAAGATGAAATTTGCTCAACCGTAGCCCATCCAAGCTCAGCACAGTTGAGGTTTCTCAGCCCTTTACCCATTTTAATCGGGTGAGGTTCAATTCCTAGCAATCTAGCATAATAATTTTATGCCACTTGCTCAAAGGACCTTCTCCTTTTTCTTTAATATATCGTCATTTAGGTTAGGTTAAGTTAATTAGTCAAAGTTGGACAATTTTCCTAATGATTAGAAGTATTGGCTAAATACTTCCATCGTACAACTATGTAAATTTTAAAATCTCAAACCGGCAATAGGGTTGGCCTCTATTGATTCCGATCAGAATTGTCCAGAACCCTAGAAACGGTATCTGGAAGAGTCATAGAATTTCCCATATCCATGGTTTTTGAATTGCATTTCATAGATAAGTTCATTAATCTTCTAAACTTCTAACATAAAATGCCATTTAACATTTTGTGGGCCCAGTTAAAAATCAGTGCACAAAAGGCTTGAACTCTGCCACAAAAGGAATCAACTGTGATGGAAAAATGAAGGAGATCTTCATCATTTGTGAAATGAACCTCAAATGTATCGTGATTCATGATGGTGATGATGATAATGAGAGATTCTATAATCCAACGCGATCATAGAAGAATAAAATAAGTCTATATTTGCTATGTATTCCTGGAATACATTCTAGAAGGATTTTGAATTTCTAAATACATTACGAACCCAAAATCTATTCCAAGAATGCAAACCAAATACCAAATGCAGTCCAACTCAACTTCCTCACAAAGTCAAGAAATTGAATACCTGACATCAATCATCATTGATTTAAAAAAAAATACATCATCAATCATTGTCATTTGGTATTTTGGTTCATTATATATTTATGTACATAACCTCATACAATAGGGGGTCTAAGAAGTTGAACCTTCATTTAATAATTTAGACTTGATCCTAACTTAACTTTTTTTGTTACACTTATTCCATCCCCCCGCCCCCCCTTTAAAGCCTCTCTTTATGAATCTGGATCAGGTTCTCGTACAAGAATCATACTCACACGGTGCCTATTCCACATATGGAATCCACTCAATCTCCCTTTTCTTGTAATAGACTTTCATGTTGAGTGGATTCCAAGTATGGATTGGACATCATACGAAAATGATTCTCGTACAACGGCCTGATCCAAACTCTCTCTTTACTCCCCAAAACCCTTTGATTAGATTCTTCTCCTCTCTATCTCATTTATTAGATGAAAAGAAACTAAATATTGACAATATAAAAAGTTCACAACATTACTCTTGGTCAAAGCCTTTTTTTTTTTTGGGTTTGAAACTCTTCGCCAAAGTTGAAAGTCAATCAATCATAGCCTTTCAGTCCATTTATGGGCGATAGAGATGACCGGTCTATAAGGGGATCCGATATCGTAGTTGTTAGTTATGTAAAAAGTGTTTTATTAATTGTGACATCCTCTATGTGGTGGCACTGTAAATATTTCAAAGATTTAATAGACTTCATTATAGAAATGTGACAAAACAAATTATGGCCATCCATAGCTTGTTCTTGCTTCAGCTAGTCCACCACCTCTTGTCAATCATCCATACCTCTATTTGAGTCCATCTCTGCTCATTTACTTCTCTCTAACTCTGATACAATTCCCAAATTTCTGACTCTTGGGCATTTCTTACAAAAACTTGTTCATATAGGCTACCACAAATTAAGAATGCAGTACAAAAAATTGAAGCCCACCCTAACTTTCCAATCCTTGGTTAAAAGTTGCCATCACATATAATGATATACACAGGCTTAACGTATTGGATACAAATGTATTTATAGTTAATAGGGAGAAGCTTATGGTCATAAACCCATTCATTAATTATGCCGATATACATCGCTGGATTGAGACCGAACGGGACTGTTTAAACAATGTATTGTGATGTCATTCCAAGTCTTTAGGTTCAAAGCTCCCATCACATATAAACATATTCGAGATTTTCTTCATAGTTAGTAGGAGACACTTACACTTATGGCCATAAACCCGTTTATTAATTAAACTGATCAACATCACTGGATTGGGACTGGATTATTTAAAAATCATATCATTATGAGTATCTCTTTAATAGTCTCTCAGACTAAATAAAAAGAGAAAAAATAAAAAATAAAATTGGACCACATGCACAATGCTCTTGCATGTGTGAGGTCCAAGGGACGAGAAATCTGTAGCCTTACCTCGAAAATATCGAGAAGTTGTTTGGATCGTTTGTCCATCAGGATTCGTACTTTATTTGTTGGACCAAGTGCATCCCTTTCCCTCAAACTAAATCATTCCTGAGAAAAAGCTTCTAGGCTACGCAACTATGGTACAAAGGATGTGAATTTGAAACCAAAACCATTTACTGAAATCGAACAGATCCATTTACACCAAAACCGCAAAACAGTTTAGTAAATGGTGCGGTTATGGTTTCAAGTTTCAGGCCGATTAGCTAAATGGGTCGGGTCGGTTTAAACCGCGAAACCCATTGGTTTCAAACGAATTGAAACCGTTTAAACCGATTTGATTAATCCATATAACAATTAAATAAAGCAATGGCAGTAATCCTTATAACAATGAACAAGTAAATTAAGTGTTCATCCTACTTTAATATGATTTATTGCAATTTAGTTTAAGTTTAGGCTTTAGATCATGATGTTGTAATTCATATATGTTACTATGTTATTATGTTATCACAGATGGGGTGTTTTGGCTGGACCACTTGTCATTTTAATATTTTATACTGTAGAAGGCTGGATTTGGATATTGTATAACATTAGTTCATATGTTTGAGAATGGTCATGCAAAGAAATAGCACTAGATTATCAAATTAAGACATACCATTGTCAATATAGAATCTCTTATTTGTGGTTGCCATTATTTTTGGATAAGCTTATGATCTTCAGTTTAGAGATGGTTGCAAGTTATAACAAACCGATTGCGAACCGTTTTACAAACCGTATGGAATAATCCAAAACCGAAACCATTTAAAATTGTAAAATCGACACCGTTTAGAAACCGTGGAAATCGAAACTGTTTACTAAATGATCACGGTTTCAGAAAGTGGAACCATTTAGTAAATGGTGCAGTTATGGTTATAGTCAAATAAATATGAACTGAACCGATCCACACCGTTTAAACCGAAACTAAACCGATTAACACCCTTATAAGGTACAGGCTAATAGACGAGCCCAACTTAGCTCCCTGTATATTGAGGGATTCAAATCCTCTCTAGTTGCATTGGACATTCAACACGCATCCAACAGTTGGGAGATATCAAGCACGTACTCCAACACATGAACACGCACCCTAAGGTCCTCCCAACTATTAGATGCACACTAAGCACCCCAGTGGCTCGAGAGGATCTGGATTCTGGATCAATGTATTAATTTTGTAATGATGCGTATCGTTTTTCTTGCACAAATACCCCTCTAAACAATCTGACCGGGTTTGCAATTAGATCCACTACTAAATATTCCAATCAAACAGGTTTTCAAGTGGGTTGTGAGGTCTCACATGGACCAGGGTTTGTCTGGTATACCCAAAGGGTGGACCAGGCTGTTTCATTACCTCTGTTTCAAAAATCAATTCTGAGTTCAAAATCCTTGCTCAATACCCAGAAAAAGAAAAAGTGAAGACTCGAGCTTTGTCCACTTGTACCTCCATTCCAAGTGCCAAGTGCCAAGTGCCAAGTGCCAAGTGCCAATTTAAACCATTAGGAGGTGACTGAAACTATACAGTGTAGAAGGTGCAAATAACTGGAAGTCCATGGTCACCTGCAGAAATTAAAACGTTTCATTGACTTGTTCATCTTCTCTTCTTCCTTGTCTTAAAACTCTATTAATACTATTCTCTCTCTCTCTCTCTCTCTCTCTCTCTCTCTCTCTCTCCAGAAGAGGAAGAAGATTCTACCAGTGATCATCATCAATAACCAGAGAAGATCATGGCAGCAGAAGCAAGCTCTAATAGTTCTACTACAACACGCTCTCTCGAAGATACATCCACTTGGGCACTAGCTACCGTTTGCTTCTGCTTCATCTCTGTCTCAATTCTTCTTGAGCACTCCATTAATCTCATCTCCAAAGTAAGTAATAATTAATTAACACAACAGATTAAACAAAATTGCCTATTATTCTCACCATTCTTTTCATGAATCAATAACAGTGGCTCAAGAAACACCGGAAGAAATCACTCTATGAAGCTGTAGAGAAGCTTAAATCAGGTATGGGTTCGGATTCAGACTTGAAAATTTTTACTTTTTTGTATTTGATTTCTTAATTAGTTTGGTTTCTGGTTTCTGGTTTCTGGTTCCTCTGTTCTGATATGGTTCATGGGTTTGGTACAGAACTGATGCTGGTTGGGTTCATTTCACTTATATTAACAACAACACAAGTACCCATCTCCAATATCTGCATACCCATTAAAGTTGCAGACACCATGCTTCCATGCCATAAGAAAGTAACCAAAACAGGGCATAGTACTGAAACTGGTGGAAGTTCCAATTCTGATAAATGTGCCATTAAAGTATGTCTGCAATTAATTTATTTCTAGTTTCTCCATCACCTAAACTCAAAACCTGTAAGAGAGGGTAATTAATAATATATTCTAAGAATGGATTATGTTTATATGATTTTCAGGGAATGGTTTCTCTGGTTTCCCAACAAGGGCTAGGGCAACTACATATTTTGATCTTTGTATTAGCAACGACTCAACTTGTCTACAGTCTTCTCACCATGGCATTAGGCAGAGCAAAGGTACTTAGTCTCTACAGTTTACTGACCCACCTGCCCAAGAAAAAACTTTTTCATGGCGGATTGACTTTGACCTGATCAATCCAATATTCCAAATCCCGTTAAATTTGGATTGTTGGACTTGGACCCAATTATCTACAGACCCCATAAAACAGGTTAATACTTAATTTATATTCTTGGATTAACAGATGAGGCGTTGGAAAGCTTGGGAAGAAGAGACTCGAACAATCTCATACCAAGTGGCCAATGGTATACTTCTATTCTTATCTTCTTCCATGACTCTTGAAAGCTTCAGTTAATTATATCAATCACTGTATCAGATTCTCCATTTTAACATACATATCGTCGGTCAGCTATAGAAACCCTTATTCAACAATCCTTAAGGTGGCAGATTCTAGTATTTGGTAATGATAAGTCAAGTCAGTGTTCACAAAATTTAACTATTGATATTAATTTAGGGAGTAGATTTCCTCTGATGCTTGTGTGTAGTTTCGGGCATTGAAGGGCTATTACGGACAACTCATCAAATAGGGATATTTAAGACATTTTTTAATGTGGAGGCATGTGATTTCAATGTTAGGCGTTTGGGCCAACCTTTTACATTTCGCGACAAAAAAAATCCTATTTTTTATTGCTGAAACAAAATAAATAAATAAATCCTCATTCGTCATAATCCATCAAACATTTTTCAAACATTGAAAAATGTGTAGAATATATCATTCACAATGATTAAAATATAAAAATATATATATAATTTTATTCAGTTTAATGTGGTTTGAAAATAGGGAATCTAGTTCGTTTTGACAGTTTTGATTGATAGCTTTACATAGAAGAAGGCATAAGAGGCTAAATCATTTCATATGAAGAGGAGAGAGATACAGCAAGACGCTAAATGGTGCTAATACACTCTATGATAAACCAAGAGAACCTTTTTCCAAAAATCAATGTAGGACTCATGTCCGAAGATATGAAATGGAAGGCTTAGATTGCAACAGTATCATGTTAATGTTTCCCTTCGCTCTTCCTCCTATAAATTTAATGATTCTTCAATTCAGATCCTCAACGGTTTAGATTTCTACGGCAAACAACATTCGGAAGACGGCATATGAGTACTTGGATAGAATCACTATGGATTGTGAGTACACTTTTTTTTAATTCTCTCTCTCTTTTTCTAGTCTAGGAATGAGGTTTACGGAGGCTCCATTTGATTGCAAGGGAATAAAGAAAGTGAAATTGAAATTAAATTAAAACAAAACATATACTTTTGAAAAGTATAATTATCAAATATGATTAGAGTATTAAATAGAATTCACGATTATAAAAGTTTCCTTTTCCATTTTAAAACCAATTTCACTTCCCTTCCTTCGACTTGCAACCAGATGGAGCCTTAGTCTATTTTCTTCTATGTGAGGTTCACATAAAATAAGAAATTGTACTGATCATTAATTTGGAATGGAACAGAAATGTTTCTTCCGCCAATTCTTTCATTCGGTGGCAAAAGTTGATTATCTCACATTACGCCATGGCTTCATCGCAGTAAGAATATCTTTCAGATTCAGTGATTCAGTACCTACTCTCTGTTTCAAAGATATTGAACAAGAACTAATTACTGACAAAGTAATCTATCTTAATTTCTAATAGGCTCATTTGCCCTCCAACATCCACTTCAATTTCCAACAATACATACAAAGATCCTTGGAGGATGATTTCAAAGTAGTAGTGGGAATCAGGTAAATAAATTTACCCTCTTACCATCTGATTATATTTCTGCTGTCATATTTTTTCTTCATTGAAATGTGGAGACAAACAACCATCAAAACACCATTTGATCTAGTTTTTTTGCTCTCAACAGCCCCCCTATGTGGTTGGCTGTTGTCCTCTTCATGCTTGCTGATGTGCATGGTAAGAATGCTATGAATCCCTTAATTTACGAATTTTTTCCCCCTTTTCGATCACTATTTCTGTTGATTCTAAGATCTTTTGAGATGAACCAGGATGGCATATGTATCATTGGATAGCCTATGCTCCATTGATTGTAAGTGTTTAAGAAAGCTACCTTTTTTTTTCTTCCCCCCCCCCCCCTCTTTTTTTCCCTCCTCCCTCTCTGGTTTTAAGATTCTAGTGAATCTGATAATTAGCCCGTTCTTACTTCATCTGTAGTTTGTGCTAACTCTTGGAACCAAGCTTGAAGTAATTGTCGCAAAAATGGCTCTGCAACTCAAAGACCAGAACACTGTAATCACAGGAGCTCCTTTGGTGCAACCTAATGACAAACTTTTCTGGTTTAGCCAACCTAGATTTGTATTGACTCTTCTTCATTTTACCCTGTTCATGGTAAGTCCCTTTGAATGCCAACAGAAAAGAGAGATCCTCTTTTAATGATCTCAAAACTAAATGATTCTACATTGTCTTATCTTTCTAGAATGCTTTCGACATTGCATTCTTTATCTGGGTAACGGTGCGTGTCCCCTCTTCCCTTTGTTCTGATGTCAAATAGAAACTCAACTGTGTAAGGGAAAAGAAATTCTTGGCTGATTATTATTGGTATCATTATTTTTCATTTCTGATGTTTTCAGTTAGAATTTGGGTTCAACTCTTGTTATCATGAGCATGTCGAGATTACAATCACAAGGGTGGTATTAGCGTAAGTTCCATCTTCCTTCTAGTCAGTTACAGTTTCCTCTACTTCCTCTGTTTTAAGCTTTCTAGGAACAGCAGTATTTCATGACTAGTGAACAGAAACTTCTTTTGGTTTGTTAGGGTGATTGTACAAGTCATTTGCAGCTACATTACTCTCCCACTCTATGCCCTCGTTACACAGGTAAGTTGTATAGAGAATTCAATAATCTGTTATGAACAATCACAAACATCTAAGTTAGTGATAAACAGGGGATAAATCACATGCATCTGAATGGATCACATAACTGAACAATGAGTTACAAAGGATTGTTATTTGGAAACAGATGGGTTCTCACTTCAAGAGTGCAGTACTGGAAGAACAAACAGCCAAAGTAATAAAGCAATGGTATGCAGACGTGAAGAAGAGGCAGAAGATGAAGAAACTAGCAAGTCATCCCAACTCTGATATTGGAGGCAGCAGGAAACCTAGTCCTACAGAAGTTTCTTCCCCACGTACCCGACAGTCCCCAACAACACTCACAAAAACTATTTCTTTCCCTAGCGATGATGAAATCAGTCAAGTCCAAGAGGAACCAGGTGAGGCAAACGTTCCTTCCAGGGGCAGTGGTAGTAGAATTGTCAATTTTGAGTCGAGAGAAGCCCCCCACAATTAGAACTGAATTCGTATGATGCAATGGATAGATAGCTTCAGTAGTTTACATACAACATGCGATACTGAGATTGTCGCTTCAAATGACAGAACAAGAGCCTATGAATGAAACAATTTATTCATTTGTTGTTGGAACACAAGGACTATAACTTGATTTAAGATGACAGTGTATACATGTATGAACCATTTGACCTTTCTAGTATACATAAAAGTGCAAGATTTTGTTCATTTGTAGTTAAAACTTAAGAACTGATCCTACATAACTGTTAAAGGCAGGCAGAAACTGAATCCAAACAAAGCAATCTTAGGCTAGACCGATGTACTTTGCAGGCTAACATCCTAACAGAAAATAACTTGGAGCTTTGATTTATGATAAGAAACCCCAAGTAACCCCAAGTAAAGCAATGTCATTCCATCACAATTAAACATATATTCTTCTCGAAGACACTCTCTTTCATAAAATGACACAGTGAAGTGTTTATCTATGTTGTTCACTGTCAGATCATTCAAGTGAAATTCTATTTCATGAATTACTAAACTAATCACAGGAGTAGTCAGTAAAAAAAGAGAGGAGGGGAAGGAGGTGGTTGAAATTAAATGAAAAGGGTAAGAGAGCAAACAGAAATTGGATACATATACAGCTGGCAAAGCCCAACATACAAGTATGGAGCAACCACATCTGCCATGGTTGCCTCATGCTCATATAATAGGTAACAAAGTAGTTATATTCCATGTGGGGATCAAGTTTTCTGCCCAATTCATTTGATCTGTATCGGTATCGGTATCAGTTCCGACCTTTTTGATACAATACCGATACCTAGAACCATGATTGAGGGGATTGGCAAAAAGTCCATACCTGCCCTGCTGTGGATAAGGATTAAGGTAGGACCAAATGCTCTGTATTTACAATTCAATTCCGGACTGATGAAAGGCTCCCTGATATCCCTATCAATCTTCCAGCTCCTCATAAAAATCTGTAAAATTTCCAACCTCTTCTTTCCCTTCCACTTGTTAATTTCAATCCCCGACAATTGCAGGAGCACCACTACACTAATAAGCCGAAAAACAAGATTTTCTTGGCCCAAATTTAAAAGCCTTTCATTGTCTCTAACTTATTCCCTCTTCTTCCATTGGAACCACATGAACCCACGTTAAATTTAGGTATTAGGAGCCAACAAACATACCCTCTTCTCTGTTTCTCTGCAATGGCTAATCATTGTTATCATAACCTTTTGGGAGCAATGGATCTACTTTGGTTTCACCATATCATTCTTTTCTCAGAACCAATAACAATACTTAGCCTCAAAACCACCAAACCCATCTCAGAGACTCCTGTGAGCTCACTTTCAAGTCAAAACCTCCCTTCTTCAACTCCTTCAGAGAACGAAATCTCATCTGCCTCATCTGCAAGTACTACTCAGGTAATTCTTTCAGTCTAATGATCAGTTTCTGAATTTCTTCTGCTGTCCTGCTTTAGTTACCCCATTCATGTCAATAACTAAGGTTTTATCATGTGACAAAGGATGACTTGTACAACAAAGAAGAGGAATCAAGACCCACAAGGTTGAAAATTGCAACAACCAAAATCCGGGCTCAATCATCTTCTCCTTTGGTGAAGAAAATCCCAAATCGTCACAGATATTCAGGTAGTGCTGATGGTGAGGGAAGAAGATTAAGAAGGACGAAGAGCTGCAAAAGCTTATGGGAACTAGAATACGAAGAGCTAAAAGGGTTCAATGATCTGGGCTTCGAGTTTAAGAAAGAACTCGTAACACCACGAATGATGAGCGTCATCCCTGGACTTCAGAGACTCGAAGAATACCAATTCGCCGACGAAGCGCCCAAAGAAGATGAATTTGAAGTAGACAGAAAGGAGGAGAAAAGAGGAGTAATGAGGCCGTATCTGTCAGAGGCTTGGCTGATAAAGAGACCCGATTCGCCACTCCTCAATCTCAAGATCCCTCGAGCTTCTGCCGCTGCCGATATGAAGAAGCATCTCCGGTTCTGGGCCAGAACTGTGGCGGCTGTGATTCAACAAGAATCTTGAATATTTTTAATTAATTTTTGAAGAAACAAAAGAATTTACACGTCATATCATAGCAAAAAAATTTCAATTTAACTAATCCGTAAGAGGGAGATAGAGAGTGGAGTCTCAGGACCACACATCATGGATTTATAAGGGTCAATTCCGATTCCAAATCAATCCTGATCGATCTCAATTTTGATCATTTTGGGATGGTTGATTTTGGGACCCAGTTTTTCTCACCAAAAAGGACAGAGAGAGGGATGGGGTTTCTCTTGCTTTTAGCAAAGTGGGTCCTAGTGGGAGGTCCACATGACGGGTTATTAGCACAGTGGTAAAGCACACCCCTGATGATTGCGTTGTTGTGCCTAGGTTGTGAAGGTTCTCAGCCACATGGATAGTTCAATGTACTCATCAACGTCTCACCCAGAGATGTGGATTATCCAAGGCACATTAGCATTATTAAATTTCAGTTTCATAATAGTAGGAAAAAAGAGTGACAAGATGAGGAGATTCTTCCTTCTTTACAATAGAAAAACTAATATTATATTAATAGGAAAAAAGAATGCAATACAAGACATTGTGAAAAGACACCCTTACCGTTTCAATTTTCATATCGTCATGTGTCTAGGCGTAGAAAGCACAAATAAGTGACATTCTTTCTATCATATTTTAGTATTTAAAGTTATATATTTTTCAAGTAGATATGTGAAATGACAAGATTTATTTTCATTATTCCAATTATATTTAGTATCGTCTAGACGTATTATTCAGATAATTAGAATTTCCTATCACTAGAAAAAGAACTTTCTAGTTCACTCAGAAAAGAACGATTATTGCTAATCTCAAAAAACTCATTTTTAATAACCAAATCATAGAACAATGGTTCTCATTATAATCACTAACTAACAAAAGTGAAATTGAAGATAAAACTCCGAATATCCCTGACATCAAATAAATGATCAACATTACTGCAACTAGAACTGTCATTATCATTCCAACTAGGAATGTTTTTATCTATATCATTTAGAATGAGGTCTTCACTTCCGCTGGTATTTCCAATAGCACCAAGCCTGTCCATTGA
>NC_056562.1:15101759-15102215 GCF_013358625.1 Macadamia integrifolia | reverse complement strand
TTTTTTTTTTTTTTTATTTCAGGATTGGGGGTGGGGTGTGGTTGGTGGTAAACAGAGTACTTACTTTCTTACATTTATATCATTTACCGGTTTATAGGCTTCTCGAATATCTATGTTTGTGCTTGACCAGATTTTTAACAACCTCAGTTCAATCCTAGGTTCTCTCAACTCCGCGAAATATCTTACCCCAATCAAGTTCAGCCTAATTAATCTTGATTGGGCAAGGTTTAGACTGCAGTTCAGTCCGGGCTTGAAATTCTAAGCACTGGTCTAAACTAGACCCTGTCAGGCTCAGGACAAAATTGGTTGGGTTTTATCTAATATTTTTTTTTCTTTTGGGGTAAAAATTCTATCTAACATTTTTCGTTTCTGTACTGATCAAATAAGCTTATATATCTAGTCAGGCCAATAATGCATACGTTGTCCTAAATAATTTTTTTTTTTTTTTTTTTTTTT
>NC_056562.1:15006362-15101739 GCF_013358625.1 Macadamia integrifolia | reverse complement strand
TTTTTATCTATATCATTTAGAATGGGGTCTTCACTTTCGCGTATGTTTTCAATAGCACCAAGCCTGCCTATTGATTTACTTAGTCCACATCTATGTTGTGTTCAAAAACACAAAATTAGAATTATGAAAAAAAGGAAATCAACTTTTATTACAACCATATTTTCTCAATGAAGATGAGATTATCTAATTGACAAATCTCTGCAACCAGTTTATACAAAGTCAAAGGAGATAATATAGAAGATGGGAGCGAGAGATGACATCCACAAGTTATGAAAGATGATGCTTGAAACCCAAACCATCTAAGTAGTGGAGTGTGCCGTAGAACCAACCCACCTGACTATGATTAAGATTGACTATGGAGCACACTAATAAAACTTGAAAATGCAAAACAAAATTATGGGATTTTTTTAAATATTTTCACCTCAATAACCTGAAGAGATATTATCTCACTACTTCATCTACCAAAATTTGTGAACTCTTTCTTGATCAGAACTAGTAGATTCAATGTAGATATAATGATTTCCACTAAGATTTAATCCTAGCCAAAAAAATTGCATTGTGAGGAGGGGGTGACATATGAGACTCCATATCCCAATCTTTGTTTATGCATATTCATATCTTTTCCGCTTTGATCTTCACCTCCTCCTTATATCTCTCTACATTTTTTTTTTTTTTTTTTTTAACTTATGCCATTATGTACATTAAAATGGTTTCTCCTTTTATTTCAACAGTTTTTTTGCAAAAAATTGTTGGGTCTAATTCCTTTTTAATAAAATTTATGAGCCATAAAAAATATTAAATTGATCATTATCTTAGCGTTTGGTAAATGGTTTAAAAGGTCCAAGAAAGAGAGACGAGAGGAACATTTCAACTTCCCTATCAATTTTCCCTAGTTTAACTCTAAATTTTGAAGCTTATGGATATGAGTCAGTGACAAAGTTCTAGGATTCTAGGTTGCCCACTTCAGCTATGCTTCAATTTTGCCCCAATAGATCACTCTAAACAACAAGAAAATTAGACCTAAAAGGGGAAATGCCGCTGCAACACAAGTCTAGATGCTCCTCCCCAACAGGTTTTTTCCTCCCAACTTGCATAAATCAGATCAAATAAAAATTGCTTATTTGTGTTTGCATGCAATTTTTTTTCTTAATTATTATTTCTTTAATCTGACTTTAAAGGGGGTAGACATTAGTGCAACGGTAAGATTGCTCCATCTTGATTATGGGTTTAAGTTGGGAAAAACCTCTCTGCGAAGAAGTGGGTAAGGTTTTGTACAGTATGACCCTCTCCAACCCCATAATTACAAGAGTCAGTCATTATCAATATATAACGACATCTATAAGGATTTCAATAGGGGTGAAACAGGACCAGGTTGGGCCAAGTTTCTTAAAACCCTAATCCAACCCTAGGTCCTCAAAATTCAATCCAAGCCCAATCCAACCCTGCTGGCTTTATTTTCAGGACCAATCCTATTGGGTTCATACCAACCCAACCCTGCCCTACCTTGGGCCGGGTTGAGCTGGGCTGGGCTGACCCTGGCTACGGCAGAAAATACCAAGATTTAAAATGGTAAGGTCCTTAATTTATATTTCAAATTGCAATTGGAAATAATCATTTTTATTTTATATCTTAATATGTATTGGAGGTTGCAGTGGCTCTCAAGTCTCAGAAGTCTCGCACGCTGAGGAGAATCCAGTGACCGCCCAACTTCAAAGGAAAGGTGGGGCGGTTAGTGCTTAATCCTTAGTGGTGTATTTGGCGCACTTCAATCGATTGATCCACGCTTCCACCCCCAGCCCCCAATCTGTCCCCCCTACTGTTTCCTTAAATAGATACCAATAATCACACTTTCTCACTCAACCTGTGCTAAGGTGATCTCTAAGGAGCAACCAACTCAAGTAGATGATCATGGCCATGCCCAGAAACTCTGTTCTTCTTCTATTACCTTTGCTCTTATTGTTAAGTACAGGTATTAAGATTAAGCCTTTAAATAAGATTAGATTAGACAATTTTTTTTATTTGTTTTAATGTTTAATAAATTGTTATCTCTTATCTTACACAGGTGAGTGTGATCTTCAATTAAATTATTACAATGAGAGCTGCCCAAGAGCTGAAGAAATCATCAAAGAACAAGTAACCAATCTGTACAATAAGCATGGAAATACTGCTATTTCATGGGTCAGAAATATCTTCCATGATTGCATCGTTAAGGTAACTTATATATATATATATATATATGTATATATATAACCAGTAATTAATGGGCTTAATCCATGTTAATCAAATCAAATTAAGAGGTTTCTTCTTCTATTGTTGCTTGCTGCAGTCATGTGATGCATCTCTGTTGCTGAACACGAAGAATGGCATTGTATCGGAGAAGTCATCCAGTCGGAGCTTCGGGATGAGAAATTTTAAGTATATTGATACGATTAAAGCTGCCCTTGAAAGCGAATGTCCTCTCACGGTTTCCTGCGCAGATATTGTAGCTCTCACTGCAAGAGATGGTGTTGCCATGGTTAGCTAATTCCTTCCTTCCTCCCTTTGTTGATCTTGTCTACATGAAGACCAACCTGTTAAAAACTAATGTATCTTTCTTAAAGGACTCAGTTGTTAGTAGACCCATACATAATAATAACATTTTTTTTTTTTAATCTTATATCTTAATTGAACTCCATCCAACCAAGCCCCTTAATCAACACCCTTTCACTTAGGGGTGTAAGTTTAGCCCTGAAAGCTCGAACCGCCCTTGAGCCTGATCAGGGCTTGGGCTAAGATTTTTTTTTTTTTTTTTTTTTTTTTTTTACCTTGAGGGTGGGTTAGGGTTGGGTTGAAGCCAACCTGACCCCGATTTTATTATGATTTACATAATATAATTAGGGTTATCATCTTATCCTTTTTTCAAAATAATGAAATTTGGGTCATTGATTAATCTTATGGTAAGGTACACCCATGGTTTCAAGTATTGGTCTTGTATCAGCTGTGTCAGATCGGTATCAACTGAGACCGATCCCAAATCCCTAACTAATCTGGATCGGTATCTATATCATTTCAGGGGTAAAATAGTTAAAAATTAGTACTTTTTTAAAAAAGCAGGGGTAAAACCGATCGATACCCACCTATCTAATCTGATTCGATTTGGATCAGTATCAACCGATACTGATACTAATATCGATATCGATACTGTCCCCTAAATCCCTAGGTACACTTGACCATCTAATATTGTTTTACGCTTCATAATTTTAACTATGTATTGATCATTTTATCTATTGATGTTTTTTTTAAGTTCTTTTTAATGCATATGATATATATTGCCAAACAGGGTCAATCAAAGTTAGCCTAACTTTGACGAAAATCAAGGCCAATTAGGTTCAAGTTGACAGGATTAGGCATGAGCCCGACAGGTTTAGATTGGGCCTGGGTTGAATTTTGAGAACCTAAGATTAAATGGTTCTAAGAAACCCAACCCTATTTCACCCCTACTTCAACTAATCCATAGACTCATCTTGTGTTTCCATGTCACAGCTAGGTGGCCCACATATTGAGATGAAAACCGGCCGGAGGGACTCAACGGAAAGTTATGTTGCAGATCTTCTAGATTTCATCCCCAACCATAACGACAGCATTTCTCTTGTTCTTTCACGATTTAATTCTACCGGAATTGACGTGGAAGGAACAGTTTCCTTACTGGGTATGTACATGTCTTCATACTTCCATCACTTCACTCCATTGTTCTACATCTTCTAATTGTGTTGCCATTGCCAGGAGCTCACTCGGTGGGTAGAGTTCACTGCGTGAACCTCGTCGGTAGACTATATCCAGACATTGATCCCACCATAGATGCTATACACGGCAAGTACCTCAGACGTAGGTGCCCTTCACCAGACCCAGACCCAAAGGCAGTTCAGTACGCAAGAAATGATCTTGAAACACCAATGATTCTAGACAATATGTACTTCAAGAACGTTTTAGCTCACAAAGGACTCTTACTAGTAGATCAGCAACTGGTTTCTGATCCAAGAACTGCTCCTTTTGTAGAGAAGATGGCTTCTGATAATGACTACTTTCTCCAGCAATTCTCAAGAGCTTTACTTTTGCTCTCTCAGAACAATCCCTTAACAGGTGATCAAGGAGAGATAAGAAAGGATTGTCGCTATGTCAACAGTAATATTGATGGAAGAAGGCTAAAGCCAAGCCCAAGCTCAAGCTCAAGCCCAGTCCAATCTCAAGCAGAATATGAACTTACAGCTTCAGGCCCAAGTCCAAGCCCAGGTGTAGGCCAGGCCACTGTTTCCGCCCCAAGCCCAGATCTTTGAATAAAATAAAATATTGATTAATAAGCTCACGTCTTATGCCTCGTAGCAGTATATGAAGAAGTGAGTTTCTCTACACCCTTGGTGAAGAGGGAATCTCTACATCTAAGACATTTGACCTGTTAGACACATGGCCACATCATTGATGGGGGAAAAGATTTCTCTACTTTAGGAGTAAAAATAAAAAAACATATATTTCATATATTAATAGATAAAAGGAAGTACATGATGCGAATGTTTACTTCTCTCTCAGAGTCTCTCTCTTTTTTTTATTTTCTATTCTCATTAAAAATGTGGGTATTAGTTATCTCTACTAATTAAATATATTTTTTAACCTTTTACTATTGACTTGATGTATAAGATGACAATATAACTGAGTGACGTGTAGATACATTTCCCTAATTAATATTGTTGATCATCTTGATATTTCTTCCCTTCCCCCCCCCACTCCTATATGGTGGCTGAACTCTTCCCATGTAGTGGTAGAAAACTTTCTTCAAAAAATAATAAGACAATAATGTTTTTATCCGTTTTTCTAAATTTTTTCAAATTTTCTGGCTGCTTTTAGTTGGCCCCAGTTGGTTTTGTTTCTTGCCGGTTTTGATAGACTGAAAACCGAAGCCACCCGATAAGATTTTAATTCGAGTTCTTGATTCTATATGATCAATTTTCTTCTCACTCTTTTCATTTTTTTTTTTAATATAATATCCATCTGACTATTCCAGACCATATTCTATCTATGGAATGATCAAAATGCCACATCATCCTTCCACATGAAATAACCGGTCTACCCAGGTCGGGCTCAACATTAAAGCAGCCCAGCTATACCCATTTTCCAAATCGCTTTAGTCAACTTTTATTGGGCCTTCATCAGAAGTGGAGCCTTATAATCTAATATTGTTATTGGTTTATAGAATACAAAAAGGATGAAGCGAGCAGGATTCAAATGACCTAGTGAACCCTGAATGGAGGAAGAAAGAATGGTGGCCCATATTTGAAGCGATCTTCACAGAGAGAAACTTTATTAAGCAAATAAGAAATTTAAGTAATTTATACAATTATGTCAGATAATGATTATCAAAATTTTATTTTTGTAGATTTAAATATGAACAAAAGAATCATGTATGATCACGTGATTTCTACATCAGCATGGGGCCAATGAGGGGATGCACATTTGCAAGAGGATATATTGTGTTTTTGAGGCTTCACAGTCGTGGCATAATTTTGCCACCCTCTATGTCTGGGCAAAAGGGCTACTAGACATAATTTCCTTACAACCAAACATATTCTTGAAACAAAAATATGATTAATCCTCTTTTTCTCTCCCTTTCTCTCTCTAATATCTCTTATAAGGTATCTATTTAAAAAAGACATAGCCGTTTGGAGAATTGTAAACCACTGGAAAATAACCAATTAGTTTAGTTTAAAAGAAGAAAACTTATAACAACCAACCACTTAATATGTGATTGATATTTCTTATCCTATATAGTTTGAAAGGACACATCTTCCTTATCCTATGTTTGATTGATATTTTCATTTTATGTGATGCAATGTAGATTATAGAACATTACAAATTTAATATGTCCTTATTGAGTCAACTCTATTCTCAAACTATACTAATAAGGAGACAATTTGGCCTACTTCATTTAACTAGAGAGTCTCAAGTTTACCTCATTAATTGATAATGAAAGAAAAAAAGCTTCCCACTATGGAAGTCATTGTTGTGCCCTTGTCACCCCCTAATTTAGAGTGGATGAGAAAATGAACACACCCTAGCTAGTACCTAGCAAGTCGTTTTAGGAGTTAAACATGTCTCAAGAATGGTGTTTACTATGATAGATGTGAGACCTAATTACAAACACACGTGTCCTTCGCACAATTTGTGTGTATTAAACCACTTTCATAATTTGTCTACACCTCACAACCACCATCATTCATGGAAGTTATTGAGTCACAATCCAAATTAGACCACTCTCCAAAACCTAAATTGTTTATCGAAATAGAATCAAATCATTTAAATTGAAGTAGATAAATCGTTTACTAATTTGTTGAATTTTAGTTTTAAAATATAAAATCACTTATTAAAAACCTTGATTTGGTTTTGAACTAGTAAATCGTTGGACTTTACTTAATTAAAACCGATTAGAATTAGATATTAAACCAATTATGTAGATAGATCATCAAAACAAACATAAATAAAATCATATCAAAATTTATATTTTTTTTTTAAACAAAAGGAGTGGTCACCCTTGCACCTAGACACTAAAATGTAAAAATTATGCAAAACCCTAAAAACCGATAGAAGAACATCACAAACAGGAGTAAAAGAGTATTAAAAACTTACAAGAACTACACAAATATTAGCCATCAATGAAGATGCCTCCACCCTTTGTATGTAAGATGCTCTTATGTAATCTTATTGATCTATGTGTCTCATACAAAAGGTCGGGCATTTTTTTTTTACCTTTTATACGAGGTGTTAGGGAGCATATACAAAGATATTTAAAACCCATCAATTGAAGATTCTGTTCTGATGGGCCAGGCATTTCTGCAAACCAAATATCTACCCAGAGGCCAGAACACCACCCACGCTACCCAAACTTTGTTAGGTGTATTGAGCAGCTGACACCTTTCTTTTAAGTGTTGTGCGCCGACCCATTTGGCCACTGATGTCTCTCTCAGCCCTGGCCCACGATTGATTATTAGATCCGGACCTCTTGTAGCCTTAAGATCTCGTGGTTTTGCATCCTCGGCCCACTGGAGTGGATCTTGATCACTGTCCATCCATGATTTTGACAGAAGATGAAAGTAAGAGCAAAGTCAGCAAACTAAAGACATCTAACTTTCTTTTTCTTTTTTTTTTAAAAACAACACATCTTTGTGTAAACCAATGGAAGTACATATATAAGCATTCAACCAAGTGGATAGGGATGTCTTTTTATGACATGGTGTCTTGACGTAAAGGATGTAATTGGATAACATTATTTTTTCCTTATTATTTTTAAGAAGTGGTTCTCTGTCTGATTGCATGGCCTATGCCAGTACTCCCAGTGAGGTAATGTTTATCTCTCTCTTAACCCAAACAAGAGAGAGGAATGTCTTTTCACATTAAAAGGAGAGAGATAAACACATGAGCCACTGGTTAGGCCATGCTCGCAACAAAACTCTTTTTCCATTGTTGTTTTTGAAGAGGTTCTCTAAGATATCATTATTTTTAGTACTATTTTACCCTCCTTAGTTATTGTACTATTAGTATCAATCCTAAACTTAGTACCCAAAACCCTAGTTGGAATCTGCACTCTGATATTATGCTTTTCTTTTAAAAAATAAAAAATAAAGGGAGGAAAATAATTTATTGATAGAATCAATTTTACCAAACAATGTCTTTAATTATGATTCCATAGCTTTGGGTATGGTGTTTATTTGCTGTGTCTTAATCATGACTATGAATTATGAAGATGAGCTTTTTTTCACTCTTCAGGGAAAGATTCTATGTACTTAGCTTTCCAAAGCATCTTAACTGAAATTATTCTTGAGATGCCACAATCCCAGAAGCTTTTGTAATCATGGGGATGCCATTTGCTCCCCCCCAAAAAAAAAAAAAAAAAAAAAAAAATTGATGAGACCCACTAAAGCTTCACTTCATCTATTAGAAACTTAACATTTAAGTTTCTGATATTGCCATGACATCATCCGTGATTTATTCCTAAGCATCGGTTCGGTTCTCTATGTTCAATTTGATTTTGATGTGGTCCGGTTTGAGATCTGTTTTCATAATACCTCAATCTGAAATCATCAATCCAATAGATTTAGTTCGAGATTATTCGGGTTGATCTGGTTTTACCGCTGGTTCAAGTTAGGGTTTTAACACCCCTAGAAGAGCACCACAAGCAAAGATAAAAGAGGAGCATGGAAGCTATACAAACTCCTCTCCCAGCCTCGCTTTCTTTTAAATATACATTATTGGGATAAGTTTTCCTTCGCCATGATTAAACTATTGTGTTATAGGTCGACTTCGTTATAAGACTTTATGACACCGATAGTAACCTAAATCATAGGAATTGACTGAAACCAAAAACGACAAAAAATAAAAAATTGCATTATTATTTTCTTTATATGAAAAATTAAAATCAAACTAATAACATCACAATAAAAGCTCAAAGAGAATACATTAATCTTACCTCACAAAAGATAAAACCAGACCACTCATTGTCACCCTGAAATCGATTTGAACCAATTGAAATCAGACCAAATTGACAGACACTTAGTGAATCACCAGGGGTGAAGAAAAACTGTGTTCTCCGTCGTTTAAGAGGATAAACCCCTAAAAGTGAAGAACCAGCCAAGACAAAATTCCTGGGTTGGCCCAAGCCACCTGTCACTTAGACAATCTAAATTCTAAATTAAGGGGGAACAAAAAGGTACCATAGATGAGATGTGGTCCAAGATCTATAACCAATACCTGATGATCCTCTGGATGGGTCAGGTATCGGAAATCGGAATAGCTCTCAGTCATCACCGATACGTAAAACCATGGTCCAGATGGATGGATAAATTCAGATTTGTATGAACAGGCCAACTCCATTTTATGTGGTTAAAATGGTTTTGGAGGCATTGGAGGCTGAAGCCAGAAGCCTGAAGGGAATTGGGACGCAGGGTAGAGAGAGAGAGAGAGAGAGAGAGAGAGAGAGCGAGAAACTAGGGATTGAAAGAAAGGTAGGTACGATGAAGGCGGGGGAAAAGTGAAAAGGAATCGGCGAAAAGGAGGCCCACCAACATACAAAGTCACAGAGATACAGACAGTTTGAAATAGACCCATCCATTCCATTTACAGTCCACAAACAAACAGCTCCGAAAGTGATTTAAGAGGAAATGGTAAGAAGAAGGCCTTCTCTCACTTCTCACTCATTGAGCAGAGCAGAGCAGAAGGAGCCGGCTTGAATCTCGAGGGCTTTTCTCCTGACATTGACAGCTCTATTTCTGTTCCCTGCACTCCTTTTATCTCTTCTCTGCTTCTGCTTCCCTGCTTCTGCCTCCTCTCTGACCTTTCTCTTCTTCTTCTTCTTCACGAGACTTCTCTTGTCGCACTTTATTCCCAAAACCTCTCTCTCTCTCTCTCAATAGCATAACTTTTAAGCTATGCTTAGTAGATTCATTGAAACCAACTCCAAACAGTATTTAAAAGATTAGGATAGGATTTGATTTGGATTGGAATCAGTTTTGACGCCGATCTCGATTCTAATCGATCTGAATCCATCGATTTGGACATACATTTCTTGGGTTAGGGCATATTTTTGCCAATTCAGGCCAATTTTTGACCACATGTCCTGAAGGAGGGAGAGTGTAAAATGGCACATCACACCGACAATGTGATCATCATTTTTCCTTAATTTATATAATTATGTAGTCAATAGAAAGGTGTATGTACGTACCAGCATTTTCAATGCGGTCTTTTCACATCTATTCTGTTTTGATGTCGGTATATGATATCTGATAGTTTTCTTTTCTCTCATAATTAAAATATCGATAAGATTAGGTTATAATGGGGCCCAATGGTTAACCTTTCTTCAATTTCTATTGCCTTCATCTTTTTTTTTTTTTTTTTCCGAATTCCTTCTACTTCACGTAAGTCCTGTAATTGTTCTTTCATTTCATTATTATTTGATACGAATCATAGTCTCTTAGAACTTCGTTTGGTTGAAAAAGAAAGAAAAAAAATAAGATAATTAAAATTAAATATAAATTAAAGTAAAAGCTTCTATTATTTTTACCTAACTTAATTATGTAACTAACTTCAAAACATTCCAAATTTAGTCCGAAACATAAGATATGAGAGAGAGAGAGAGAAAATGGATGGAGGATGACAAATTTGAATGAGCAAAAGTTGAAAGCAAATGGTGCACCATAGAAAGCAAGGAGACCAAACTGGTGCTGATTTAAACTCCTCTTTGCAACAACATAAGGCCCACTTGTTAAAATGGTCTAAATCCCATTTTGAAATATGAGATGGGCTTACTCTTTTAGAGAGGGAGAGAGAGAGAGAGAGAGCATCTCTGATCTAAGGCTCTGTTAGACAGAAGGCAACATGAATTGTTACACAAATCATAGCACCAAGGACAGACTAAAGTTCCCAATAGAATATTGGATTCTAATGGGAAGCCTGAACATGGTTAGGGCCCAGAAATTTAGTTTTGCTATCCAATCCTCTCACATCCATAAATTTGATTAGGCATCTCAATTATAGAGGTTCCTTCAACACTTGGCAAGTCTATTAATGAAGGGAAAGTATATGTTATTTCCAGTCCCCTTCCCATTCCCTTCCCCAACAAAATGTTCCCCCTAACATAAAAACTGAATGTCTGTGTTGAGTCCAGATATACCATTCAATGGGTCCAATTCCATCCGAGTATTGTCAGAGCAGTAAGCAGATGAACTATTTAATGGAGGATGATACTTCATATATATTGGATTTATATACATTCAGGCATATTTCCAAGAATGAATGTGTCATGCAACACCTAAAATATGTTCTGATTCTTTGTTTGATTCTTGAGAGAATTGTGTTTTGCATGTGGTAGTCGAGTTAGGCCCATTCACACAGGGTATTTTGTGCTCTTCATTATTTTCAATGAAAGTTAAATGATTTTTATTCAATCCTGGTATGACTCAGTTCATGTGGTTATGGGGTCAGTATAAACTCGCAGGACTAGTCAGACCGAAGGCTGAATACCCTTCGTTAGCAAAAAATAAAAACCATTTGTGTAGTGCGCTTCATTTGATTACAAGTAGAGGAAAGTGAAATCGCTTTTGAAAGGAAAAGAAAAGTTTTGTAATCATAATTATATATTCAACATAAAACCCTTATTATATTTGATAAATAAAAATTTAGAATGTAAACAAATATAAACAAATGCAGCATTAAAAAAAGTAACCATTAATGCAATGATATAGAGCCTTGGCCCCTAAAAAAAGTGATATTGAGTTTTAATCTCCCCCTAACTCGTGTGCTAAATCTTTGTTGGTGAATCATGTAGATTGCAAAGGAAACTAATCAAAAAGAAATTTGGTAAGAACAATAGATAACATAAAACAAACAAAAGTAATGCCCTACAAAATTAGTTAGAAGTGGCAAACAGTAAAGTTGATTTAATCATGCTTATTAGCCATATATTTCATAAATAATTTATTTATTAATAAGAAAAATTAGATATCACAATTATTAGTGAAATTTGTTCTTTCACCAATTCACATTTCCAATTGGTTTTCTTTTAAAATTTCAAAATCAGCCTGATTTTGACCAATCCGTACCGATACGATACATTATACTGCGTTTTATAAGTTTGGCTCTAACGGCACGATTTGCTGATCATGGTATTAGTAGCGCATACGTCGTTTTTAATTACTTCTGCAATCACTTTCGAGCCTTCCGTAAAAGAGGGAGGGGTTAGCAGCTTTTTCGTTCTTTATTTTTCCTCAAGACACTTTGCGGACGAGGTGGAGGAGAAGAGACCGGTGTGTGCGCGCGTGTGGGCGCATTAGAGAAGAAGACATAACCCACCACTGAGTGACTGAAATAGAAACAGAGATGGGGAAGAGAGAGAGAGAGAGAAAGGGTAATTTACTAATCGGAGAACAGGACGAGGGTAAGTTCTAGATGGGGATCCCAATGTCAATATGAGAGAGAGAGAGAGAGAGAATGTGGGATTTGTAGGGTTGGGTATTCGAAAAAAGGAAGAGTGGAGCAAAGGATGGCATATTAGCACCAAAAGCGCAGGCCCCATTGCCATTGATGGGTAACTACAATCTCTTTCTCTCTCTTTTCTATACAACTACGACTTGTCTACGTGAGTCGTGACTCGTGAGTGGAAGAGATTCTGAGACATTGGAGTCCTACCAACAAAGACTCCCCCTTTCATTTGCAGCCAAAGTTCAGGCCCCCACCAGGCACCATCTGTCTATTTCTCTCTCTTCTCACTCATTAGTTTCTTTTATTTTAATATTTAATAATTAAAGAGTCTCACACTCATTCACACCTCCTCTGATCTCTCTCTCTCTCCCTCTCTCCCTCTCTCCCTCTCTCTAGTCACTACTATCAAAGCAATGAAGCATTTAACTGAAAAAGAAAGCAGACAGCCACTGTATCAATGACAAAGTGACCAAACATTACTCCACTTTTAAGCTTCATCTTTATTTTACTTGCATACTTTTCTCTAATGTCATCTTCTGCTCTATGTGGGACACATATGGGTTTGATTTTGGTATACGAAACGCAAGTTGGAATTTTTCTTTCTTTCATGAAAAATTGATTGAATTCAAAGCCAACCCATACCCATTACCCACTTTGTTTCCTTGGTGGTGGTGTTGAAAACCTTTTTTTTTTTTGTCGGGGATGGGTAGTGATCCCAGTTCCTTCCCACTCTCCATCAGGTCACAGCCAAAGCCAAATGAGAGAAAAAGGAGAAAAAGAAAAACACGAGAAAAAGGAGAGAGAGAGAGAGAGAGAGAGAGAGAGAGAGAGAGAAAAAAGAAAAGGTAGAGCAAAGGGTGGGGCAGTGGGGGTGTGGGTTCTGTTCTGTCTCTGGCTGTCCCCCCCACCCCTCCCTTCTCTATCTCTCTATCTCTCTATCTCTCTATCTCTCTTCCATACACGCACACACTCACAGATTAATAACGTTAGTCTGTGTCCAAAACCCACAACCAGCATTGGCTTTTTTTCCCCTTCTGTTTCTGTGCTTATATGGCAATTGTCTATGTCCTCCTGCTTCTGCTTCCTCTGCTCACTTCTGCAAATGGGGGAAGAATCATTATTTGAATTTTTTGTTATCATTTGATACCCTTTTCTATTTTATTTTTCTTATTTTTACCTTAAAGAGAGCAGTGGGTACTTTCTCCCAAACTTGAATTCCCGTCTCTTGTGCTTTAGTTTCCTCTGCTCGCTTCTGTGTTAAGTTCCTCATATTGTTTTTCCTTTGCTTTCTTGCCATTCTTTTTGAGTTCTTGCTTTTTCTAATCTCCCCGCTTGGAATCATTTTATTCCTCTTTATTTTCTTCTTTCCCCTTCTCCTCGTGTGCTTACAAGAGGAATACAGGTGTTCATGGAAATTGACCTGAACCAGGCAGTGAAAGAGGGGGAGAAGAGTGCATGCTATGGAGATCATGACAAGGCCGGTGGTGTTATTTGTTCTCTGTCTTCTTCATCGTCCTCTTCTTGTTCTTCAACTTCCTCTGCTTCTCCCGTGACTTCTTCAATTTACTTGGAGCTATGGCATGCATGTGCTGGCCCTCATACCTCCCTGCCCAAGAAAGGGAGTGTAGTCGTCTACTTCCCTCAAGGTCATTTGGAGCAGACTGCTGCTTCCTCACCTTTCCCATGTTTAGAAATGCCCACCTTTAATCTCCAGCCCCAGATATTCTGCAGGGTCGTTAATGTCCAACTACTTGTGAGTACTGGGTTTTCTCTTTTGGATTGAATTCAACAATTCTCTCTCTCTCTCTCTCCCTCCCTGTTTCTTTGGTTTTATTTTATTTTCTGTACCTGGGTGCAGGCCAACAAAGAGAATGATGAGGTCTATACACAGGTGACATTGTTTCCTCAACCAGAGGTATGTCTTTGACATGTTACCAGAGCTGCCCTTTGTGTGTATGCTGTTTTTAGCATTGGCTACTTTTGTCTAATGTGATATATGTGAGAGAAACCTGATGAATTGAATCGAATTCTTTCCTCCATACTAATACTGCCTCCTTCATGACTTTGACTTTCATTGAGTTTGTTAAATCTAATTCCAGTTCCCATGTAATAGCTAGATTCTATCCTTTAGAAACAAAAAATGAAAAAATAAATCTCATCGTTCTTCTAAATCGTGGGTATTGCTCAGTTGGCGGAAAGGAATTTAGAGGACCAGTGCCGTGAAGAAGAGGTCGGAGTTGACGAGGGGAATGGAACTTTGCCGTGCAAATCGACCCCTCATATGTTCTGTAAAACACTCACAGCTTCTGATACTAGTACTCATGGTGGGTTTTCTGTCCCACGTAGAGCTGCAGAGGACTGCTTCCCACCCTTGGTGAGCTTTTTCTCTCGACTTTTCTCCGATGATCATCGGTTAAGTTGGGTTACTCCTGGTATGTTTCACGCTAAACTTGACAATTTTCTGTACTGCAGGATTATAAACAGCAAAGACCCTCCCAGGAGCTCACTGCCAAGGACCTTCATGGAGTTGAATGGAAATTTCGACATATTTACAGAGGTGTGTTTGGTAGGATTAGTGTAAATACACTGCTTTAAGAAAGAAAGCTCCCCGAATTTTATGTTCACTTTTCAGGTCAGCCACGGCGGCATCTGCTCACTACTGGATGGAGTACATTTGTAAGCCAAAAGAATCTTGTTTCAGGTGATGCAGTGCTCTTTCTGAGGTATGTGCGACTCAATTTATCTTGAACTTTTGCTTCCGTTTAATTTGTTAAGTTCTGTCTGCTTAGACAACAGTTTTGTAGGGGTGAAAGTGGAGAACTGAGGTTGGGAATACGGAGAGCTGGTCGCCCTAGAAATGGTTCTCCTAATTCAATTCCTGGTGACCATAATATCCATCTTAATGTTCTTTCCCCTGTTGCTAACGCGATAACCACCAAGACCATGTTTCATGTATTCTACAGCCCAAGGTATTGTTATAAATAGTCATATAGTCAAAACACTCTTAAAAAAAATGAGATACTCAAAGTTTCATGTGTTTTTTTCCTCTGTCATAATGAATTCTATACTGTCACAAACATGTCACTACAATGAAGGGCTTTGAGAAGTCAAAACGAAACAGAAATGGATCACATCTTCATTCAGCACATGTATATCCTATTGCTGTATGTCTGCTAGTTTGTAAGAATTAGCTGTTATGATTGCTTAACAAAAAGTTATAAAATACTTCTCTAGTGAACAATGTCGCATTGAGTTTAAGACAAAACACATATGGATAATATCTTCCTCCCTTACCTTCAACAGTCTGGTAGGCTTCTCTTTCTATCCTTAAATGCCTTCTGTGTACGGTATATATCAATAACTTTTTAACTTTGATTCCCTGCAAAGCAAGGTTGGTCAAATTTCTCCATCTCAAACTTTGTTTCTAACCTCCTTACCCATTGTACATTGACTCACTAAGATACAACTTCTGAAGAAGAAGAGAAACCATAGACTTGATGAAGATTTGATTTGAAAGGAGAGGGGAAGCTAAAAAATGAACACAACCACAAGACTTGTTTGGTTCTCCCACAAGAGGGGAAACAATCTAATAACATTCTCAAAGAGAAAAGTTTGCAAAATCACTCCAGTCACACACCCTCTTTGACAAATAGTCATACTCCCCACAACAAGTATCTCTTGACCACCATTGAATGCCCTTGCTCAGAAGGTTCTACTTCTGAGGATTTGTCTCCAGACGCAGGAGTCCTCTTTTCTAGTGATAGCTTGAAAGAATTAGACTTTTTAAAGATACTTCTTCTGAAGCACTTGAACCCAAGGATTGCCAAGATTAGTGAGAAATTTTCATCCTTATTTGACCACGCAAGCCAAATTCACTAATGCAGATTGATGGTAAACCCGGCTTGACCAACTTGGCCATTCAGACTAAGATGAGCCAGGTACCAACCTTGTTCTGGTTCGGTAGGACATTAGAAGTTTATTTATTGATTTTGAATTACCTTGTAATCTTTAATAATTGGGAATTTTAGATAAGATTGGTGGATGATGAGGAGATTAGATTTATTTTCCAGGTTCCTTATTTGAGTTTGTTTCCTAGTTAAACAAATTTCCTTTGTTAGTGGTGTTTCTTCTTTTATATAACTTGTACCTATGACGTAGTTTCAGAATAGAGATTGAAACTGAAGTTTGGTTGAGTGTGTGTGCCTGTGTGGCTTTCCATCTTGGCCGTCGTCCCCTTTCGTCCCACCCTCTAATTCTTCTTTCACATGTTTTCTCTCTTTCCTCCCAAGAGGATCGATCTTATCTCTTTTCCCTCCGCTTCCATCGATCTAATTTCTTCCCTTAACAGTGCAGTTGCTTCATTTATCTTAGATCTTATCACATAGTTGATCATTGGGTCTGCCTGCATCTAAGATCCAATAATCTGGATTTTCAGACTGCATTATTTGGTCTCAAGGCCGAACCTAGCCATGATGCCTACAAGTTCGATATTATAATTGGGCAAACTGCTATTTTACTAACAGATGATGGGCAAAGTGACAATTTCATCTCGCAATCCGTGGTGGTGATGCTATCAAAGATTAATGAAATCATCATTGAATTATAAGATGATGTCTTTGTCGAATTCTCAATCCTAGCATTATGATGGTGCTTATTGCAAAGTATCAATTCTTTTGACCACGTAAGCATGAAGGGGTGTCATTGATCACAACAAAAAATTGTGCACCCTAAAAGCCTTTTCATCTATGACCTACATTTGCTTTACGAGGACTAGTTGATGGAGTATGCTTGGAATACAAAAAAGGCAGCACCAACAGTGCAACCACAGGAAGAACACAAGATGAAACCACTCTGACGAGGAACAACAACGAACGAGAAAGGGAGATCAGATGATTATTAAGGGTGAAGTAACAACAAACTCCATTACAATGAAGGATGTTTATCATATTGAATTTGTTATTCCCCTCATATTTCAAGGTACAGATGCAACGCCTAAACTTCAAATTTTGAATTTTGTTCGAGTCACAGTTAAGGAACTGCAAACACCCATTAAAGTGTTTTATTCCGACCATTCTGCAAACTCAAGAGCGAGTTTTTTTCAACACTAGGGGAATTGATGCAATTGCGTTAGGCATTAATCCCGTATGGAGGCCTATTTCCAAGCTTGGGAGACCTATAAGGTGCTGGTGGCAGTCCAATGGGCTGAGATTGACCTTTGGGTAGTTATATTATAGGCTGGGCTTTTTATTTTTTGGCCTTCGTTGTAATGGGCCTAATTTATAAGCCCAAAAAGTGAGGATAAAGTTGGTACGGGATTGGTTTAGTTGGTTGTTTGAGTTAGATTAGAATACTTAATGGCTAGGTAGAGTTATGTTTTGAGTTTATTTTACTTTATTGAGTGTGAGTGTGATTAGGAGTTATATGTAATACCATCACGATCAATTAGAGATGATTTTAGTAAAGATTATAATTTTTTTAAGAGTTTTCGTGCCATTTAGCAGTGCATATGGGATTAGTATCCCGAACTTGACTTCCTGTCTTCTCTTCTCTTCTGTTATCTTCTCCTCTCTTCTTCCTCCCAAAATGATCGATCTCATCTCTTTTCCTTCCCCTCCCATCAATATGAATTCTTCCCCTAACAACACAATTGCTTCCTTTATCTCATATCTGATCACAGATTTCACCATTTGGCCTGCTTGCATCTGAGATCCATAATATAGATCTTTAAACTGCGTTATTGACTCTCTTGAGAGTCAGAATCCCTAGGCCCCATTTTTTATGGGCTTCGAATGTTCTTCCATCCAACAAGAGCCAAAGGTTTGCTTTTTATGGGCTTCGAATGTTCTTTGAAGTTTTTCAAATTTATTTTTTTGTTTCCTCTGGCATAGAGAAGCATGCCATGATATGTAATGAGATGACACAAATGATGGATTTAAATTCTTTTTAAAACTATGCTAGGAATTATCTAAGCAATCACCCAACAACAAGTTTTGAATAAATCTGAAAACAAACATAAATTTTAAAGCTTTCTAGATTTTCAAGTGTGAAAAAGTTCTTCAAAAAATAATTCTCCTAATCCAGACCATATTAGCATCATTATTTTTTGTCATCCCTAGATTCAGTCTTGTATAACAACCGCTGAAATACCATGCTTTCTACAATCGATCGAAGCGAATATGCAACCTGTTAACCAATGAGATACAATAAATGTGTGCTTTTTCTTAAAAGAAAGCTGGACATAGAGATTCAAACATTTTCTGTACTAGTATTACTCAAGTTACTCCCGGAGAGTTGCCCTCATAGTGATTTTAACAAATAAGACTTATTTTAAGAGATTTATGTTTGACACCGTTCCTCATTTATTGACACATTTCATCCACATTACCATGCTACAATGCAGGGGAAGTCCAGCAGAGTTTGTCATTCCTTACCAAAAATATATAAAAAGTATCACTGATTCAGTGTCTATTGGAACGAGGTTTAAAATGAGATTCGAGATGGAAGACACAGCAGAGAGAAGGTCTGTTATAGTATGACTATCTTCCATGACCAACAGCATTTCCATAACCATTACCCAACAAAATATGACATTATATAAATATTTCTTTTTTGGTGCAGATGCAACGGTGAAGTGACTGGTATAGGTGATGTCGATCCCTATAGATGGCCTGATTCAAAATGGAGATGTTTGATGGTACATGCATTGTAACTTTTCTATAATCTTGTTAAATTTATTTTTTACTTAAGTTGCTCAGAGTAATGAACTTGTCAAACATTTTACTCGTATTATATTTATGACAGAAGTCAAAAGATGACAACTGTTAGATATGCCCTACATATAGGAATTTGTTTTGGTTGTGTGTTTATGGTGTTGGGGCCGTGGTCCTTGATGTCATATGGTTCGTATTTGTAATATGGTACAGCAACAATGGTGGTCAAGAAGAAAAGGGAGAAAGAAGGAAAATGAGAAATTACAAGATGAAGAGAGGAAGGTACAAAGGTTGTGCAGGAAAAGATGAGGGGTATTAATTGATGCCTCTCACCTATATTCATTCACATTAGGTAAAAACAAAAGTAAACTTACATAAGTGCCCTTTACTAACACCCAGTACACATGTGTGCTTATTTCACATGCTATTTCCCATTCTACCCTTACAATATGAACTCTAACACTTCCCCTCAAGTTGGAGAATAAATGTCATACATGCCCAGCTTGTTCAAGAGGGTATGAAACTGCAGAGAGCTGATTCCTTTGGTGACAGCTAGCTGATTTCCTGTTTTCACGAATGGGGTGCAAATGTAGTCAGCCAATCTTTTCCTTGATGAATTGTCGATCAAATTCAACATTTTTTGTATGATCATGTTGCACTGAGTTATGGGCTATACTAATGGCAACCTTGTTGTCACAATACAACCGCATGGGGCCCTCAGCCTCACACCCCATCTCTTGGACTAGTTTCTTCAACTATAGGATTTCACAAATTGCTTCTACTTAACTATAGGATTTCACAAATTGCTTCTACTTCTCCTGGTAACCAGGTTCTCTCCTACAAATGTGCAATATCCTAATTGAGACCTTCTATTAGTAATAGAAGCTGCCTATTCCGCATCAGTGCACCCCCTCAATTTTCACATGGTCATGTCTAGAGAATAGTACTCCTTTTCCTGGACTGGACTTCAAGTACCGAAGAATACAATACATAGCATCTAATGCCCACTTATAGGTGCATGCATGAACTGACTTACTACCCCAACAACAATAACAACAAACTCAACCTCATGATAACTCAATGGGGTCGACTACATGGATCCGAGCAAAACAAAAAATGGAAGATTGAGGTAACATTAAAATAGGAGAGATGAGAAACGAAAGTAAGAGGAAAGAGGCATAGCCCAATAGTTAGGAGAATCTCAGCTAAATGGGGTTCGTTACATGGATCCTTGCCCTCCAATAGGCTCTATCCAAGTTCATACTTGGGACAAGACTTAGACTATGCATGTTATTCCTCACAACTTCTCCTATCCTATAATCATTTTAGGCATGCCCCTAGATTTTTTAGCTCCTTTAATCGGGATCATATCACTCATCCTTACTGTGGCATCCTCAGGCCTCCATTGAACATGGCCAAATCACCTCAAACGACTTTCTCGGAGGTTGTCATTAATTGGTGCAACTCCCTACTCAGCTCTAATATGTTCATTCCTTACTTTATCCTTCTTACTTTTGCCATACATCCATCTTTGCTAGACATAGCTTCTATATATGACATTTCTTAACTGCCCAACATTCCACCCCACACTTCATAGCCGGTCATACAATAGTCCAACTGACTTACTACCCCAACAACATAAGCAATATCCTTATACGTAAAGGAAAGATAGATCAACTTCCCCACCAGTCTCTAATACTTTCCTATATCATCGTCGTCACCTAGTTTGCGATTTTGATCAATAGGTAAGGCAACGGGTTTATAACCCAACATTCAACAATATCATCCACATAGACAATCAAGGTTGTAATATTACCACTACCTTGACAAATGAATAGTGTATGGTCATCCTAACTCCGAGGGCATATCCATTCTTTAGAATAACTTGTCTAAACCTTTCAAACCAAGCCTTTGGAGACTGTTTGAGACCATAGAGAGATTCTTAAAGAGGCACTCTTTACTTTCAACTTCGGGAAACTTAAGGCCCGAAGGAACTTGCATATACACTTCTTTTACCAAGTCCCATTGAGAAATGCATTATTCATAGCCAACTAATACAATGGCTAGTCCTTGTTAGCAACCATTAATAAAAGAACTCTTATCAAGTTGTGATTAGCCACCAAAGCAAATGTCTCCTGGTAGTCAATTCCGTACACTTGACTATATCCTTTAGTTACCAACCTGGCATTGTATATTTCAATGGTGTTATTGATCGGTATTTGATTGAGTAGACTCATCTGCACCCTACTGGCACCCTTCCTTCTGGAAGATCAACAAGACCCCAGGTATAGTTCTTCTCTAGGTCCCTCATCTCCTCTTATAGCTTCCTTCCACTTGAGACTAGTCGTGGCCTCATTAACATTCTTAGGAATAGGAGTTGAGTAAAGGGTAGCTGAATAAGCATTTTGTAGGAGAGATTGCATCATAGGTTACAAACCTGGCTATAAGGTTAGTACAAGTTTTTATTCATTTCCGAATAGAAATGGGGAGATCTAGCTTAGAAGGAAGAGAAGGTGTGTTACCTGATTCAGAAGCAAGAGGCAGAGGAAGTGATCTGAAGAGGACTGTTGGTAGGTCTTCCTTTCTCTTCTTTTGTATACCATTACCTCCTTCTGCTTGTCACTTCCCTCAAGGCTAGGTTCCTCTTCTATACCATCTCCCATTGGTTTTGATGTGGGCACATCATCAACATTGTCATCCCTAGGTTTCCCAACATCATAGAGAAGGTGGGGGGGAATAAGCGACAGATGATGATTAAATACTTGTTCACTATCACACCCATGGTTAGTTTGGAGGGAGAAAAAATAGGAATTGACTTACAGAATGTAACATCATTGAAGATAAGCCACTTCCATGAGGAGATATGGTAGCATTTGTAGCCTTTATGGCAAGAGAGTAGCCAAGAAAGATACATATCAAGCTTAGTACACGCATATTTGTTAAAATGAAAATAGAGGAGGGCATACAATTAATCAAGAAGGTGGCACCAAGAAGAGCATTAGACCAAAAAGTCTTAGGACAAGGCCAAAACAATAAACTTCTTTTCATTTCTAAAAGATGGTGATTTTTTCGCTCAGCCACCCCATTCTGTTGGAGGGTATCAACACATGCAAGCTGATGGACAATACCATTATCGATAAAAAAAGGTTTGGAGCCCCCTATACATATATTCACCCCTTTTCAGATTGAACAATCTTTAGCTTAGTGTCAAATTTGGTGCATGCCATATGGTAAAATTTCTTAAAAGCATCGCAAACATCAGTTTTATGAGTCAGTAGAAAGACCTAAGTAGTACGTAAGCAATTGTCAACAGAAGTGACAAAATACCGATAGTCAAACAATGAGGTGCAGGGAGAAGGTCCCCAAACATCAGTGTGTTCAATATGAAGAGGAATAGTAGACCAATGACCAAGATAAGGATAATGAGACCGATAGTTAACAAATAAAAATAGTTCACATTAAAATCCATGAGAATTGGAAGCAGAAGAAAACAAGTGGGGCAATTGTTTTTTCATCACAAGAAAGGAGGGGGATGTCCCAAATGCCAATACCAAATCATCACAGTATCCAACAGAACTATTGTTACGACGCCCACAAACAAATGATTGTGCTTCTCTAAAAAGGATGGTCTGGGATCAAGAAGGTTGAGAGCCCGTTCTCACGTCTACAACCAATAATCCTCTTTGTCACCAAATCCTAAAACAGACAATGAGAAGGAAAAAAGGTGACACAAGAGTATAAAGACTAGGTTAAATGACTCACTGAGGGAAGATTAGTAGTAAAATTTAGGATATGAAGAGCAGAATTAATGGATATGGGAGGAAGTAACACAAACACTACCCTTACCAGAGATCAAAGAAATGGATCCATTGGCAATTTTAATTCTATATCTACCAGAGAAAATAGATAAAATTGTGAATACCGGTCATGTGCCGGAATCATTGACCCAAGAGGAGGAAGGTACGGAAGTAGAGGCATGGAGGGCATAGGCTGAAGTACTTGACGGAGTAAGGGAAAATATAGTTGTGGGAGAAGTGCTGCCCAACTATGTCATAACCAGTTAGAAGAATTCAATGTCCTCTTGTGTGAGGGAGTAGTTGTCCATTTGTGGCTCTAAAGTTGACCCCATGTACTCACGGTGATTAGCATAATGTGAAGCCTGGCTCCCCCTCGTCTACCACCTCGGGAACCACTAGGTGCCCCCTATCTAGGGGGTTGATGTTGGAATTTAAATGATAATTTAATTTAAATTATTATAAGATTCAAATTACCTTTTGGTTTCTCGTGTATTTTCATATTTGACAACTTTCTATCTTCTTGTATGACTTCTCATATGTTTATCTCTATGTATTCTCATAACCTTTCATGTATTTACAAATAATACTTAATATGGTCTCTTCAATTTTTAGGACTTTGTCTCTTCATCTTAGGGACTCTTTTACTTTACTTTATGAGAGTCTTTGTCTCTTCATTTTGAGGAACCTTATTTCTTCCTCTTCTTGTGAGAGACTTGAATGAGGGACTTTATCTCTTCCCCTTCTTGAGAGAGTCTGTCTCTTCATTTCTTTTCTTAAAGTCTCTTTTCCTCTATAAATAGAGGGGATCTCTGGGCATTGTTACACACCAAAATGACCAACTACAAAGTACACTCAAGTTATGGTGTGTTGTGAGGGTTGAGATATTTTTTCACTCTTATTTTGAGTGTCTATACTTAAGTGTATTTTGAGTGTTTCATCTTTAGTTTGAGCACCACGTTGGAGTACTTGAAGGGGTCTAGCAGTTGAGTGCACAACTACTAGAGGTGCCATTGGGTTGTTTCATCTTGGAGGCCGATTCGTAACTCACCCGGTTGCACCATTGGGGGCGTCTATGGTCTTAAGGAGAGTGTCAAGTGACACAACTCAGCCCGTCTATTTTGCTAACATATTTTGTTACAGGATTCCTAAGAGTTTGTGGTTTGAAGATCTCTTAAAAGCTCAACAACCAAAGATAAGTGTGCTCTCTCAATATTCTGATTGAACCAATTTTCTATAGTTGACCATGTAGGACTCAACAAGTTTCTTTTGTATGCGGGGATTTGCCTTGATGCTCACACTTGAGTCTGTCTTTGTCATCCCCACGACTTAGGCCTTGGCCTCTTCCTCGACCAGCCAACTCCGTTGTGATGTGGAGACTAGGGTAGATCTCTCGAGGGATGGTGTTGGTTCTATAGCCACCCGTCTTGTTTCTTCACTTTTCAAATAACCACATACTTCATCCAGAGATGGAAGAGGGACTCTACCCAAAATTTGTACTTGGATTTAGCCCTCCAGGGAGGATCAAAGCACGCCTCTTCTCAAAGGTGCTATAAACGTTGGCCTAATCTTCGGGGTTGGACAAATGGAGATATTTGTAGTGGTCATACTCTTACCAAAGACCAATAACAATATTATAGTACTCAGAATCAAACAAATCCCCCTTCTCCATTATGATGATCCGTTGAAGGAGTTGACACACCTTGGCAGAATTGTTAACATAGTCAAATGTCTTAGCTATGATATCCCAAATATCTTTGGCGGCATCCTTCGCATAAATCTCCTACCAATTTTAGGTTTATTAAAGAAGATCTACCAAGTCATAAACATTTAGTTCTCCGTCTCCCATTTTTGGTATGTTGAATCACTAGGAGTGGAGCCGGATGGCACCGGTGGTGTAACCCAACTTCCCATGAATCCGTAGGGATAACCTAATAGAGTGAGCACAATCCAGATAGTTTGTATTCTGACAATGGATATCTGGGCATTGGTGTTCTCCATAACGAATGGACTGGGAGTAACACCACTTGTTCTACCAATTGAGGCTTCCATTGGTCCCACTAACTTCTGACATTGTTTAAAGACACATGCAAGGAGCTGGTTGGATAAAATCATCTGAATACAATCTATCAGTGGTTCAATATGAGATGTGAGAATATTGCTTAGATCCCTCTATATGTTCTATATTCTCTTTAGATTTAAATTCATTAGTTATCGTCCTACCAGTTACATTGTGAAAAGGCTGACAATTTATTATTATTGCTCTTACAACTGTTTTTTCCATTTGAGTAACTGAGCCTTGTGCAAAGACAAAAGAGGGTAGATGAATCCCATTGTAAGATATGGAAAGTAAAATCTAATGCCTTGTGTGCACTAAGAGAATGAAGGATAACAGTATGGTTTTCAGAACTAGTCATTTATATACTATTAAATGCTTCATTTATAGAAGTCAAATCTTGTAATGAAGCCATCTTCCAAGGGCCAACTACTTTTGTGGGCTTTTTGAGATCCCTCTCTACTAGTGGTCAATTGACATGTTTTCAGTTGTCTCTTACTGCCATGGAAAAGAAAAGAACAACTCATGTCTACCTGATTGTGGGGCATGTCTTAGGTGCTTTTATAAGTGAAACATATCATGTGTCCTGTCACTGTGAATAACTTTTGTGATCATTTAAAGTTGTCCCTTGACCCTCTCCTTCATCAGAAGCTAGCTTCTTGATATTCTGAAGTCCTTTATGGCCTATTTACTTTAAACTTCGATGCAACTGCATAAAAACAGGTCAGATGGGATGAAGATATTGCAAGAGAACATCGACAACGAGTTTCTCCATGGGAGATTGAGCCCTCCATATCTCTGCCAGCCTTGAATGTTCAATCTGCCCCAAGGTTGAAGAAATTTCGGAGCAGTCCACCATTAACCTCACCAAACATCATTGTATCTGGTATTATCTTCCCTTAAAGAGTATAACAGTTGAGTGCTTATTGTATATATATTTGTCTGACTTGAGTAGGTTCAACGTCTATTTTATGTTGCAGCAGGAGGGAGTGGCTTCTTGGACTTTGATGAATCTGTGAGATCCTCTAAGGTCTTGCAAGGTCAAGAAAATGTTGGTTTCATACCACCAGCGTCTGGTGGTGGAAAGGTCAACCATCCAGTGAACTTTGAGATGAACAATCCAGCAAGCCAAATGTCAATCCTGTCAGAACATACTACAAATACTGATATTATGAGAAAACAATCCTCCACTTACACAGGCTTTGCGGAATCCAAGAGATTCCAGAAGGTCTTGCAAGGTCAAGAAATATGCCCCTTGCCATCCCCGCATGGAAGAGCTGAGGTCAACCTTAGTGCTTGGGAAAAGATTGGTCGTGGTTGCAACATGTTCAATATGTATCAGGGGGCCAACCCAGTGATATACCCATTTTCTTCCAATGCCAGAAGCATGTATATGCCATTTAATGACACATATGTTTCAAGCCACGATCCTGTGATGCATCCATTTATGGCTAGTTTACACAGAGAGAGTCTCCAATTCAACATGCCTTCGTTCCAAAAAAGGTTCCCTGGTTGTACGAGTGATGAAGAATACAATCCAAGTTCACATAATACATTGGATGAGCAGAAGCCACCTGACAGCTTATCTGCTCGGGCTACTTTTGACACAGATGCCAAAAACCAGAAATGTGGAACTTGGGATGAGACTACCACTGGCTGTAAACTGTTTGGGTTTTCCTTGGCTGGGGAAAGTCCTAGTCCCAACCGGCAGAGCTCCAGTAGGAGGAGTTGTACGAAGGTAAGCTGTTATGGCGACACAGTCACATACTAATTGCTTTTCCTAAGTTCTTTCTGATCTGATCCTAAATAAACTGAGTGAAGGTTCACAAGCAAGGAAATTTAGTTGGAAGGGCTATTGATCTCTCGAGAATGAATAGCTATGATGATCTGCTGAGTGAATTAGAGCGGCTATTTTCCATGGAGGGCCTTCTACGTGATCCTAAGAAAGGGTGGCAAGTTCTTTACATGGACAGTGAAAATGATATGATGGTTGTTGGAGATGATCCTTGGCAGTAAGCATCTATACTGTGGACTTGTTTTGTTGTTTTGTCTGTTATTTCCTTGTTGAATTGTTCTGTTCATTATTTCCTTTAAGCATATTGAGTTGTTTACTCTCTTGCATTTGGCAGTGAGTTCTGTAACATTGTATCAAAGATCCACATATATACAAATGAGGAAGTACAGAAGATGATGATTGGGATGGTCAGCGATGACACCCATAGTTGTTTGGAAGAAGCTCCTGGAATTTTGGATGTTTCAAAATCCTCTTCTGTGGGACAGCCAGATTCTCCAACAGTAATTAGGATATGAGAAGTGGTTATATTGGGAATTATATTTGGTAACCAGTAGATAAATAGAAATCCTCTAGTTCAGAATTCAGGTCAGTTGTCCTATCTTCAATTGTTCTCATTATAAGATTCACTTATTTCCCTATCAGCTTTAAATATCTGAACTCTTGAAACAGAATATACTTGAATGGTAGGTGAGTTGGTGCCTGTGCAGCTGCACCATATTCCACAAGAGGTCCTGGTTTCAAGTCTTCTTTAGTCCAGTTCAGTGCCCATGCTTGCCCTGAATGGGTTGTTTGAAACATGGTAGAGATGAGAAATGTTAATATGTTTTACGGTTAAAGATCCGCACACCATCCGCATGCGGATTCTTTTGCATGCCAAGACATAAACATGGCGGCTCTACATGTTTTCTCTCTCCTCAACCCCCCCCCCCCCAATTTACGGATTTAAAACCCAGTCCCCTCCTTTGCCTGAATTAGTACACGGGCGTCGGAGAAAACCCTCTCCCTATGTTTTATTTCTCATTTCTTTTGGGCCTCTTTGGCTATTCACTTGGCACACCTCATAGTATTTTTCAGGCTATCCTTGACCACCTATCGGACTATTCACTAAAAATGACAGTTGGGTTGGGTTGCCTGGTCATATTCTCTGTATACATAGGTGCCAGAGTTCAGACTATGTTCAGCTGGTTGAAAGTAACTGCCCTATGACCTTTAGTTACCCATTTGCTGTGATATTTTACTAGTATGGCTGTGTTCTTCCCAAGTACAGGTTAGCTTTGGCCAATTGAAGCCAAGCCCAATCTGGTGAACCTTGGGCCCATTTAATGCCGAGATTGTGCTGGGCCTGTTCATCCCACTCCGCTCCCCCGGCCCAAAAAACAAAAGAAAATGGGTTGAGTCCTCTTATGTTGCAATATTCCAATTTGTCTTGTCTTATTGTATAAAATTTGGGTTGGGGGTGGGGGGGGGGGGGGGGGGGGAATGGTTTCAGTAATATTTCTGTTGGACCCAATTTCTCTTCATAGAATCTCTTCAACCATGGAATCTGATCCTCTGATTGGATTGGGGAGGGGTACTTTCGATCTTATACAATATGAGGTGGGAGTTTAGGGGCGGGGGGTGGAATGGTTTCAGTAATATTTCTGTTGGACCCAATTTCTCTTGACAGAATCTCTTCAACCATGAAATCTGATCCTCCGATTGGATTGGGGAGGGGTACTTTCGATCTTATACAATATGAGGTGAGAGTTTATGATGACATTTCATCCTTCATAAAGTCCAATCACTGGGCCAAACCCAAATCACCAATGGTGGAGAGAACTTTACCATATATGACAGAAAACTTAAATCCTATTCTTTCATACTACTTGAATGGGTAGACGACCTTATAGACTGGTCATTTGTCAAGTTTTAAGACAAAATTAATTGTAGGGCCCAGGCCCAGGCTTTAGGCTCCAATAACCATCCAAATCTTAATATTATAGACTGGTCATTTCTCTCTTCCTCTCGGTGGTGGAATGCTGAAACCTCCCAACACAAGGAGATGCACTTGAGCCCTCTTTTTCATAGATAAACATAGCAATGCACAAGGCTACCGCCGCTATATGGTTTGGGGGGGTTATAATGTACACTCGAACCCACGACCACTAGATCTTACCTTGGGATTCAAAGATGGAGAAGAAAAATAATAGAAGATTAGCATTAATAGGGGATGGAACCTGCGCACAAATCACCTACAACACGTACGCTTTACTTGTGGTCAGGTGGTTCCTTTCATGTGTCGTTTTTGCTACCATTAAGAATGAATGGAGAGGCATTTATGGCAGCAAAATAGATGAATGGCACCGGTCACCATACCTTACGTGAAGTGTAGTGTACCAGTACGGGTAGGTGATCCTCATTGAACCCTACCCATGCCGTAGATTCTTCTAATGAGATTTTAAAAAACATCTCCATATTTGTCATTAGCGTGCACGTAAACATATTCTTTGATTCTATCTTTGTGTTTAGAAGCCTCTTTTTTCACTAATCATGTGTTTATAATATGATTATGCAAATGTCGCCAATTAAATGTGACGAAACCACCTATTATCCTTCACAATATGAAAGTCCACCTAAGATTCCCTTTGTTTTTTTATTCATTTTTGTTCTCAAAATATTCATATTTAATATTTCATCAGTAATCTAAACATACTTTAATAATATTCTTCAAGTCATTCATAAGAAGAGAGCCTGTGATGCTCTCTTTGCTAGCAAGCAAAGCTGACCTTTAGGAAGGTGGCAATGTCACATGTATAATACTCTTTTGATTTAGAACCTTCTTCTGATTTTTAGTATAGATTTATAAACTATTCAAACCCCATGATATATGGTATCTACACTTTAGTATATTCTCTCCTGTCTAGAAGTATCTTGAGGATCAAGCAGCCAAATTGGTATTACCCCTTGTTTATAATTGTGGAATCTAAATTAGGGTCAAATCGAGTTTCCCTTAACCTATGGTGAAGTAAGCATCCTCTAACCATAGGCATCCAAACCATCTGATTGAATGCAATAAGGGTGTTTGTGATCATGAACAATAGGGTGTGGGAGTTAATGATGCACCCAAGTTGATCATAAGGTTACATCGCCAGTAGAGAAGGAATTTTTCGTTCTATATGGTTGAAGTACAAGTTTGTCAAAATTTCGTTGTACATATGTAATTTCAAATTTTATTTACATTGACCAAAATGTTTATTCTCATTGTTTGAATTTCAAATGTGTAATAGTCATTTCAGCAAAGAATAGACGGAGTAAAATCTTATATATATGACAGTAGTTTCTAGTATACAGTTTGTTTAACAAAAACAAAAATAATGAAATATTTAAAAGGGTAATTTTTTGGATATGAAACATGGAAATGGAAGAAGTGTGGAAGAGTAATGTGGCTTTTACTAAAAAAGGCTTAGTTATGTTTTGCCTGAAAATCAATCATTTAGGCACCGTTTTATAACGTTTCGTTTCTGTTGTTTCTTCCATTTCTGTTCCTAGAAACAATAGAAACGGCCTAAAAAACCTTTGATAAAGTTGCTCCATTTCTCTTGTTTTTAAAAACATAAATCAAAATTTATATTAATTTATATTCATAGAAATGCAATTGACAAAACAAGTATGACTTGTTTCGTCGTTTCTATAAACGATTCTGGTTCACCATAATTGTGAAAAACCGATAAAAATCCCTCAAACCCGAAACGTCGGTTGAAGGAAAAAGCCATGGAAGCCGGAGGGAACGTCTCGATCTCTACCAATGAAAACTCCATTCAATGGATGAAGCCGGAGAGAACTTCTCAATCTCCGCCGGTGAAATCCCTCAAACCCAAAACAATAATGCTTATGTTTTTGTTTATCTAGATGGATGATAAGCTTGAATCATGCAAGTTTCAGCAAATTGATTTGATTTGAGGGAAATGCAGACGGAAAATGCAAGAATGGAATTGTTCTTCGACTGCCTTGTCGATGAATCCAACAATGGTAACCTTTTGATTTTCTTCTTACCATAAAACCCTTTTGCAAAAGCTTTGACGAAGCTGGAGAGAATGTCTAGATCTCCGCCGATGATCTCCGCTGGTGAAATCCCTCAAACCCAAAACATGTTGCTTATGTTTTTGTTTATCTAGATGGATGATCAGCTTGAATCATGCAAGTTTCAGGAAATTGATTCGACTTGAGGGAAAAGCAGACAGAAAATGCAAGGTACTGTTCTTCGACTGCCTTGTCGATGAATCCAGCAATGGTAACCTTTTGATCTTCTTCTTCCCAAAAAACCCTTTTGGAAAAGCTTCGACAATCAGCTGCTAGGAATCCAAAATCATCTCAGTCCACTTTATCTCCATGTCCACCCGCATTCTCTTTATCTCTCTACCCACCTTGATCTTCCATCTGCTCCATCTTCATGATCGCTGACAGGAGAATGATAAAGAGATATTTTTCCATATTATCTAAAAAAGTAAAAAATAAAAAATCTACAAGAAACAAGGTTTATCAAACACCCAAAATTCTGTTTCTGGTAACAGAAACGGGAATTTCTGTTTCTACTGTTTCTTGAAACATAAATGGTAGAAACGTTATCAAACGGGCCATTAGTTTCTCTCGTCTCCCTTGTATGCCCATGTTTCCTTTTAGTAATCCATTCACCTTATTTTTAATAATGAAGTGCATATTTTTAGCCTCAATTGGAGTTTGCCACATGAAAAAATGAAGTAAAAAAAAAAAAATTATAGAATGCAGAAGGGGTCAAGTTTTTAAGAGGATGCAGTGTCACACACGGGAAAGTACATTGTTAAATTTTGAGATTATTTTTTTTTTTCCGGGTAAAAATTTGAGAATTAAATCTAATGGTCAAATTTGGGCATATAATCCTTACATATGGCACAACGAGACGACAAATCAGGTATAAGGTACCAATGTCACGTGCTATGAGTAAACTAGGAATCCTTTTATCACTTCACATGTTTTGTGAGATTTTGTAGTTACAATTTAATTGATCTTTTTTTCAGATCTTTATTTAACCACTTGGCCAATTCTGAGCCAAAAGTACATAAATGGGTCAGTAAAGGCCGACTCAATCTCAATTAGTCGATTTATTAATTCGAATCCTATTTTTTAACTATAAAGAAATATTATAATCCTGTTATTTATATAGTTGAAGTTATATATAGGTCCCATCATTTTTATCGTATACTTTGAAAGTGTTTTCCATATAAAATTGGTGCATCATTGATCTATGTTTATTATTAGTCATCCATATGTTTTATAGTTTTGAATCTCCATCAATTTTTCATAAAAAAAAATAAAAAATCTCCATCAATTTCCATACATGTGGGGAGGTGTTTGTTTTCCTATTGTAATGGTGTCATTGCAATAGAGCTCATAGCCCCTTCATCTGTCTAATTGAAGCACCTGCCCATCAATGACTTCCACGTCTCCTCTAACCCGAATATTAGCTAGGACTTGGAGAAGCCATAGAATTTTATTAAATAAGAGAAACAAAATAATAAAGAAACAAATGGGGAACATAACTTGCCTTATCTCAACCCATGATATATAAATCACTCTGGTAGTTGTAAAACCCAAAATAAAAACCTCAAAAAGAGGAAAGATTACATTGTTCTTACTTTATTATCCCAAATGATATAACTAATATTATATGGAGAGAGATTATCACCATAGAAGATCGAATTTATAGTAGATTCACATTCAAATTTAGCTAACCAATCTATTAGGCGATTGTTTTCCATAAATGAAAATGAGATACGAGTTTTCAGGGAATTGCAGAGGTTAATTACTTATTGAAACCAACACCAGCAACTCCACAATGTACTTGAACTTTGAGATACGAGTCTCGCAATCAAAGAGTCTGAATTAATATAAAATTCGGATAAGCTCAAATCCTTATACAAAATCAAGCCATCTCTAAGAGCTCTCATCTCCACCACTGAATTTGTACACAACCCATAAATATTGGAAAAAGTCATCAGAACATTCCCGTTGTTGTTTCTAATAATGCCTCCCCCATTACTAATACCCAAATTCCCTTTGCTTGTACCATTCACATTCAGTTTAACAGAATAAAATGGAGTACACTAGTAAATATGAATTGAAGGTTTAACCTACTAATTGGGAGTTTAACTTAAAGACCAGGAATATAAGATTATATCTCATAGAAAGGGATTTAGAGAAATTAGTAGGGTAAGTGACTTCACGAATCCAATTTTTGATTCACTCAATTGTAGTAGTTGTAGCATGGAAAGCCTTCACTATGCCTCCTGTTATTTCTCTCATGCAAAAGCTTTCAGACAATAAATGATGTTAATAGACCAGTGATGTATGCATATGTCATTGACACTGGCAATAAATTGACATTAAATAATTATAATACTGACATCCTAAGTTAGAATAACATCAATGTCCATTGTTTTTTTCAAATAAACCAAAACCTTAAAAGCGGTTGTACCACTAATAAAGTGTGAGTTGTTATTTTTCTCAAAGGATCTTTGCAACAAGAGTATTTGGAGGAAAAAAATCGTCTGCAATTTCGATCTCGTACAATTCCATAAAATACCACCTTCAGGGGGTGACATGTATATTGATACCAATACAATGATCCATATATGATTTAAATGCCTCTTCACTGATTTAATGTTTTATTAGTTGTACCAGATCTGGACCATTGTATTGGTATCAATACATGTGTCACCCCCTGAAGGTGGTATTATACGAAATTGCATGAGATCGGATTTGCAGACGATTTCAACCCGTATTTGGAAGCCAATAGAATATCAATACTAATCAAATTATCATATATTATATTTTTCCCATTAAATATTTGTCAAACAAAAAAACCCATATGTATCCGTCGAAACCGAATTTTTACGATTTGATCCGGATTATTGTAAGCCGATACCTATATATATATATATATATTTATTTTTTTTTTTTTTAATTTAATATATGCTCCGAAATACCCTCATTTATTTTGTGGCACCAATCCCATCCCATCTCATCATCCCAATGCGGGTCCACACGTTGACGGAATGCTTCCTTCGTCGTTTATGTTAATCATGTATTGATTAAAATCATTACCAATAAAACAATGAAAAGGATCACTAATCGCTTGTTGTCGAGATTTACCATAATATTCGTACCACGTCAGCCCTAATTTCGTCGCACGCGCTCGCCTCAATGCATGATGCGCGGGAAGGCGAGAAGCGAGGCCGCAAACCCCAACGGCTCGCTCGTATAATCGTACCGTATTTTGTTTATTTATGTTACTTTACGTCACCGGTCTCACGCCACGTCCGTCTAAGCAAATCGTGCGGTTTGCACGAGCCAATTGTAAGAGTCTCCTTATTAGTTGACTTGTTATTGCTCAGCAGCATCGAAAGGCGATAAATGGTTAATTTCCCCAATTGCCCTTCGGCTTAATTACGAGGATAATCTCGCATTTATGGTGCCACATAAGGATAAACGCAAAACATGTGTACGTCGGTGGGCCAGGACAAAAATGTAACGCACAAAGCAGCGGAAAGTGTCCGTAATCTCGAAAATACCCTCACACATTTACCATGTGTGCCGTAATCTCGAAAGACTAAAGTACCCTCACACATGTACCATGTGTGACATAATCTCGAAAGTACCCTCACACACGTTACCCATACCGCTATATGTGAACGTACGGTTTTAGAAATCGTTACGGGCCGATACCTAACCATCTACCGATACAAATATGTTTTTCAGATGAAAAATACTGTTCTAATATGGAATTGAACAGATAGGTATCGATATCAGTGTAGCGGAAACAGATACTATAAATTAAATCAATACGTGAAGGCTTTGTGAATGGTTTTGTGATAATGTGTCATTTTACTTTTATAAATGTTCATTTATGTTACTATCAATAGTTGTTTAGAAGAATATTTGTGAAGATATATATATATATATATATATATAGTCATAAAACTATACGTGAAGAGTTGTTATTCTTCATGTATAGGGTAGCTAATTGGAGCTCGGAAATGACTTCTCACACTAATGTCAGGTGGAAGTTTCTAATAGGATCTTAACATTTTTAATGTCATTCGTGTATTTATATGGTTGTGAGTTTAAAATTAATTTAATGTTTTCATGAGTCAATGTAATGTTTTAAATTTTGTTTGAAAATATTAAAATTGTTTAAAATATAAAAAATTAATAAAAAACAAAGATCACATGATGGGTTTGTATAATATTGATGATATAATTAAGATGGATAATCAAACTCTACATATAACTTACCTAAGATTTCACTACCCATCTATGAAATATATTTATTTTAAATATAACATGAGGTGGAGAGCGGTTTAGTCGTTTAAAAAGTGTCAACGTATGATATGAATATAAAAATGCATGGGACACTTAATTTTTTATTAAAAAGATTAAATAAATATTTGAAAATAAATAAAATGATTATTTTATTTCAAAAAATTATCTCAACCTTTAGAATGTGACTTTCAATAGAGCTAGATCTCACTTTCAGAGCATGATTTTAGTATTTAGACTGAGAATACCACTCCTACGGAGAGTTGAAAAACCCAAAACTAAGATCTCGGATGGTCCAATAGATTATGATTAATTGGGCTAAATTTGTCAATAATCTTGGCTCCTATGAAAAGGATTAGGTCATTAAGCTCCAAACGTTTATCCTTTGTTTATGAGGATGCATGGTTCAATTTATCTATATCGAATCAACTGTATCGGTTGATATGTATTGGTATAGCTAAGTACCCAATACTGATATAATATTGATACTATAAATAAAAAAAAGATATTGGTATTTTAAAGGGCAAAACGGTCTGAGAAATTATTATCAGTATCATTGTACCGATACCGAAAACCTTCAGAGGCGGTGGGAGGGGGAACGGTCCGTTCACTCGTTGGGTGTAATCGTCAATTAAAACTGAAAGCAAGGGTATTATAGGAACAAAGGAGAAACATTAGCAACGAGGAGTGGGCTCCTAGTGGGTTCAAAGAGAAAGAAAACGAGAAAGGAAAAAACACGGTGAGGAGATAGTAAAAGAGGGAGACTTTAGCGGACATGAGAGGGGATTGAATTCCGATTAATGGCGCCATGAGATATCTCTCTCTTCCTCCACCCCTTTTTCGTCTGTTTTTGAAATCCAGGCTGTTTTTCCCCGTTAGCGTCTTCTTCACCGCGAGAGAGATTTTGATTGACGGAAAACGAAGATCGCGAAGGAACCGGCGGTGATTATTTCTCTGGTATTTATTTTTTCGAAGAAGAAGAACAATCATAGGCATCTAAGCATTCTTTTGATAATCTATTTTTTGGTCTGTGGATCTGGTGCCGGAAACCCTAGATAGGGTTTTCCGACTTTGTTCGTGGAGTTTTCCCCTTTCGGCTTGCTACGACTCCTAGTCGAGTGGGCGTTGCGTTGAATGAGGGAAGGAGGGAGCTGAGGTGTTCTCTGCAATTATCTTCTTCCTTTTGGTTGCCGATGCTATTGGCTGTCTTTTCATGCCGCCGGAACCTTCGACCTGGGATCGGAAGGATCTTTTTAAGGAGAAGAAGAATGAGAGATCGGATGCCCTAGGCTCTGTTGCAAGATGGAGGGACTCTCATCACGGATCTCGCGATTTTGCCCGATGGGGCTCGGACGACTTTCGCCGCCCTCAAGGTACGTCCCTTATCCTTGCAAAGGAAAAAGCCGTTCTACTGTATTGTTTTGAGAAACACCACTCCTCGGAGTTTAGGAATCTATAGTTTCTTTTGACCAAGGGCCACTTGGGTTCGTGAGCCTGTTATGTTCATCTTTTGCTTTCCTCGATCTGTTTTTCGGGTGCCAAAGTTGTCAAACCAATTGATTCGGGGGTTGAAGAAAAGAAAGAAAACATTTTCTTCCATTCTCTGTGGGTGAATATGTTATCTTCTTACTCGTTTTCATCTTCGCTTTCCCAACACTATCTATTGGATTGTCTCTTCATATTTCGTTTTCTTGTCTGGTTCTTTGCATAGATCTTACTTCCCCTTTTAGGCTCTTTCTTTTGACTTCAATGTGTACTTTTCTGGCAAAACTAGGGTTATTTTCGATTTCTGCGAGGTCTGCAGTGTTATGCTTGCTTTTGATTTTTCTTGTGATTTTCCCTTTTGTTTAAATTAATTTTCTGCTGAAGGTCATGGTAAGCAGGATGGTTACCAGCTCTTTCCCGATGATTCAGGTTATGGATGTACGATTTCACGGTCCGGCGAGAGAGTAGCAGATGATGATATCTGCCGGTTTCCTGCTTCCCGTGCCGAGGCAAAATACGGGCGGAACAGCCGGGAAAGTAAAGGATCTTTCAGCCAGAAGGACTGGAAAGGTAATATTTCGGAGAGGGATACTGATGTCAATTTTAGCTCCTCAGGCAGGCCGCATGAAATAAGTGCTCAGAGGTTAGTGCCGCATGAGATAAGTGCTCAGAGGTCAGTCGATGATCTTTTAACATACCCATCTCACCCTCATTCTGACATTGAAAACTCGTCATGGGATCAACTCAACTGCAAAGATCATCATGATAAGATGGGTGGTCTTGATGGCTTGGGTACAGGCTACAGATATGACAAAGATCACTCGTTTGGCCCGATCAACTGGAAGCCCCGGAAATGGACCCGTTCTGGTAGCCTGTCATCACGTGGCTCTGGTTTCAGCCACTCGGGAAGCAGCAGGTGCATCAAAGCCGATTCAGAGGAAATGAAGCCCGACTTACGGCACGGGAAAGTACCTTCAGCTTGTATACCTTCTGGGGATGCTTCTGTTGCTGTAAATAATGCTGCACCTGTTGATGAGTCCTGTCTCAGAAAGAAGCAGCGTCTTGGATGGGGCCAGGGGCTGGCAAAGTACGAGAAGGCGAAGGTTGAAGGTCCTGATGAAATTATTGGAAAGGGTGGATTGTTTTCATGTTCAAACAACAATAGAATTATGCATGGTCCTGTTCCAAGCATGTCCGACAAAAGCCCCAGAATCACAGGTCTATCAGAATGTGCCTCTCCCGCAACTCCGTCTTCTGTGGCATGCAGTTCATCGCCAGGTACGCATTGATGTTGCTTTCAAGGTTTCATTTGGATGAAATTACTCGAGTATTTCTTGACTTTTGTCAGATGAGCTATTGTTGATGGTATTGAGGATATTAAAATTTAGACAGGAATTTGGCTTAAAAGGGAGGCGGGGAGGGTTGTGTGGATTTCCCTGTGAATCCTATCACAAGTTATGTTTATATGATACAATTCTTTCCGGGAATTTAGACAGTTTGTTCCCTGTACCTCTGAAACAACATAGTGTAGAAACTTTGAGGTTTTCTAAGACTGGGTCAACCATTTTCCTTTTGGTGCTCTGTTAGTAATATATAGTGTTTATCTTTTCTGTTATTAAAATCCCCGCAAATTAACTAAATTTGTCCTTGAGGATCTTCGTTGAGCTTTTCTTCATAGAGTGTTAATTCTTTTATATTCTCTTTCTGGGGTAAAAGGACTTCCCTACAAAAGCACGTAGTCATTTCTTTTGCCTTTTTTCCCCCTTTTCTTTTTGTTCTGAGTTGAGGTTAGTTAAATTTTCTCCAAAATCAAATGATTCCACTTGTGCAGTCAATTATTTATGCCTTGCTTACCTCTATGATCATTGCCATTTGTTGGTTTGAATGAATCTCTGTGACAGTATATTTTTGTGGTATATATGGAAATTCACAATTGTAAGTTTGGTTCTGATCCACGTTCAGTATTCTTCTAAAATTTTATTCAGAGTACGGGCACGCTGTTTTTTATTTTTTTATGACACTCTTTCTCTTTAATTTGAAATGGTATAGTTTTCTATTCATCCCTATAGGTTTTGTGATTCATCACTTTTATTAGGAGGGCATGTCATTCCCTTGCTAAGGATTTCGTGCTGTCAGAATGGTTTGGTGTTTTATGTATTGAGTGCTGGCATGCCTGTTGTACTGCTTGTTTTCCAGGTGTCTCTGGTGTTTAAATAGTTTGGTGCTGTCCAATTGTAGGATCTTGTAAGCTTTGAGTGGAGGGTGTGACTGGAGATAGTGTTGAAAGGATTATGTTTCTGTATGAGGTTTTCATGTTTTCTATGCCTACAAAGTTGGCAAAACTGTGTGTGTGTGTGTGTGTGTGCTGTTTAGGCTTGCCTAAAACTTATGGTTGATAGGTAGTACATGAAGTAATTCGGCTTGTGGTCAATGGTTGTAAGCATATAATCTTACTGGCTCTTCACTTCTTCTCTTAGGGAGTTTTATCCTTGTCAGATATATATTGCTTTCCCTTTTATGGGATAACTGATGTCATATTAAATCCAGTGATTAGTTTGCATTTGGTGACATTCTCTCTCTCTCTCTCTCTCTCTCTCTCTCTTATGCGTGCATGTGCATTGTTCATCTTTCTCGGGATTCTGTAAGAATTCATTAGCAATATGTGGATTTGTTTCTAACTTCTCAGAGGAGCATTCTTGGTTGCTTTTTTACTGTAAAGTCGTTCCCAATTCAAACATTAGCTGCAAATATTTTTACAATTGTCTGGTTTATTACGAATCATTCACCCATTGCACTATTTGTTTGCCTGTGGCTACAGGAGTGGATGACAAATCATATAATAAGGTGGCAGATATTGATAATGATATGAGTAATTTAAGTGATTCACCTGATCAAGGATTTCAGAATTTCCTGGAAGAGTTCCCTGTTAGTCTAGAGAATTTGGAGCTCAATCCCTTGAATAATTTAAGCTCCCTTCTTTCTGATCTAGTACAAGCTGAGGATGCCAGCTCTGGTGACTCTTGTTTTGTGAGATCAACTGGCACGAATAAGTTGCTGCTATTAAAAAGTGATATTTTGAAGGCGATTGAGAAGACTGAATATGAAATTGATTTGTTTGACAGTGAGCTCAAATCCTTGAATTTGGAATTGGAAATTGGTGGTTTTTGTTTAAGAGGGCCCAGTTCTTTACAAGTGATTAGTGTGCCCAAACATTGTACAGAAGTATGTGATGCATCTAATGTATTGCCAACAACAGCTCCGCTGCAAGTAGCTGCTGCGGGAGAGGTCCTTGAGGAGAAGCCAATGATTCACAATGATACCTTGGTAGATGTATGTACTGGAGTTGGGGATGAGGATATCGACAGTCCAAGAACTTCTACGTCCAAGTTTGTGGAACCACCATGCGTGAAAAATCCAGACTCTTCTGCAGATGTGGCAAAGCATGAAGAATCTTCTATGGGTTTAGAAGTAGCCAGCTCTACAACTGCTGGTGGACAAAGTTTATTACCCTCTGACAAAAAAAGGCCAGCAGCAAGTGTATCTGGGGCAGCGGAATCAAATCACCGTGTTGAAATCAATGTATCTGGGGTGGAAGAAGCAAATAACCTTGTTAAAATCAATTCCAGTGCTCAGATTTCCAGTAACTTGGGCCCGCATAGTGGCAAAGAATGTAAACTGCATTCTTCAATATTTGCTTCGAATAAAGATAATGCAAGAAAAGCATTTGAAGTATTTAATAAACTATTGCCCTCTGAGCAACATGAAGTTGATATTTGGGGAGCCAGCTGTGCCTTTAACTTGCAGAACAGGGTACTTGTTAAGAAGAAACTTGCAACAAGGAAATGTTTCCTGCGATTCAAGGAGAGAATTCTCACCATGAAGTTTCGGGCAATTCAATACTTATGGAAGGATGACATGCGTTTACTTTCAAGGAGGAAGAGCCGGTCGAAGTTTCAAAGGCGATTTGAAATGAGTTCCCGAGTGTCGCATGCTGGTCACCAGAAAAATCGATCATCTATCCGGTCTCGGTTTACTTCAACTGGTAATATGCTTTGTCATAGGATCCATTAACTTTATCTTGCTTACTGAAAAATGCAAGTAAAATTGAGTTATCATAATGCGAAAAAATTACTGTCTAGCTTTCAAAGCTCGAGGAACAGTTCACAAACAGCTGTTTTTCTTTCTTAATGCCACCAATTCTGGAGATTAATAACTCTTAAGATTATTATGCTTTTCTCTTTCTTGAAGATCAGTCTTCTGATTGTTTATCTAGTGAATGCAGATGCCTTGATTTCATGTGTGTAGGATTAGCACGAAAGTTGTTTTTTGTTGATTGGCATAGAATTTGCTTTGAGAAGAAGCCCTTTCTCTCAACTTTTGTTGGTCAGTCCTTTAGGATACAATTATACAGTTGATTGGGAGCATTTTATTGATTGGAGGGCAACTTGTTTTCTTTTCCTGGGAAATTGACCCTATTATAGAACTTGTGGAGATAAGAAACTAAACATAAGTTCATTTCTGTTATCATAGGTTCTGATATTTTTTACTGATTTACTTCAGAATAGGTGTTGTGTTTTGTCAAATGCTCCAAATTTTGATGTCATTGTGTCTGTGTGACGGGTTTTGGTTTGGTTTAGGGGTTTGAATATAATTAATTAGACTTAGTGTTATTGGACAAGTTTCTTTCTATATCTGAATCTGAAAGATGAAATTTGATGTTTCGAACTCATCACCGTATATGAATCAACTTTCCATTCAAATTAAGACGTGATTGTCACCAATCAATAGCTAAAATTTTTTGTTATCGACTGGGCAAAATGAAAGGAGCCTCCCCCCTTTAGATCAGAATTAGAGCATTTTTTAAATCTTTGCATTACCTGTTTAAAAAAATGAGCTTCAAATGTTACTCTTACTTTATTCATGGTTAACCGGTACCGAATTTTGAACTATCGATTGTTAGCTTGTAACTCGTTTAGACATATATGGACACCAGAAATTTGTTATTCTATCATGTAACATGATGCACTTTACAATAATCCAACTAAAAGTTTATAATCCATCACCTTACTTTGGCTCTCTTTGGTATGATTTTTGCCCACTATCTCTTATGAATAGAAATCAGTTTTAAAAATATAAATCTTGAATAGGGGAGTAGCTATTTCAATTTTAGAGGCTGTAACCATGTCCAATTATTTTTGCTGAATCATGTGTTCAAAACATCTAAAATAGAGGGTAAATTTGTCATTTGACATGTTTAAAAAATGAAGCAAAATTGCCCTCCCCTCTTTGGTATTCTTTGTACCAAAACGAACGTCTCACTGCCCCACTATACTGGTTTGCTTCTCTCTTTGGAATAAATTCCGACGTTGAGAAATTTCTCTGCCTCAAATGTTCACCTCTATTATTTCCTCCAATTCCGGAAGCTCTACATGCACCGACCTCCTTTGACAATGGAAGCTTCAAGTCTGTCGTAACTCCCCATCTCCTTATTGCCCATTTATCTCCAGCAAGGCTTCAAAATACTCCAAAATTTTAACCTTTGCCCTGATGTCTTTCCATTCCCATCCTGATACAGTGCAGGCCCAACGATTGGGCTTCAAAGGAGGTTCAAGTCTGCTCCCTATTTTGGGGTTATTGATCAAGTTAATTTCTGCCCAGATTAGCCATCTATTCTGCCAAGATGTGCCATTGACCAGCAGAGCAGTATTCCATATTTTGATAGATATCAGAGTAAACCGAAGAGGATTAAAAATTTTCTTCTACCAAATCAACCAGCTGAGTTGTAAGGTGGTTAATGTCCTAAAATTGGAAGGATTCGAAGGATACAATGCTAGCTTGGGTGGCAGAGAATCTTGGGGATATTCATCAAAATTATTTCCCCATTTGGATGTGGATATTTCCAGATTTTGTGGGTCCCATACCATCTGGATTTTAGATGCCTTCAATATCATACAAGTAAGGGATTATGGCCAGCTGTGTGAAGATCATATGGAGTTTGGCTGCTGCTTATGATTGTGGACTTCTAAAAGACCCTGAGCCAGCTCACATTAAGGAGATTTATCATGAGAGAAATTAAGGAGATAATTTAGGACTCTTTACATCTTGCGTGGAGTTATTTGGGGATGCCAGAACGCTATTCGCATTTTGAATGATTTATCGACATCCATCAGACTTCTAATTCCTATGCCACCTTTCTCCTTGGGAAAACAATCTGATGACCAAATTAACTAGGGATGTTTTTTAAAATTCAAGTCTCATCCCCTATCCCAAGGGACTTCACACTCTGGGAGTTCCGTCTACTTGACCATCTTATTCGTATTTTAATTACCAGCCCCACTATTGGTATTGTCTTTCAAATTCATATTAGGCTTTATGCTTATAATGGTTGGTTATCGTAAATCAACCTATCATATCGACGAGTACCTCTGTTTTAGACTTCTCTTTCCATTGCCCTTCGAAAAGATTTAACATCTTTGATCTTTCAAAGTTGCTAGTCAACGTGTCTGTGATGCCACTCATACAGGAGATCCTTGGTGGGGCCCATGGGTGACTACATAAGATTGGATTCTTAGAAGATCTTTCTTATTTTTGTTTTCATTGCTAATTAGTTACCAATTTGGTTGTAACTAGGGATTAAATGGTTCCTATTTTCAAATTTTTAGTTTTAGATAGTAGGATTTCTTTATTGTAATAGCTATCTTGGAGTTTCCTTCGCTATTTTGCAATTTCACACATGGGGAGTTTCACTTTGTAATTGCTACTTGATTATAAATATAAGAAAGGGGTCTAGTCCCTAGACAATTTGTGTGAAGGAAAAGAATGGCTTTGTGTTGTAGCAATGAGAGTCGTGAGATGTAGTGACAGTGAGATGCTGGGGGTGAGAGGCCCAAGATTGCGATAGTTCCCCAATTCCCCTTCCCCAGCCATCTTCCTTCTATCTTCATCTATTTTCTTTTCTTCAGTTTCAGATTCATTGATCAGTGAGTTAACTTGCAATTGCAATACAATCGATCCAATTTTCCCCTATGGTATTTGTTACAATTCTTCATTGACCGACATCACATCGATCCTACTGTAGGGTTGATTCTTAGTTGAACTAGATCCTATGTTACATCTAGTGTTCCATCGATTCTTCGAACTTTTGAAGGTCCCCACAGTAGATCTAGAAGTTGGTGTCCATTGGAGATAATGGATTTTCTTATCAATTGTCAAGCCCTTGGCACTGTGAGAACCATTGTTAGCACCTTGCAACCCGACCTCTATGCCTTTGCCATGGATTGGTTGAGCCTTGCCTCCCCTGACTAAGGAATGTTACCAGAATTCGATTCCTTTCGATAGCTGCCACCTGATCAAAAGGGCGTGAAGCTTGTGCAGGCACAAGGCCCTATTCGAACCCTACTCGCATGTAGAGGCATAAAAGGGATACAAAGGATGATGATGGGATTTGGTGCCATGGTACGAGAGAAAGAGAGGGAATGGAATTTGAAAACTATGATCCAAGTGTATTCCTTATTCTTGAAATTATTTTCATGTGATGCAAACATGGTTCAAAAACTCATCGAAATTTTGGTATTTTTTATTTTACCGAAACGAAACTGCCTATGAAACACAAAAGACACAATTTTGGTCATATTTCAGTCGTCTCACCCAAATTTCGGTCGTTTTAGTCATTTCATTTCAAAATTTCACTCTTTTTTTTCTGTAAAAAAAAAATGCACTATTTTGTTGAAATTTCGGTAATCTTGGTCATTTCATTTTGCTTATTTCGCTAATTTCGGCCATTAACCCCCCCAAATGGCCAAGCAAAATTAATGGAAAAAGTACACATTTTCACCGAAATTTCGGTTATTTTGAATCCACCAAAAACACCGAAACGAAACGAGTTCTTAAACCTTGGTGCATCCAAACAATTTCAATTTTATTGACAAAAAAATTATTTATTGACTTATTTCATGAAATCAAAAACAGCAACAGCAGGAACAACTCAGCTTTATCCCAACTAAATTGGGTCGGTTTCAGGGATCCAATCAAAGATGACAAGAAAATTAAAAGGAAAGGAGAACACCATAACAGAAACAGAAAAATCTCACCTAAATGGGGTCGGGAACATGGATTTTTGCCCAAAAACGTCTATCCGATGTCATACTTGGGACCGGACCTAAACTACGCATGTCTTTTTTGCTACTACTCTTATAATCATTTTAGGTTTGCCCCTAGCTCTTTTAGATCCTTATACCTGCAACAGATCATTCCTCCTAACTGGAGCATTTTTAGGCCTCCGTTGAACATTTCTATACCACCTCAAACTTCTTTATCGAAGCTTATAATGAATCGGGCAACTCCCATATCTGCTATAAATGGTCATTTCATGGAATCAAAGAAATATAGAAATAGAAGTGATACCAAAGGGAGCCTTAGATTCATGTTTTTTAAATTTGGGTGAATCCTACTATCAATTTGGTTACAATAGTTATGTTTTCTATTTTGTATATCATTTGATATGTTCCCTTCGATCTTTTGAATTGATGTATATGTCTTTGCATGTGTATGCAGTTTGTGCATTCGTTCTAAGTTAGATCATTAGAGATTTGTTTCAACTTCTTTGGCTTTCATCTATTCTATGGTTTGAAAACGAGAGGTACTATAGGCATGGAAGGTAAACAATCTTGTTGGAGGGAGAAGTGTTAAGACGCTAACATTAGTGGGTTTCAGGAAAGATTCTGTTTCCAAAAGGTCGAGGATTATTATTATGAGTTGGCTTTTCAAATGTTTTACTAGAACAATTCTCTCTTTCTTCACCCCCTCCTTGTTTTTGTGCTCTTGCTCGGATAGCTCTCTCTATTGGTTGGTTACTGACTGGTTTAGATCATTCTGTTCGCTCGTCCTTCCTGGATCGAGGGCCTTCCCTTTGCTACACCTACCGTCCTTGGCTATTAGTTATTGAGCTCTTGCTATAGTTGACGAGCTAGGGCCTCTTTCTAGCTCTTGCTCGGTTTTAAGTAGTTGTGTAACTGAAGAAGAAATTTCTTTTTCTTTATCCAATTTCTAATGAATCAAGTAACTATCTATTCGATCCGGTATAGATAGTAACTATCTGTTCTTCTAAGGTGTGAGGGGCTCATTGGGATTGTTTGAGCAATTCACGCAGATCGTTGACCTCTTGCCAATTGATTCCGAGTAGCTTTATCAAGATAAGAAGTGAATTGTGGAAAGGCTTCTAACTCTGCAAATTGAGCTAGTTCCAATTTTAATTTGCCAGCTACCTGTTTCATGGCTTTAATTTGAGCAGGAGATCCTACTTTGGAGACGGAAATACCCACATTAATAGCTGGTCAGATTCCAGCATTGAATAGATCAACAGATAAAAATATTTGTCCATCAATAATGGAAATTATTTTAGTAGCAATATAAGCCGAAACATCTCCGAATTGAGTCAGTTAGATTGATTTCGTGAGTTTTATAATTGTTAAACCTTGGTCAACGTCCCTTTCTTGTTTTTATGATGAGAATGTGGAAAATGGGGAGCAGTTAAACCATGCACAAAAATCATGGAAACTTGATTTTCTACTTATAAATTGGTTAAAATTATTGATTCTGTGTCTTAGTGGGGCTATTGAGTTTTCTTCTACAAAATCCTTATTACATTGTAGTAGGTTTGGTGTTGGACAGTTTGCTTGTGGTGGTGGGCTTTATGCTGGTGCATTGAACTGCTATTCACAGATGCCTCCGGCTCGAGTTGTGGGTTGCATTTTTAGTCTTTAATGTGAGTTGTGTGTTGTGTATCTAGCTTTTAATGCGGAGTTGTGTGTGATTACGTAGTTTTTAATACAGAGTTGTGTGTTTGAGTTATTTCTTTCATGCTTAGCGGGGCTATCAAGAATTCGTTATCTCATTCCTCCTTTTATGAAAGTAGATTGGGTGATGGATTATCTTGGTGGTGGATGTGATGCATGTAGGACGCTTTGGTTTGACTGATCTATATGGTACGTTAGGTAGACAGTTGTTACCTTATTATAGTATGTCGTTATAAGCTTGAGGCTGATTTGTAGTGGTGCATCAGGTTGACAGCCGGCACTTATTATAATTTGCCATAATCCCTCAATCTTTTTCCATGGATCCTTGCGCTTGTCCTTGTTTGGAATCCCCATGTAACCGACCCCATTAAGTTGGGATAAGGTTTTGGAGGTTGTTGTTGTATTGATTATGTGTCCTTGTTCCATGTCTTTGCCCTCGCCGACCTCTTTTTAATAACTTATTTTTGTTAACTTTTTTCCCCACATTAATGCTATGATGGACACTCTTTGGTTCGGTAATAATTGCATTCACAAATCATCGGAGATTGACTTCTTTAGGCAGCTTCTGTGGATATGCTTGTTTGGTGACTCCATTAGCACTTTATTGCTTTCTATTACCATCTTTACATAGAAACATTCGTACCCATCAGTCTTTATTTGTAAAGTCTCTATTCCTTTGTAATCGAAGCCCAAAGATCTATGAAGTAGCCCATGCTTGAATAGCCAGGCAGACAAAGGACCCTGCATCCTTCTGATTTCTTCTGTATTTTTTAATTAGTATTTTACATTTATGATGAAATTTATGAAGATTGACCTGCAGTTTGTTATTCTGCACATCTATCTAACCCCTTCTTTTGGGTATTCTAGTTCTGGAATAATTTGCAAACTAAGAAAAACAAACCTAACATACCATACGTTGTGTTTTCTAATTTTTACATTTTTGTACTTTATATTGTCAGGGATGATCACCTCTAACATCCATCATGTAGGTTCAAGGTATATATTTAAGAAAAGTGATTTAAATATGTTATTTAGTGGTTCTTTTGTAGAGAAAATGTAGAGAATGTTTAGTATGTGGAGCCTTTTGACCCAATGAATCCTAAAAGATGATTTGGTTTTGTCATTTTGGTACAGATTATGGTTTTGTTTTTTCTTTTAGAATCCTCTTTCCCAGCAAAGTTCCACTAAACAAGGTTAATCGACCAGTTCATGACAAAAGAAAGTCATGGATTTCATATTTGATGATCAACTTCCCAGCCAGCTTTTCATTTATGGAGTGATGGTATGTGTATCTTTGGTATGGGGAATTGTCTTCCAGTATTTTTTTCCTAGAAAACATAAGGTATGAGCTAACTTTAAGTTTGTAATAGATGCTCTGATTTGAGTTTGGTTTGTGACCTTATCCTAGGATATTTGGTACTGGCGCTATTTTGGTTGTCTGCTGATGCCCAAATTACATGGCCGCTCTGAATACATAAGATATCTCTCAATTTAGTTGCTGAAGAAATCCTAGTTGTTGACATTCATAGTCATCATCGTTGGTCAATTGATGATATTACTGTTGCCTTTTTCTTCAGTTGTTTGACACTTTCAGGTGGCTAGTGAAGCAAGACCAATTCTGAATATCATGTAATTTACTTTCATTTGGTGGTAGTGGCCTTTAATGATTCAAGTTTTAGTTCCCTTCTATAGTCTAGAATGCCAAGGTGTCTTGAAGTTATTGATCTCAAAGTGGGTTTTGTGGAATTGCAAGGATGGATCTGTGGTTGAGTGGTGAGTTATGGAGTGGAAGATGAATCTGCATTGAGAAGATCATGCAGTCAACAACTGGGCTCATTGTAGTTGTGTATAAAATATTGTTCACTGTTCACCATTGTTGAGATATAGACATTGGCATTTTGAGATGGCTTTATGGTGTTAATGCTATTACTAGTTCAATGGTTCTATCAATTGACCCAATAACTTTGACATTCTTGGTGATGATTTGGAGTGAGGTGACGTATGATTGAATGCATGGCTGGTGGAAGTATTGAAAAACTTGCCATTGCTCGGTCTCAGATTTCCTCTTCCCCTTTCATTTCGCCAAAATATTTGTTCCAGGTTTAGGATTTTGGGTTCAAGATTTTGGATTTTCAATTGCCTGTGGCAGAATCACAGAATAATGGGTGTAAAACTGTTTTTTTTTTTATTAGAGAATACCTTGCATAGATTACACAAGTTGAACATTTGATGTGCTGCACAAAAAAGGTGATGCATTTAAATTTTCAAGTCTTCTCTGCTTGCTCCTGATTGGAAATTGGGCAAGATGTGAACTTCAACTGCAGCGTGATTTCTTACAATGACTTTATGTTTTCTGAGAACTTTAGTGGTGGCTTTGATAAATGGTTGAGGGGTCACCACATAACTGATATATTAAATTAATTTTGTTGTTGAAGACGGTTACTGTAACTTTACCACTGCTTGAATGTTTTATGTGAGATTATATGGTCAGCCAGGTTCCTAGTTCTGCTGATGGTCTCAGGATGAGGACATTGATCAATTTATTATAGACCAAGGAAATGAGACATGGTTTTCAGTCTGTTGGTAGTCCTGCAAATACATATCAAGTACATTTTCTATGTCGAAATCATGATATGATAGTATGGCTTCTGATCATTACTATGGTCTGCTTGAATATGTTCCTGTGCATGAAGCTGAAATTTGATATATCTGCTGGTAGTGGAGTGTGGGTGAAATAAGAATGTATGGCTAACCGATTCCTTGGAGATGCAATGTAGCACCGGACAGAATTTTTAGGAATAAATCTATTTATGTAGTGCAGGAAGCTCTTTAACTGTTATAACCTAACCTAACCTCCCCCCCCCCCCCCACAAAAAAAAAAAAAAAAAAAACCAAAAAAAGAAGAAAACTATCCTTTCTACACAACTGGTGTAACCTCTTCTATATTGTAGAAATCTGGTTCATGCTTTTCTGGTAAGCTCGTCATCTCCTAACCCTACTTGTTGATTATTTGTCGGTGTAATAATTGATAATTGTTTCAAAGCAATTATCATGGGTCTGGGCTTTGTTGTTGAGAAACTTCATTCAAGCATCTGGCTTCTTCTTCTTGTCCTTTATGGGTCATTTATATTTTCCTTTTAGTTCTGGCTCTGACTTGTCATAATTATTGTGTGGCACGTTATGTTTTGATACCTTTTATTATTAACTTGTTTGGATTCTAAACTGTTGTTTATTTTGTTATTGGCAATGCTTCTAGATGCTTTTGCTTTGGTATGAATCTCATTTTTCCACATTTTGATATGCTGCAGTTGGTAATTCACCATCGGTTTATAGCAGAGAGATGATGGATTTTGCCAGCAAGCTGCTGTCAGATTCCCAAATTAAGCTCTATAGGAATAGTCTGAAGATGCCTGCATTAATCTTGGATGAGAAGGAGAGGAAGCTTTCAAGGTTCATTACCACAAATGGATTAGTTGAGGACCCCTGTGCTGTTGAGAAGGAAAAGTCAATGATCAATCCATGGACTTTGAAGGAGAAGGAAATTTTCATGGAGATGCTTGCTACGTTTGGGAAGGACTTCAAAAAAATTGCCTCTTTTCTTGAGCACAAGACAACTGCTGATTGTGTTGAGTTCTACTACAAAAACCAGAAATCAGAAAGTTTTGATAAAATAAAGAAAAAATTGGATCTGAGAAAGCTAGAAAGAAGTTACCCTGCGAATACTTACCTAGTGACATCAGGAAAGAAGTGGAATCGAGAGGTTAATGCCGCTTCCCTTGATATGCTAGGAGCAGCTTCTGTGATAGCAGCTCAAGCTGATGAAAGCTTGAAGGCTCATCAGATTTGCGAGGGAAAGTTGTCTTGGGTGGGTTTACATGGCTTCAAAACATGTGATGATGCTGCCTTGGAAGTGTCAACTGGTGTTGATATTCTTGCAAAGGACAAAGAAGCTACAGCTGCTGATGTGTTAACTGGAATATGTGGTGCTCTATCATCCGAGGCAATGAGCTCCTGTGTTACAAGTTCTGTTGACCCAGGCGAGGGTTGTCAAGAGTGGAAGAGCCAGAAGGTTAGCTACAGAAACAATCAACCTTTGACACCTGAGGTTATGCAGCTTGTTGATGACGAAGAAACTTGTTCAGATGATAGCTGTGGGGAGTTGGATTCAGTTGATTGGACAGATGATGAGAAGTCCATTTTCATACAGGCACTGAGAGCTTATGGTAAGGATTTTGGAAAGATCTCCCGTTGTATGGGGACAAGGTCACAAGATCAATGCAAAATCTTCTTTAGTAAGGCCCGGAAGTGTCTTGGCCTGGATGTGATCCAGCCTGGGCCAGGCAATGATGGAATGCCAGTGAGTGATACCAATGGAGGAAGGAGTGACACTGAAGATGCTTGTGTTGTGGAGATGGAGTCTGCCATTTGCAGCACTCAATCATCATCTAGGATGGATGTGGACTTGCCGTTGGATATGGAAGCATCGACAAATGTAGGTATAACGAACTTGCAGACTGATACAGATGGGTTCATTGAGAAAAAGCACTTGGGGCAATCAGAAGATGAAGGTTCTGAGAAGGATCTGGGAGTTGTTGCTGATGATGTTCTGGCTGTGCCAAAATGTGGTTTCGATGGTGACATCAAGTCAATGGAACAGGTGGAAGGTAAGGTAGAGACTGCATTGAGTTATGAACAGCGTATGGGGGTTCATGAAAGTCTTGTTTCTACTGCTGAGAAAGAACATGGAAAAGAGTCTACTGAGCCAACTGTCGCTCTTGTGGATGAACCTGTATGTGCGGAAGGACCAAAGGGAGATGAGGTGAGATTGAACTGTGCAGTTGACCTCCATGCTGAACCACGTGCTACTGCCGGGCATATGATGTGCTCAGAAATAACACACCCTGCAGTGTCTGGAAATGGTCTGGATGATAGAAAACATACGAAGAGTAGTGCAGATACAAATAGCAATACTAGTACTTTATTTTGCTTTCCACCAGATTCTCCAAACAGTAAAGCTTCTGGCAGTGTGGCAGATAGAAGAATTATTCCTGGTTTTAGCTCGACTTCCAATGTACAACATCAGGTCTCTTTGGAGGGTCTTTCATCTGTTCATAATCCTCAAATTATATCATGGCCACCGAAAGAGAGTTGTCCTGTGTCTGCAAGTTTAGTATTACAGGATTCTTCTGTTGTCCATAGTGCGGATCATATGCAGCCTCCACTACCACCACCATCCTCAACTCTTAATGTTGAGGAGCAGGGAAATAAGCAGCAACTGGAATCTTCAAATGCAGATATTTACCATCAATATCTTTTGGGACAGTCGTTGAATCAGGTGGTCACCTCACAGATTCTCAGAGGCTATCCTCTCCATGTGTTGAACAAGAAAGAGATTAATGGGGATATCGACAGCAAAAGCAGTGGGAAGTCCTCTGTAGTTAATAGTTTCTCAAAGATGAACAGAGATCAACATTCCTATCAGCATTTTGTGCAGGAATCATATGACAAGAAGTGCACCACGTCAATACTTCCCCATTCCGTGGATGCGCTCTATCTTCCGCCCAGAACTCAAGAACAGTCGACGAGTGATCATCCCAGACCCCATTTGTTGAGTAGCCCAGATGTGGCAGAAAACTCACGTAAGACTGGTGATGTCAAATTGTTTGGTCAAATTCTTAGTCATCCCTCGCCTTTGCAGAAGCCGAATCCCACCTCCAGTCGTGATGGTGATGACAAGGGGATGTCTCCTGATACTAGTGGCAGGGCATTTAACTTGAAATTCACACCTAATCAAGGGACTGATGGTTCTTCAGTTATGCCTAAGGTTGATCCTTGCAAGAATTCAAGCTTGGATGATTTCCCCATGATGAGTTACGGTTTTTGGGATGGGAACCGGATACAGACTGGGCTGTCATCATTACCAGATCCTGCAGTCTTATTGGCGAAATATCCTGTAGCATTTGGGGACTATTCAACATCCTCGTCATGCAGGGTTGAACCGCAGCCACTGCCTCCGACCGTGAAAAGGAATGACCATAACTTGGGCTGTGTCTCCATTTTCCCGAGTAAAGATGTAGTCAGCGGTGATTTTCAAGCTTACAGGACCTATGACGGGACGGAAGTGCAACCATTCATGGTAGACATGAAGCGCCATGACGTGTTTTCAGAGATGCAGAAACGGAATGGTTACGAAGGTGTGCCAGGTTTTCAAACGCAAGGAAGAGTAGCTGGAATGAATGGTGTAGGGGGAGGTAGTATCCTGGTTGGAGGAGGAAGTTGTACAGGGGTTTCAGACCCAGTTGCAGCCATACAAATGCATTATGCCAGTGCTGAAAGGTATGGTGGTGGGCAGGCAGGAAGCATTAGAGAGGAAGAATCTTGGAGACGAGGTGACATAGGCAGGTAGTAGAAGAATAAGAAGCAAGCAAAATAGGAAGGTATGTTGGTTAAGAAGGGACAGTTTCTTTGGTCCTTGGTGGCGCTGTGGAAAGTTAAAAAATTCTTTGTTGGGCCGCCTTGTACAATATTTTTGTAAAACCTCAAATGGAACGAAAGGGAAGATATTGGTTACATGGAAAAAAAAAACTTCTTAGGAGCTTTGTACTATGCCGCCTTTTGTGTTTGTTGGTATGCGATGGAAGAAGAAAAAACAGAAAATAAAAATTTCGACAAATTTGGGAGAGGAGGAGCATACATAGCTCTGCTGCTGGGGGCACTGGTTTGCGGGCGTTGTTGCTATGGTTCAGTCTTACAGGTACCCCTGTTTTCATTCCATTCATTCTTGTAGCGGTGTCAGACAAGTGTAGGAGTCTTGAATTATATCGTCTCATGTACATAGATAGTGATAGATAGTCTTTTTTACATTATTTTTTGAAAGCTTATCCTTCTTGCCTTTTTTTCCCTCCCCCCTTTTTTTTCTGGATGCTATTTTCTCCGATTTGTACAATTGAATAACACAGGTCGCTGAGGTTGTGCCACGACTTGCGTGCAGCTGGAAACGACCCCTAGATCATATTCATTCAAATAATTTTTTAATCCATGAAAACATCATGGTAGAATTTGATTTTAGATTATTTTTTGGGGGGTAAAGAATCTGATTTTTAGATTACACCATCTATAGGTAAATTTTTTTTTTTTTTTTAAATCAAGGATTTTTTTTATTGACACTGTTCAAATGTCAATTTATCTGTAGCCTATTTTTTTGGTCCTCTTGGTATTGTAAACAATTCTTTCTAATTAGGTTAAATGTTATCATTTTACATGTTTATTTGAAATATGAGAACTGTGATGATACCTTTTCGTATTTGTCAAAAAAAAAAAAGTGATACCTTTTGGTAATGAAAATTATATTTTTGAAAGTACTGAAGACAAGGGGTGATTAAAAGGTGTCAAGATCTGCATCAGAGGTTATTTTAATACTCCCATTTCTAAGTTGATCCTTTTAAAGTTTTGGTAGTATTGCAAAGATGAGGATTTGAGTTTTTCCACACCCAAGTTCGAGGGACAATCGATGGGTACGGGGTTTGGACGGTGTTCATAGGGTACAATGGTAGTGTGGAGATATTATCGATTTCGTACTTGTAAAAGGCAGAGCATTTATGACCTTTGACCCTCTAATGGGTTAAAAAAAATGAGGGGAGAGGGCCTTCCATGAGACCAGCATGGTAGAAATGTGCGTATCATTTTTTTAATTTTGTGTTATTTACATCTTATAGAACTATCCAAGGGGCCTTTATACACATACACACACAAAAGAGAGGGGATGGGGTGGAGTGGAAGGAATGCTTGTGACTGGAGTTTATCCCTAGATCACAAATGTGGTGTCTATTTTATCAGCAGAGGTTGCAACCACTGTGTTATGCATTGGAGTCAGAGAAATCTGCATACCATACTAATGTTGTTATCCATATATTCATAGCAAATAGAAAAATAATAAAAAGGAGAGTGTTATCTATAGAGGAGCACAACTTCTAGTCTTCCACCAACACCCTTTACTCTTTCTCTCTCTATCTTCTGTTCATATATGTTAGGTATGTTATTTCACCATGGTGAAGGAGAGAGAGATTGTGGTAGAGACTAAGGATGTGAATTTGTAATCGAAACCATTTACCGAAATTAAATTGATCTATTTACATTGAAATTGTAAAATCGTTTAGTAAATGGTACGATTATGATTTCAAGTTTCAGGCCGATTAGCTAAATGGGTTGGGTCGGTTTTAATCGCGAAATCTGTTGGTTTTAAATAGAATTGAAACTGTTTAAATCGATCTGATTAATCCGTATAACAATTAAATAAAGCAGGGGTAGTAATCCGTATAAAATTAAATTGAGTGCCCACCCTGCTTTGGTATGATTTATTGCAATTCAATTCAAGTTTAGGTTTTAGATCATGAATTTGTAATCCATATATGTTACTATGTTATTATGTTATCACAAATGGGGTGTTTTGGCTGAACCACCTGTCATTTTAATATTCTATGCTGTAAAAGGCTGTATTCAGATGTTGTATGATATTAGTTTTATATGTTTGAGAATAACCATATAAAGAAATAACACTAGATTATCAAATTAAGACATAGGGAAAATTACATGATTACCCACTTTTGAGTTTCTCTTTACAAAACTAACCAACTTGTGTTTCAGGTAACAGCAATATACAAAATCAGGTTTGGTTTTACAAAACTACCCAAAATAGTGTTTTTTCCTCAATCATGTTTTTTTTTTACCATTTTACCCCTCAGTTCTTACACCCTACCTCTCCAATGTCCGATCCCCTTCCCTGCAACCCTTGCCCTTGCCCTTGCCCTTGCCCTTGCCCTTGCCCTTGCCCTTGCCCTTCCCTGCCCCTACCCCATCACCCTCAGTGATTTATCGAGTATCTTCACCTCCACAACCCTCTATTTTCCTCTCTTGCCCTGCTCCTAAAAAAATTATCGTTTCTCTAATGGTGTCTTTCCAATTTCCGGCAATTTTTTTCTCCGGTTCTAATGGATAAGCTGTAATGGATTTTACCGATGATCTACTGAAGAGATTCTGCCTGTGAGTGAACTCCTGCGCATCACTGGTGTGCTGGCTCCTTCTTCCCAAACCTCAATATCTATAGAGAAACCATCACACAAAGAAACCTTTATTTTCTAATCAACTTCCAAACATTCCCATCTCAAACCACCTCCCTCTCCACACATACTGCATTGAAAACGGGTCAGAATTCGCAAAGCAACCTTGCTTAATCTCTAGCTTCAATGGCTGAATATACACATTTTCAGAAAACCCATATTATCTTTTAAAACCCGTAGTTGGGTTATCAAATATCGGCATAAAAAAAGGGGATTTCATCATAATTTTCTCCCAAAACTCCCCTGAATTCGTCCTCTCATTCATGGGAGCTTCCATAATTGGAGCCGTAACCACAACAAACCCATTCTATACACAAACAGAGATTTTCAAGCAATTCAAAGCCTCTGAAACAAAATTTCACAATACGTTTTTAAGCTTAACAATTCCATTGATGAATCCAAAAAATTGGAGAAGATTTCAAGGTGATTACCGTTGATGATCCACCAGAAAATTTCCTCCATTTCTCGGTAATCTCAGAATCAGATGAGAAGGATTTAGGAACGGTTTCGATTGATTAGAATGACCCGATTGCACTCCCATTCTCTCTGGGGACAACTGGGTTGCCTAAAGGTGTGATCTTGACACATAAGAGTTTGATTTCAAGCGTAGCACAAGAAGTCGATGGAGAGAATCCGAATCTATAATTGAAATCAGACGACATTGTTCTCTATGTTCTTCCTCTGTTTCATATTTATTCTTCAAACTCTGTTTTGCTCGGTCATCATCCTTCGCCCAGCTTCCATCACTCTAATCATTCAACCTCTGACCACATCCCTCCCTCCCTTGCTGCTCTATGCCATTAACATCCAAACCGGCCCTCTCTGCATCTATCTCTCTCTCGCCACTAACATTATTCCTCGCCTAGCCTCCAGCATCCCAATCGTTCAACCGCTGACCACATCTATCTTCCATCCCTCCCTTGCTGCCTTTCTCCATCAACACCTCCATTTGGTCCCTGCTGTCCTCTTTGCATCTATTTTTCTCCGGCGGCTGCTCTGTTGTTCACAGCTGCAAGGTGTGCTGGAGAGAGAGAGAGAGAGAGATGGGGGTCCATTGCGTAGGAGAACAAAAGGAGGTGGTGCAGCATATTTCTAGGGTAGCTCTTGCCAAAAAAAAAAACATTTATCGAAACACCTCCATAAAACCGATTTGCAGGTTCCAAATGCCTGAATAATGAAAGGCAAACCCCCCCGGGCCCTAAATCCTTGACCCTTCATGACCACGGCTGCTAGCCTGGATGGCTGCCAGTGCTTTGTGTGACCGTGGCCTTGGTGATCAGAATGGGAATGGTGCTCGAAGTGAACATTGTGATAGGAGCAGGTAGGGTGATGAAGTCAAGGGTAAAATGGTAAGAAAACAAACACAATTGAGGGAGAATCACTGTTCTGGGTAATTTTGTAAACCCAAACCTGATTTTGTAGATTGTTGTTAACTGAAACACAAGTTGGGTAATTTTGTTAAGTAAAACCCAAAAGTGGGTAATCATGTAATTTTTCCTAAGACATATCATTCTCAATATAGAATCTCTTATTTATGGTTGCCAATTATTTTTGGATAAGCTTATGATCTTCAGTTTAGAGATGGTTGCAAGTTATAACAAACCGATTGTGAACCATTTTACAAACCGAATGGAATAAATTGAAACTGAAACCGTTTAAAATCGTGAAATTGACACTGTTTAGAAACCGTGGAAATCGAAATCGTTTACTAAACGATCACGATTTCAGAAAGTGGAACCATTTAGTAAATGGTGTGGTTATGATTTTAATTAAATAAATATAAATCGAATTAATTTGCACCGTTTAAACTAAAATCAAACCGACTAACACCGTTCGTGGAAACCACACACTCTTTCCACATAAAACATTATCTCATAAAAAGTGACAGGACTTACGTTGGAGAAAAATTGCAGCGTCTGTTGGGGGGAAAGTTTTTCCCCAAAAATAAGATACAAAATCTGATTATGATAAAGTCCTATTACATCTAAGCACACAACTGGTGTTCACACGGTAGGTACACTTTGCTTGATCCCCAGCCGGCTTGCTTCAATGCTTACATGGACGTAAAAGCGAAGTGGGGCCTGCTTGGGGGATGCGTAGGGCGCACTTCGCGTATTTTACAAGCGCCAACCGTTTAATAACCTGTGACGAACTCGCATGCTACTTCCCATTTAATAAACCACAATTACTCCATCTCAGAGTCTCAGACCCACTGACTCACAAGTTAGTTAGAGACTTCCAGTAGAACAGCCAAAATTTCCATTTCTCATTATTATCTCTCGCTCGCTCTCATTTCCTTCCTTGCTTCCCTTGAAATTTAACAGTTGCAGATCGAAACGTGTCTTCATATCACATAATTGTTCTCCTTTTCAAAGGAATCTGACCTTAGTATTCCTTCGTTCTTCTTTTGTTGTTGTGCCGTCGAAGCAAAAGAATTGAGCACGCACCACGGCAGTGATTGATAAATCCACAGCTTAGCCTTAGCCCTGCTTCACAAGAATACCCAATGGGTCGCCGGTAAAATTAAGCCATGTTAGATTTCATCGACGACCTTACCTGTTTATTCTTGCTTCTATTGCTGGGGATTTCCGGCATTGAAATCGAAGCTGAGAGTGAAACGACTGAATTCGACTTGAGTACTTCAACGCTTGGTAGTCTGAAGCTGCTCGGAGATGCCCATTTGTACAATGGCAGCGTACATCTCTCCCGTGATCTAAGCGTCCCTTATTCCGGCTCTGGCAGGGTTTTATACAGTGACCCCATCAGATTCCGGCAGTCTGGCAGCCATTCTCCGGTGTCCTTCTCCACTTTCTTCTCTATCTCCGTTATCAATCTCAACCCATCCTCGATTGGTGGGGGACTAGCTTTCCTCCTCTCTCCCGATGACGAGACAATCGGTGAGGCCGGTGGGTTTCTGGGCCTGGGCGATGGCCAGGGTTCTCTGTCCGGCTACGTTGCGGTTGAATTCGACACGTTGATGGACCTGGAGTTCGAGGACATTAACGACAACCACGTGGGCTTGGATGTAAACGGCATGGTTTCTGCTCAGGTGGGTGATTTGGGTGCCCTGGGGATCGATCTTAAGAGCGGGGATCTCGTGAATGCTTGGCTCGATTATGATGGTTCTGCTCGTCTGTTTAATATTTCCGTCTCTCTCTCCAATCTCCGTCCACCCGATCCCTTTTTGTCCTTCCATCTCGACTTGGATCGCCTTGTCAACGATTTCATGTTTGTGGGGTTCTCTGGTTCCACTCAGGGGAGTACAGAGATTCACAGTGTCCAATGGTGGAGCTTTAATTCTTCATTTACCGCTTCTTCTTCTGCTACTAATTCTGGGTCTGATTCGTCCCTTTCATCGCCGACGCCTATTCCTTTTTCCCCAATGGCAAATGCTTCCAATCTCCCACCTCCATCTCCGGTACCACCTCCTTCAGTTTCAAACTCTTCGATACCAGAAAAGACCAGAAAATCCTCATCCTGCCATAACCAGCTATGTAAGCAACGGCCCGGGGCGGTTGTAGGGGTGGTAACAGCCGGAGCGTTTTTTCTCGCCATGTTCGCCGGTATTCTTGTCTGGGTTTTCTCCAAAAGGGTCAAACCTCCTAAAACTTCAGTCTCTCTAGCATCGGAGATCGTCAAAACCCCAAAAGAGTTCAGCTACAAAGAGCTCGTCAAGACCCCAAAAGAGTTCAGCTACAAAGAGCTGCAATTGGCAACGAGGTCCTTCAATACGGACAGAATTATAGGAAATGGAGCGTTTGGGACTGTGTACAAAGGTATTATCCCAGAAACTGGAGCAATGGTGGCGGTGAAGAGATGTAGTCATAGTGGAGGTCACGGAAAGGCAGAGTTTTTATCTGAGCTTTCAATAATTGGGAGTCTCAGGCATCGGAACCTTGTACGGCTCCAAGGCTGGTGCCATGAGAAAGGTGAAATTCTTCTCGTCTATGATTTCATGCCCAATGGAAGCCTCGATAAAGCATTGTTCGAGTCCACATCTCCCCTCCCATGGCATTACCGGCGAAAGATTTTAATGGGTGTGGCCTCTGCCATGGCCTACCTGCATCAGGAATGCGAAAACCAGGTAATTCACAGGGACATCAAGACCAGTAACATAATGCTTGACGAAGCCTTCAATGCCAAACTAGGAGACTTTGGTTTGGCGAGACAGATGGAGCATGACAAGACACCTGATGCCACTGTAACTGCAGGCACAATGGGTTACTTGGCCCCTGAGTACCTCCTCACAGGGAGAGCAACAGAGAAGACTGATGTGTTCAGCTTTGGAGCTGTAGTACTGGAAGTGGCCAGTGGGAGGAGACCCATTGAGAAAGAGACTAATAGGGTTGAAAATGTTGGGGTCAGCAGTAATTTGGTGGAGTGGGTTTGGAGTTTGCACAGAGAAGGGAGACTCTTGGGTGCAGCTGATGCAAGACTAGGTGGTGATTTTGATGATGGAGAGATGACAAGTGTGCTCTTAATGGGTCTGGCATGCTCTCACCCTGACCCATTGGCTAGACCTACAATGAGAGGTGTGGTTCAGATGCTAGTGGGTGAGGCTCAAGTGCCCATGGTCCCAAGATCAAAGCCTTCTATGAGTTTCAGCACTTCCCATCTGTTGATGACCTTGCAGGACAGTGTCTCTGATATTAATGAAATGTTGATAACCCACTCAAACTCCTCCTCCACAGGCCACAGCTTCAATGGAGGAGAACTGGTTTGATTGCCATTAACTCTCTTTTCTTTTTTCCCCTGCAATACTGGGAATAATCCCTCGTTGAAAACTCTGGGGGATCTTGCTGATTTCATACACAGATGGGCCCTCCATTCTTGGAATTATCCAAGAATTTATAAATATACAAGTACTTGTTTTTGTATTTATAATACAACAGACAGCTTGAAAATATGTTCGCAATATTGTATGCAGCAGAAAAAACATGGTTATAGGTGTCGATATCGGTGGTCGTATCGATCATTGCAGATACCGATAAAACACAAATTGAGGCGTATCCAGCATAAATAAATGAAAAAAAAAAAAAATCCTTTTTAGCCGACATAAGTGAGATATTTTGATGTTAAAAACTGTTTCCACCCAAATTCTTTCTTACATTTTCATTCTTTGATCATCATCTGTAGGGGAGAATGTTAGGCACAGCAGTAAAAGCCATAAGAGGGGAATGCTAAGAAATAGATTAGGGTAAGTCTATCTATTTTCTATCCTTTTCTTGATGGAGTAGGGGTGTGGGGAGAGGAGCTCTGGAGATGAGAGGGTGGTGGGTGGTTGCTTTCACAAATAATCCTTGTCAAAAAAAATACTATAGAGTTTTGAGTATAGAGCAGGTAAAGTTATTAAAAATGGTAACTTTCTTTTGACTTTTCAGTTACTCGTGTGCGGACAGATAAGGAAGAAATGGGGACTATGAATAGGCCGGATTAGCAGATTTGGTTTGCACAATCTTTATACGTATATTTGGGATAGAGCATGGTTATAAGTATTGATATTGAATTAGTTATATCAATTATATCATATCAGTATTGATTGAGATCGATATCAATATTTGACGATTCTGGACCAATTATCAGTATCGTTTCAATGAAAAAACCATAAAGAAAATGGATTATTTATTAGGGTGGATCATAAAGACTGGACTGATTATTACGTGTGCTGCTTCTGTTTTGGGTATGGAATTTGGAATTTGGAATTTGGACCACGCAGTGAGCTATTGACCAATCCAAATGTCCAATCGTGCTATGTAATTAAATTATGAGGCCCCACCAACCCCCAAAAAAAAAAAAAAGAACACATTACCAATCCAACCCCATCTGATATAGACCTCGAAACATTTCACTATTACACTACATTATATCCATTATATTATTTTTTTTGGTAGAATATCCATTATATTATTATTATAATACAATTAAGATAACTTTAAAATAAAACGAAAAACAAAATGGATATTTTGTGTGACCAGAGTAAGTATTTGATGTGGATCAAATAAGGCATTGCGTGTCCTGACAAATGGAAAAATGGATCCCTTGAATATATGATATCATCGTATACTATAGATGATAAATGATTTTCATTTATGCTTTTCACAATGCGAAAAAGAATCAATGTAGTCTCAATGTAACCGACTATGATAACATATGGTAAAATCTTTTCTTGCTAGTTATATAATTTCATCAATATTTGGACTCTCTCGCCGACTCATCCATGCAAGTCCCCAAACTTATATTCATACAATATTATTAGGATCTCATATTGGGTTCAGCATACCTACTAAAATCTATTTACTATAGTATTTGTTTGCCTAGAATATTTGCCATGCAGCATATCAAATGGACCCAATTTGGATTCCATGGTACTCTGTTAATATATCAAGTTTCAGTCTAATTGGAATTTATTAAGTAACAAAATTAAGTTTCAAAGTTTCAAAGTCTTGGACGATCAAGAAGCTGACGCAGGAAACATAAACATTTCTATTATGTGTTAACTATCCAACAATTGAAATTGCTATATCATCCTATCGCATCGTATGACTAAGTGGATTGTTAAGAGGGTCTCTCTTGACAAGATTTACTTCTGGCATTTTTTCCCTACTTTTTTTTGGTGCACATTTTCCTCTTACTAAATTTGATAACAATGGAACAAATAAATGCAAAGCAAATGAAATTGAATGCAATTTGTCAATCAAGTTTAAAATCTAGAGTAATGATTTATTTAATTATTTAATTTATACAGTTAAAACTTCCAGGTCGAAATGGAGTTTTCAATGAGTTACTTGATTCTCCATAAAAAAATTTTATTTTTTTTGTTGGTAAAAGATTTTCCATAAAGTTAGAAATGCTCTTAACCCCACAAAAGGGGGCAGGGGGTACTAATAACCCCACCTTTCATTGTTTTACCAGTCAAAAAACCAAATATCCTAAGAATGTCTTCACCCTTCTCAAAAATTTTAACCAAAAATCTCAAAACTAGTTTGGCTAATGCCACATTGGCTATTTTGTTACATCAAGAAGCATTGGTGTCTTTTTACATTGGAAAAAAAATGGACCTTCTAAGTTTTAGGTTACTTGTATAATTCGTTTGCAACGAAATTTCCCATTTTCCCTCTATTTTTGCCATGTGGACCGGATGGTTAAGCACTTCGATTGCTACATAAAGCTTAAATAACACCACGAGATCTCTTGGTGAGCATGAGCTTTCTATGCACATCTCACCAACTGTTGTTGTTGTATAGAATTTAATACTATGCGGTGATTTGATCACAAAATTTTAATGATTGGGAGAAACCCTATCATGAAATTTTGGTTGTAGACTTAAGCTTTCTAAAACTATAACTAGATTTGGGATCCTTTCGTCCTTGGTATGTGGGGTAGTAGGCGGTGGTCTTGGAATTTCAATTTCCTCAGAAATGATTCCAAGCAACCTTCATTAATGGGCTCCAAGTCAAAGACTCAAAAGCTGGTATTCCCAACACCCAACAAGGACAAAGCAAAACTCATAATTTCGCACTCACTCGAGCGCACCATTGCACTAGGCATGGTCCATTCCTTCTCTTTTTCTATTTTCTTTGAAGCCACTCAAAGCCATCGGTTGGAATTGGATGGTAAGAGGGGACGGGTATTGGGAACTTTGGGAAGCAGAACCAAACTGTCTGATCAGGAAGACCCTCTATCCTATGGCTACAAAAGAATGGATGACCCCATATGGTAAATTATTTTCTATGTTGGCCTACCTGTAAGAGAGGTTTTCCAAGTTGCTTATGTTCATGCATTTTCTGGTGGTGTATCCTTTCCAGAAGCCTTTAAATACTTGATTTGCCACTTGGCTAACTCGGACTGGATTAAAATTTGCTATGTGAGATACTGGACCACAATTATAGCCCTCTTGAGAACCCAGGACCCCTTTCGAGAACCCTCTCCAGGCTGGTCCTTCCCTAGAAATACCACTTCCCATGTGAACCCATTTAATATTTTCAAGTGGTGAAATCCTAGTTCTGGCTAGTGACTACTTTCTGCAAGTTGGGGACACTTGTAAGATGTCATGTGTTCTTAAGAGAATAGGACCCCCTCCTAAAGTTGGAAGTTAATTTTCAATCCTCCCATGGATCATGCTGGTACACTAGCACACAACCCTAATTAGGAGGATATTGGCCATTATAGGTTTCACAGCTAACCTCAATGATCTGAAAAGGATGATGACCCATGTCATGTATTGTGGAAGTTTGCTTTTATGAAGAATGAAAAAAGTTGTCCAGGGTAGAGAAGTTGAATAATTATAGGGTAAGTATAGAGAACTCAGAAGAAATTTCCCTTCTTTTCAATAAACAATACATATTCAGTACATTATTGTACCCAGTTCTTGTACCCAGTTCTTGGAACAAATTATGAATCCTTGTGGGAGGGGGATAGATACCCATTCAATAACATTCTCTGCTTTCATTTCTGTTGAGAATATCTTTTAAAAATGGGGATTAGCCCAAAGAATGTTTTGAAGGGTTGCCACTAGCAAGGGGAATGGTCACAAGATTTGTTTTGAAGGGTTGCCACTTGCAAGGGGAATGGTTACAAGATTCATGCGATCCAAACAAAATGGTGCACTTTTCATTGCTCCTTGAAGAGCTCACGGCCAATAATTATTCTTCTGATCTCACTGGTGCCTGCCCCAATCTCATATAATTTAGCATCTCGAAGAAGTCGACCAGTTGGGTACTCATTCACATAGCCATTACCACCTAGACACTGGATAGCCTGCCACATTCACATAACACATTACCATCCAGAAACATTACAAGTTTGTTAGATTTGATGCCACACATGCAATCTAAAATTGTAAATTCTATGTTATCAACAGCTTGTAATATTATACATCATAAATGTCAGGCAAGATGACCATGAATTGAGCACATTTACATCGGGAAAATAAATGATCATCTGATCATCTTAGTGAATTTGACTCTATATAGAAACCCAATGGACAAAAATATATTATATCCAAGAGCAACTTCCTAAATCCCAAGCTTGAAACTAAATGTGAATCCATGTTGAAGATTTAAGAAACCCAATGGAAAAAATTATAGGGTGTAAACACATGCAAGGCTGGTGATTTTCGGGTTAAATATTTTACCTGCAAAGCAACTTCTGTGGCCCTCTCAGCTGCAAAAAGTATAACTCCGGCACAATCCTGACAAGTAGTTTTCAGGTAAATTGAATACAATTAAGCATCACAAAGAAATGGAAATCAATGGTGGTGGTAACAGAGATGGAGTTTGAAAGACGGTGCACAAAGGTTGATCCAGGAACTATCACTCCATTTGTTCCCACCTAGGTCACCTTATATGGCTATGCAAAAATTTAACTAAACTGGATTCCGAAAAATCCTTCCGTAGCTCTTTTTCAAAAATGGGCACCATTTTCTTATGATCCAAAAGCATGTGATATGCCATATAGCAACAATCTTGCACTCCGGGTTAGGCTGGTACAGAGCAAAGGAATCTCCTGGTACTATCTATACTCTTCATTTTCTCCCGCCTTTTTCCTGGGTGTGGTGTGGCAGTGGGGGATGAATAGTGGATACTTTACATGTGTAGCACATCTCCAACAAGATAAGAGAAAAAATTTTAAGGTCTAATAAATAGGCACTGTAAATCTTATGTAAAGCTTCCATCATTGTTTAATTGAGAAAACATTAGCATGTGAGATGAGCACCTTCGGGTGAACTTTTCCATTATCACAATCCCTTGCCACAGAGTATACAAATGATCTGTAAATAGGAAGAATACTGTTACGAAGAGAAAATTAGAGCCAAGAAACAAGATTACATTATGAGAACAGGAATACTGACCTTGATGACTGTAAAGAAGTATACATATCAGCAATCTTTCCCTGTATTTGCATGTTAACAAACAGTGTAGAGTTATACGAACATTCTTCACAAGATCATCCATAAAGCATGAGAATGATAGCTTGCTTAAAATACTTGCCTGTAGTAGCTGAAATTCCCCAATTGGACGACCAAATTGTTCTCGCTGACGAATATAAGGAAGAACAACATCAAGGCATGCCTGCATGAGACCAACGGGCCCAGCCGCTAAAACAAGCCTCTCCAGATCTAGCCCCGACATCATAACATACACCCCTAAAAGAAAAAAACTACCACTGCATAAAAATTTATCAAGGCCTGGTTTTTTGAAGAAACAATTTGTGAACCTAATATTGAAAGAAATCAGATACATTTGGTGGATTATACCCCCACCCGTTCATACTCTCTGAAACTGCTTTATGAGTTGGTATATGGAGTTCTCGATAGTGCTTATACCTTTCCCTTCTTCCCCAAGAACATTTTCTTCAGGAACAAAGCAATTCTCAAAAACAAGCTCACATCTGTATCATTTTAAGTAGAGCAACAGGTTATGCCAATGTGAGAGACAAGTTGAAAATAGAATATAACAGATAAAAGCAGTGAACTTACGTATCACTTCCTCGCATACCAAGTTTGTCTAATTTCTGAGCAGTACTGAAGCTGTAATAATTACAAGAAAAAAAAAAACAAGTCAGACCCTCGATAAAATTTCTTTTTTACATGCTCATGCATATGCTTAAACATTTCCTGTTGTCACTGTTCCCTATTACAGGGCTCCCTCATGTTATCCATCCATCAGCAGCACATTTTATCCTTTTTCCTCTAGGCAACTCAAAAAACTAGTCCCCTAAAAGATTTAAAAATTATTAAGGAAAAAAAAAAAAAAAAAGCAGAAAAACAGTAAGTGGAGTAAATGAAGAAAATTGACCAGGATTAAAATGAGATCAGGATTCACCATAAAAGGAGATTGAAGTCCCATGGCATATATTAGGACTATGCAGGGAAGTCTTTAAGGATTTCTAAGATGACCAAAAACAAATACAGCGAAGCTATGGTGAAAATGTAAATGTATCAGACAACACTACAACAGTGATGAACTGATGCCTCCTTGAGTTCAGTATATGGAGTTCTCGATAGTGCTTATAAACACCAGTGTTCACACCATTGAATGTAGACAAGGCGCTTCTCCAATGGAGGGTCTACATGATAGACACATATATGTCCCATAACAATAGAACTCTATGGATGAAAAACAGTTGGTACATCAATGGTTTGAGAAGCTCACATACTCCACAGTTGATGGACCACTGCTCAGACTACAGCCTGTTCAATTTTCAATTTCTCAAATTTAAAAAAAAAAAAGAGATCATGAACCTCAATGCAAATTTTCTTTTAGAAAAAGAGCAAGTGTACTTGTTTTGGTCCATATAATCAATAGAAAATACCTAGCTTTTAGTACTTGACTTCTAATCATGCATTAAAATGCCAAAATATTTCTTGCATAGAGTAAGTACCCTGGCATTCCTTTTTCAACAATGAATGCGGTGATTCCTTTTGAACCGGCTGTAATGTCTGTTTTTGCATAAACAACCTGACCCAATTAACTGTATTAGTGACAAAAAAATATATGAACTGAGAATTATTTTAAAAGAGAAAGAAAAAGTGGACTAGCTACCATTATTGCTGACAAGGACAAAATAAATACTGGGATTCATTACATAAGCAAAGAAGGTAGGTAGACAGGACAAAAGAACTTCCATTTTTTACTTTCACCAATTAAAATAATAAAGAAGTGGAAATTTAAATACATGATATAGTAAGAAATAGGATGTACTTCATTGAGATCAGATATATGGGAGTAAAGAAAAAGCGATTAGCTCTCTTGTGCAGATCAAAAGCTAGAGGGCCTTGAACATGCAGGAGATGAATCTTGCAAAAATTGGATTGGGATGGCAGAAACTTAGGTAAGGGTTGTTATGATTATTGATTAGGAGATTAAAAGGGCTCACATTTTCGACTGTTATATAGTCCAAAACTTAAAATAAATATCAGGTTGGAGTGTTGTGGTCGTGTAAGCAAAATTCAGAACCATATTTTGTTGACTCCAAGAATATAGTGGGCTTTCAAGGTTAGATAGTTTAAATGATGTCTAGAGGACCTACAGCTACAAAACTGTTGGTCTTCAAGAATTCTGAAAGCACTTCTCAAGAACTCAAGCTTCTGCTGGAAACTCAAATAAGCTAAATGAGAACTGGAAAGGGGAAGAAAAAGGGTGGTAATCTTTCCCAATGCCATGAGCACCTCTTTTAAAGCTGGGCCTCTTATTATTTGTTTTATATGGTGCGATGCAAATACCCCAAATGTTCGTCTGTTGGATTTGATCTTCACGGTCTTCTTGGCTTGCTAGCTGAGATTGTAGCCAACTAGCTGAGATTATCCTGACTTGACGGGCTGGGACTAGTTCCTCTTACTCTCACCCCCTATATTTTCATTTCTTCAGTCCCTGTTTCTGTTTTGACTTCTTTTTCCACCTACTTTGTGTGTGTGGATCCATGTAGCCAACCCCACTAAGTTGGGATAACGCTGACTTTGTTGTTTTTGATCTTCTCGGCTTGCTCCCCAGGTCCACTTGCTAAGCCGAGAAAAGTCTTGGTCAGACTATTGCTACTGCATCACTTACTCTCCTTGGGGCTTGGAGCCTTCAGTCCCTGTTTTCACTTTCCTGGATTCCCCCCACTCCAAAGCAACCAGGCTTAAAGTCAGCTGGGTAAGCGTTGCCTATCTTGATCATTCTTTTCTGCAATGGTCCACCCTCTCAAATGAAGTAGCATCGCCCTTGTCCCGCTTATAAATGGATGGGTGCGGAATGATGACACTAGCCTTCAAATTAAAACAATTGTAGGAAGAGAGTTTCCAGGTGCTATTTCAAAGATGAAAAAGTGGCCTTTGTCTGTATAAGAGTAACTGACTCAGACAATGCAATATAATTATACATTTTCATTGCTTGAAACACTATCAAACCTCTCATGGAAGCACCTTCAACCATTGACTTGGATCCAAGAAATCAAACCAGATACTGCAGAATGGATGAAAAGGGATCTTCCCCTCATTAGCTGGTTCTCCAACACAAGGCAATTTCAAATTGCTATTCGGTAATAAGGATGTCCAAGTAAATGTGTGAAGACATTCTCAAAGAATGTACACAAAATCAAATACGAAAAGTATCTTTCTATACATTCAGCACACTGTTCCACAAGATGTGAGTAGGTAATGAGAGATCATTCTCATGCATACCAGTGTTTGTGCTATTGGGCCATTTGTGCACCACATCTTGTTCCCATTTAAAACATAACCACCATTGACACGATCAGCTTTGCACTTCATGCTAACAACATCAGAACCAGCTGCATGTAGAAGTTGACAAGGATGAAGTTTATAAGAAATAAATGTTGGCCAGCATAACCAATTTATAATAATACTGAAAAAATAAAAAAGCTAAGGTACCGTTGGGTTCACTCATTGCCAAAGCTCCTACATGCTCCCCACTGATCAGCTTCACATCAAAATGAAGTATAAAATTAGCATGCATATACCCACATAAAAGAGAAATTATAATCACCTAGACAAATAACTATCACCTAGATTACTTCATATAATACAAAATGGTTACAGGGCACAAGCTTAGAGTTCAAAATTGGCAAGAAGAAATTTCCGGAGTAAATAATGAATTGCAAAGACTGATGACTAGCACATACTTTTCAACCAATTATTCTTGTACATAATATTTAATATAACTCATCTTCCTTTAGTTCTGTACCAGAGGGCAGGGTAGGGCAAAACAAAGTGAGATCTATATTGTATCCAATGTGTAAATAAAATCTAGTCAACCAATATTGCCATTAATCTAATTTGTAAAAATAATAGAAAATACAGTCCATATGCATAGCCTCTAGTAGCAAGGGTGGATGCCTTATTACCCCGCCCCCCAAAAAAGGGTAGTAATTAATCAAACCAGTCATACCACATGTTATTACTTGACATGAAATCATTTACCACCCCGGACCACGCAAATACGGGAGGCCTCGTGCACCGGGTACACCCTTTTTAGACTCACTGATACTAGCTCTACAAGATGAGACCATTCAAGTATGATCTTCTGAGAAATTGACATTGCATACCTCCTAGAGCAGCACAATGATAGACAGTCACTAGATCATATGAGAATCCACTGAAAGTTGGAACTTGGAAGAGAGAGGGAGAAAGGTGTATAGGAAATATGAAAAAAAAAAAAAAAAAAAATACTGATATTATATAAGAGAAATAAGAAAATTCTACCCAGTTTTTAAGCAATAACTTCTCAATCACCAAGGTTGCAGATGAAAATACACATTGTAGCCTCTCCCAACCCCTCCAAAAAAAAAATATATATATATATATATATATATAGAAAAATTAGGAAATAATACCCATGAGGTCAAGTCTCAATATGTATTGACCGTATTAGTCTGATACATATCGAGACTGGTCAATCAATACGATACATAAATATTATTTGTATAGAAACTGTATCGAGCTGATATGGATCTATACAATACCATTACACTGTACACTTGATACACAGACTGCCAAAACCCAAAAATCCCAGTTTTTGAAAGAAACTTCTTCCTACTCTGAATTTTTGGCTAAAAACTGGGGAGAGTGATTAAACAAGCAAAAATTTGAACCTGCGAAAGAAGACTCGAATCACATAGAGTTTTCCTTTTCCAAATCTTCTTGCTTAATTGATTCTTATTACTTATTAGAAGATTTAACATAGCAGTTTCCAATGAAGATTTGAATCACATAAATGTCATGAAGATAGAGATAACCTGACATTGGTTGGATATCGTTATTTATTATTTATTTATGTATCATGTGCATATCCATGCGCATCAAAGTGCATCTTAAGCATATCCACCGTCTTTTGGTGTTTCTCCAATACATCTCCATGACATCTCTTAAAATCAGCTATCAGATACGCTGCCCAAATACTGATACTCGACACTTGCTAATACCATAATCCATTATTAACAATTCAACTCTTTTCATGCAGATAAATATTTAGTTTAGAAACATTAATGAAGTTAAGAGAATTGAAATTGCGAAGGCCAACAAATATTACTTATTTGTCAGGAATAGCTACAAGTATTGAGTTAGGAAACATTAATAAAGTTTCTGGAACTGATTCCCATGAAGTCAGCCAACAAATGTTACTTCCTGTAAGGATTAGATAAAAACATAGCTCCAACCATTTAAAACATGGAAATATGAGGAAGTAAAACCTTAGGCAAATATTTCTGTTTCTGAGTAGCACTCCCATTTCGGACCTACAAGATCATTAGAATTATGTTAATAAATTCTTAGAAAAGGCATGTAAACATTGCTAGAGTTTGAAATTGGAGTTTTCTCATTTACCAACTGGTTTATGCATAAGTTTGAATGGGCACCAAAAGAAAGGCCAACAGATCCAGAAGCACGGCTAATTTCTTCCATTGCTATGCAGTGGTATAAATAACCGAGACCAAGTCCTCCATACTCCTCTACGAAAGAAGCAGGAACCAAATTTTTAAGAAACAATGAGAAACTAATTGGCTGTCACTTACAAAGATCAAATAAAGGAAAACTCACAGAAGAAATCACAGCAATCAGAAGGAACCATCTCAGATGTATCAAACAGAAAATTCCACATGGTATTTTACTTCTATTATTTAAGAGAACAAGGAATCAAATTATCAAAAAAAAGTGTAAAGAGTACCCATCTATTTATTCGAAAAAAATTCCAATATTTCGGAATGCAAACTGTGTCAGATACTTAAAAGCAAAAGATGAGCAGGAAGGAGGGAGCCAAAGTACATATATAGGCCTCAATTTTGCTTAAACTTCTAGTCCTTGGTATAGTGAACAACAATACCTGGTGCGGTAATTCCATGGAGATTGAAATCCCCCATAAGCTTCCACAAGTTAACCTCCTGGGAAAAGAATAGGAAAAAACTGTAAGATTATTTGCCAAATATGCATTAAAACCGGAAATAGCTGTCATCCGATCAAACCTTTGGAAAGTAATTTGTCTGGTCCACTTTTGCAGCATGTGGGGCAATATTTTCCTGTGCAAATTGTGCTACACTTTCTTTGAACTGTGTCAAAAATCAAAACCATCAGAGGGGGGGGGGAGAGAAAAGGAAAGAGGCTGCAAAGAAGTTCCACATTAGATTTACAGAGAGAGAGAGAGAGAGAGAGAGAGATTTGAAGGCAGTTGAAGATTATTTGAGATCGGATTCATGTAACCAACCCAAGAATTAGAAAACAATCCAAAGGTAGTAGAAGTTGATTTGAGAAATGAGTCACGGATGTTTGAGGCAACCACAAGTAGTAGCATTAAATCTTATTGAGTTGATAAGTTGATTTGGAGGCAAGAAAGCAAATTACAACTGCCAAGCTAACTCATGAAGATTTTTGCCAAACACATGTATGAATCATCAATAACAAGAATTCTAATCCCACAGAAAGCAAAGGGGGCGAAATTAGTGCAAACCACATCTACAGTCCAAGTACCAAGACTGTTTATGCAGGTCTTTTGTTTTTTTTTTTTTTTTTTTTTTTTTTGTTTTTTTTTTAGGGTGTCTATTGCAGTTGTAAGAAATTATAATTGATACATAACCTGTCATTGACATGGAAATTCAAGACGAAGTCCTAAATTATGCTGGATAAAGGGGCATACCTCTGATAGCATAACTGAATGACCAAATTATTGAAATGAGCAACAATAAGAACTAACACAAACCCTTATTTTAGGAAAATTACAGAATGATGCAGCAAAACAATGATTGTTCATGATTAAGCATGTCCTTTTATCACTACTCTTTTCTAGACGACTACACAAAAATGACTTCTAAAAAATAAATCATGGTTGGAGGAGAAACCTTTGAAGCTGAATGCAAACAGTACATTGTTGAACTTATATTGAAAAGAATACAAACTTACAAACGATTTTAAAAAGTGAAATTGCAGAATACAACAGAAAACCCATACAGAAGGAAGCAATAGATGTAAAGAATACGTCAGGGAGTAAACACAATCGTTTCAACCAATACTCCATTGCATAGTTCCCTCCCGCCGGTAAAGTCTCAACTACTTCCTAGCCTCATTTAAGTGCATAAGTGATGATCTTGTAGGCCTTCCTCATAAGACTAGCCATAGAAACAGCACAAATTCTCCTTCCCTCCAAACCACCGGAAAAAAAAAAAAAAAAAGACTTATTTAAACTACCCACGTAAGTTCTTCTGTAGGATTTAACATATGTAAATCGATACATTACATCCACATGAAGATGAGTCGATCAAGCCAATTATCTTTATATGAACAACAAAGGCAAAACAAAGCATTCAATATTCAGATAAGAGGATTTTAATTGATCCCATAAAGTTGAACAGAAACAAAAATTTCACAATTAAAATAAGAACGAATTAAAAGCGGGCGGGGAGAAGGAGAGACAGAGAGAGTTCATGCAGTATGTCTTAAAAAAAAAAAAATAAGGCAAAGAATAAATAAGAGCACCTGTAACTGGGTATCGTCGAACAGTAGAGACGTAGAAAGGCAAGCATGTTGTCTCTGCTTCCGGAGGAGTAGAGCAGAGAGAGACCTCACAGAGGAAAACCTCTGCATCTCCGTACTCTTTTGGGATGATAAAATTGATTAACCGAGAGGGACTGGAGAAGAGAGAGAGATTTTTCGGTGAAATTTCAAGACGACCCTTTATAATTAACGAAACGTATTGGATTAGGACTAGAATTAGACTGATATGGTAGTCTGGCCCGGCGCTTGCCCTCTCAGATTCACCATTGATTTGCGCGTTCGTTATCGTTTGCTGACACCGGTCGGATGTGATGTTTATCCTCCGAAATGGTCTCCAGCTAATTCTAATAATCAAGATAAGCTTCGTCACATCACCGCCCTCATTAATCTACGTAAATTTTCTAATGGGGTTTTCTAAGCTAACCACAGTACCTTACGCCACCGTCATACATACTTGACATATTATTAGGCGAAAAACAAAGTGCCATACTCGCATATTTGTCGTATAGTTAATTGACGGGATATTCCATACAACATTGACTACGGTTCTTCTGCTGGAGACCATCGTCTCAGAAATGGGGAACCGGATTGGTGGATTAACCATTGATTCCGATTTTCACTGATCTTAAAGGCTCAGTTTGGTTGCAAGAGGAATTTAAAGAAAAAATGAAGGAAAATTTTTATACTTAAAAAAGGGATGTTCATAATCATTACCCCATTTGATTCAATGTGATTATATAAATTACTTGTTTTTTTAATCATATTTGGTAATGATACATTTTATATGTAATTTTTATCTTACATGTTATAGTAACAGATTTTGGATGTAAAATAAAGTGAAATTTTATAACTAAATTTGGAATGATTTGAAGTAATTATAGTCACATGAGGTAATGATTACGTATATTTCTTTTTCAAATATGAAAATTTAACTTTCCTTCCCTTTAATTCCTCTTGCAACCAAACATAGCCTAAAGAAAATTTATACAAAATCAAGTTTATGTTTATAAAATATTAAAATTATCTAAAATAATGCCTTCCCTCATCACATTAATTTTTTTTCATCTTCCTTCAAAAAAGCTATTCGCATTTCAGAGGTAAAACAGAGAATCACTGACGATAATGGAGGTTGGAATAAGAAGTGGCGCCCTGAACCCATTGTTTTTACTACTACGAGATAGTTTGGACTTCTTTCCACAAACCCCTGAGAGCTGAAATAATATGAATGCCTGAATTTTCAAAATCAAATGGTTGTATATGCTTAAGGCATTTAAGGTGTTGAAATGGATTTGAATTCCAAAAATCTCCCACAACCATTGGATTTTAAACATATACAAATGTCGCTTGCATAGAGAGAATTGCACAAGAATTACACAATTAAAAATTGGCTGCTACATTAGAACCGTCTCACCCCAACCACCAATTGGATCAGACAGATATAAGCCGATTTGGGTCAGATTCCATCACAGTTTTAAAAGCCTGACCAATTTACGCCGATTGGGATCAATTCCATCACCCTTGTATTTTGGGGTCTGAATCCTGGGATTTCAGATCTGAGGGACTAGTTCAAGGGTTTTGATTCTGAGCCAGACCAATTCTAAACCGATCCAATACCGATTTGACCCCAAACCAAAGATTAAAATGAGATAAACCAATCTCCAGGCTTTCTATTCACATACTAAGTTTCATTTTAATTGAAGTTTGCCCCGTGGCAGAACAGAATTCAAGACTACAAGAGAATGCATAGAGCTAAAGGGGGTGCATTCATGTACATGGAAAGGCATACAATTAGATCGAATAGATGGCAGCGTGGAGATAGCCCTGAAAGGCAGGTACACACTGGCAGAAAAACAGTTCCAATTCTTAAACATGGGGTGATTTGATTGCTACATTTGTTGCTTCTTCTCAGAAACTGCTACAGCAGTGTCAACAGTTCTCGGCTGCGTGGTATGCTCCTTCTGATTGAGTTCATCCTGTGTCTGTAGGATAGATGGGAGAGCAGCAGTGATTTCAATTACCTGTAGAAAAAATAGAATCATTGATTCATATCCTTTATTAGTGCAAAATACAAATAACTGGATTGATATAATGTTGGAAGATGACTAGACCAATGTAACATGTATCTTCCTTCTGCAGAAAATCAATATTTTGAGGAGAATAGGTAAGATAATCACAGATACAAATATGGATGATTGTTAATATGCATTTACCCTGACTATTTCGGAAATACCCCTAGCCTCTAATGAAACAGTGGAGGCGGAACCCCAAGCCACACCTCCATCCTTCTGATGCCGGTGGCAACTGATGGGAACTAAAATGCTGTGAATATGAGACCTCAAAAGAAGAGGCTGAAACCAATCGTTAATATTATACATTAAAATAGGACCATTTGCAAGCACAAAACTGACAAAGGAGTTAAAGGACCATTAACTTTGGATGTCTGATGCCTATATTTCCTCCCACTGGACAAGCTATGGTGCAGAAAAATCAACCGACTATCTGGCGGATAAGATTCAATTAGATGAATTTAATGTTCGACCATTGATCACTAGGTCAGCAAATAAGTATAAGCAATGGTCGAGCAAAGAAAATCAATGATGCAAATATTTAGCACAGGGGAGCCAAATGGGGATCCCAAACCTGCTCATGTCATCCTGATAAGTACCAAATAATAACCTTCAAAACACCATTTAAGTCACTATCTGCTCCAGTTAATTATATCTTCTCCTGATATCAACTATTCAATAAATATATTATCTGAGAAGGTTCTAATTCTAGGAAGCAATATTGGAGCTAACCTTAGAACTTACCTTGCCTGTGGTTGGTTGATGAAGAACCAATCGATAAGCATGCAAGTAGTAGCCACAGTCTCCAGGAACAGGATTCATAGGCCTCTGATAACCTCTACCGAAAGTACAGCAGAATGAAAACAAGCATGGAAGGAATTAAATACTCAAATAACTAGTTTGATAGGAAAGAAAAATCTGACAATCACAACACAGTTAAGCAAGAGAGACTAGAATGTGCTCATTTACAGTCCCAAAGAAATCATGCATGAAATAAAGTGTGAAGATGTGGTGATGGGAACCCGAGATAAATAAGCAAAAGATTGCAAAGGCTAAATATGAATCAATCATTAAAGAGAAATATCTATAACTAGAAGGATATATCATCCTACATCAATAACAATAAACTATTCGTATCTCTAGTACTCCATTCTCATGGTTAACATATTTTTGGAGTATCAAAAGCCAGCTCATTAGTGTTTGATTCTCATTACGAAGAATGACCTCTACAGCAATTATATGATACAATCAATCTGAACCAAAAGAAGAATTTGCACTTGATTTTCTTCTAACCATCGCCCCCTCCATGTGAAGAATATCTCCAACAGAAAATACCGAAACTGATTCTTGTAACTACCTTCTACATCTGTATATTAAGAGTTAGATTGTAATTACATCTTTACTGGAAGGACTTCAATTGCATTGACTTGTAACTGTTTTGTTGAGGCGCTAAACTCTAAAAAAGATGGAGGCCGATAGGGGTATTTTGGGTCCCATCGGCTCCCATATTTCTGTGATGTGTTTCTTGTAATTGGGCAATGGGGGTACTATTGTCTTTTACTTTCAGCATTATTTTAATATAAGTAAATGACTAAAACCTGCGATCAACCTATTATGGTAAGATCTCATGTCTCTTCTCATCTTTTGGGAGTCTCCTTCGGTTGTACCTCTCTCTTCTTCTTTTCTTTCTTTCTTTTTCTTTTGGTTTGATTACAAGGTATCTGGGATTGTAACATGGTATCAGAGCCTCTGTAATCAAATCAAGCTTTTCAAAATCCTCCCTGCTGATCTCGATTTTGTGCTGAAATCTTCTGGTGTGCAGCCACCTATTGCTACATCTACTATTGATTAAATCACATGGAGTAATTTATATGGTGTATGGATCGTGCTCTATTGGTACTATGCTAAAGATTTGAAGAACAACCGCAGCCATCTTCTTCTTTCCTTTATTGAATCCGGGTCTCTTGGGTGAAAGCCAGATATCCAGTTGTTGTGGTTCAGGTTGGTTTGCTATTTTTCTTGGTATTTTTGGGTGAAAGCCAGATATCGGCGACTCTATTTGTCTACTTTATTTTTGGTTCTCATGACTAAGACCAAGTCTACTACCTCTGTGACTACTGCATTTGCCTCAGACAATGTCAACGTGCAAATTACTTCTATTAAGCTCAAGGAAAGCTCGAATTACCTACTTTGGGCTCAATTTGTGAAGGTTTACCTTATGGCCAAGGATAAACTTAAGTATACTATTTCTTATTCTCCTTCATCATCTGACAAGGGTTATGATGAATGGATGAAGGAGAATGCTTTGATTTTAATCTGGTTGTGGAATAGTATGGAACCAGATGTCGCTGCCAATGTCATGTTTCACTCTACTGCAAAGGGAGTATAAAACAATTTGAAGGAAAATTACTCTCAAGAAAAGAATATGACCCATATTTATGATATTATGAGAAGTTGTTCCAGTTTCGCCAGTCTGACAGATCTCTTTCAGAGTATTATAGTACTTTCAGGGGAATGGTTGAAGAACTTAATGTTTTCTAGCCCGTGACCACAGACATTGACAAATTGAAAGCTCAGCGGAATGAGTTTTTCGTTTCCAAATTTTTGGCTAGTTTGAAAAATGATTTGAAGGCAGTGAAGGGCCATTTACTTGCAGACGATACTGGTCTTACTCTGAATGACACTTATTCGCAACTGCAGCGTATCACTTCATCAACTAAATTTGATCAGTCTTCCAAAGACAATTCTACCTTCCTTTCCAACCGTGGATGTGGTTGTGGTCGTGGGGGAGGTTGTGGATCGGCTGATCGAGGTTCTAGTGGATAGCCTTCTGATCGTGCAGCCCGCCAATGCACTTATTGAGGGAAGCCCAACCATACTATAGAGAATTGCTGGGTAAAGCATGGCAAGCAAGAGTGGGCAACCCAATTAGCCAATCATGCAGTGTCATATGATGGTACTGACACAATGTCTTCCGTCGATGCTAAAACCGAGACCTTCTTCAGGAGATTCATCTACCAGTATGCACGATAACATCAATCAGTTGCTCTGATGCTTGCAGACTCTCGAGGCATCCTCTAATACATCCAATGGTGGGTCTACATCCGCTGCCATCTTAGCTCATGCAGGTACCTCAGCCCTTCTTATCACTACCTCTACCCCCTGGATCATTGATTCAAGTGTTTCTGCCCATATGACTGGTAAGTCATCACTTTTTAAAACCTTTTCTTCTAGTACCAGTTCTACATCTATAATTCTTGCCAACGGTGCTTTTACACCGGTTCTCGGTCATGGTACTATATCACCCACATCCTCACTGAATTTATCTTCTGTGTCACATGTTCCACAAGTCCCATTAAGTCTTCTATCTGTGAGTCAGTTAATTAGCTCATTAAATTGCTCAGTAACCTTCTTTCCCTCTTACTGTGTTTTTCAGGATCTTCACATGAGGAAGACGATTGGTGGAGGGCGTGAAAAAGATCGTTTATATTATTTCAATTGTCGTTCTCATACTTCTTCTGCTGCTGCTACTGTTCTTGGGGATGTGACTCCTTTCTAATGGCACTGTCGTTTAGAACATTTATCTTTGGCTAGGTTGAAACTTGTATTTCCTAGTTTTAAGTCTGTGATTAGGTTAGAATATGAGGCCTGTGAGTTGGGAAAACATCACCGTGTGTCCTTCCTATCTCGCTTTGTGTCTCGTAGTCTGTCTTTATTTTCCTTAGTCCATTCTGATGTATGGGGTCCTCGCAAAGTTAATAATAGATTTGGCTTTCGTTATTTTGTGACTTTTGTGGATGATCATTCTCGCCTTATATGGTTTTACATGTTAAAGGACAAATCTGAATTTTTATCTGTGTTTCAGCAATTCTATAATGAAATAAAAACTCAATTTGGCATTTTGATTAAGATTTTTAGTTCTGATAATGCTTTAGAATATGCTCAAACTGATATTTTTGATTTTTGTGCCAACTGTGGGATGATACACCAAACCAATTGCGCCTATACCCCACAACAAAATGGGGTAGTAGAGCGCAAGAACCGGCATCTACTCGAGGTTGCCCGTGCTATTATGATTCATATGCATATTCCTAAGCATTTTTTGTGTGATGAGCTTTTAACTGCATGTCACTTGATTAATCGCATGCCATCTTCAGTGCTTTCAGATAGGTCCCCTTTTTCTATTATGTTCCCTACTTTGCCAAGTTTTCCTGTTCCTCCCTCAGTTTTTGGTTGTGTGTGTTTTCGTTAGGATGCTGTCCATATGCTATGTGTAAGGGTGGCTATACGTAGAATAATTATGTAGTTTAGTATTTAGTAGATGTGGGTGTAGTTACTTAAGAAGGGGGGAGTAGCTAGTTTGTTATTACATTGTGGGTAGTTTAGTGGAAGTGGGATTCTAAATTAGAAGTTATTTAGATTTGGGTTGGTGATGTGTATTTAAGAAAGGTGAGCAATAGTTGAGGGAATGACTATTACGATCAAACGTCTCTTCCTCTCTCTATCTTATCTTCTTAATCTCCTAACCTAACTCTCTCTCTCTCTCAATACCGATTTATCCTCCCCTACTCCCATCTAATTGCAACTCTTCATCATTCCACGTAGTAGAGGGCGTGGTCGACCTCCAGGCCGTGGCTGAGGGTTACTTCCAATACCAATAGAACAAGCACGTAACAGTTTTGTCCATAATTTGCATGTGCAAGTAGATAAATTGTCTCCTATGTCTACTAAGTGCATTTTTTGGGGTTATTCATGTACTCAAAAAGGGTATAAGTGCTATGACCGCATTACTCATAGGAACTTTGTTAGTGTCGATGTGACCTTCTTTGAAGACACATCATTCTTTCCTCCTCAAGTGTCCCAGTCTGGTATGGAGTGGACTTCTCCATCTCCTCCACCCATTCCATCTCTCATACCCTTCCCTGATGTGCCCAGTGCCCAGTGCCCAGTGCCCAGTGCCCAGTGCCAGTGACTCACCTCCTCCACAGGTTTATCAGTGCAGGAAGAAGGATGGACAGCCGAGTGGAGAAACCAATACTCCTGATGATTCACTTCCTCCATTGCCACCTTTCTCTGGTGAAGTTCCTTCTCCTTCTCCGCCTGATGACTCACCAATTGCTCAAAGGATACGCATTCTTGCACTCAAAAATATATGGTTGTGTATCCTATTGATAACTTTTTTTTCTTGTCTCATCTTCCCTCTCCCATCCATGGTCTTGCCTTGTCACTTTCTACTAACCCTATTCCCCACACCCATAATGATGCCCTAACTATTCTTAGATGGAAAGCTGCCATGGATGTAGAAATGGATGCTCTCTTGAGTCGTGCTACCTGGAGTCTGGTAGATTTACCTTCTGGTAAGGATTTGGTGAAGTGTTGATGGGTGTACACTATTAAATATCACTCTGATGGCTCTGCTGAGCAGTTGAAAGCATGTCTGGTTACCAAGAGGTATACTCAGACATATGGAGTTGAATATTTTGAGACCTTCTCCCCGGTTGCTAGATTGAACTCTGTTCATCTACTTATTTCTCTTGCTGTCAACTTTGATTGACCCTTGTTTCAATTGGACATCAAGAATGCCTTCTTGTATGGTGATCTACAGGAAGAGGTGTATATGGAGTAACCTCCTGGTTATGTTGCTCATGGGAGAATAAAGGTCGCGTGTGTCGCTTACACAAGGCTATCTATGGACTTAAACAGTCCCCTCGGGCATGGTTTGACAAGTTCAGTGCTACCATAGTTACTTGTGGATTTTCTCAATGTTATTCTGATCATTCTGTCTTTGTTCGTCGCAAAGGTGATAAACTGGTTGTCTTGGTAGTTTATGTTGATGATATTATTCTTACTGGTAATGATGAGGCAGGAATTTCTGAAGTGAAAGCTTATCTACAACAACATTTTTAGACCAAGGACTTGGGCCAACTTCACTATTTTCTTGGGATTGAAGTGATCCGATGTAAGAAAGGGATCAGTCTGTCTCAAAGGAAAAACGTGTTGGACCTTTTATCTGATACTAGCATGCTTGCATCCAAACCTGTTGATATCTCTTGGATCCTCACCAAAAGTTTGGTGTTAATGATGACGAACCTCTTCAGGATGTGCATCAATACAAGAGTTTGATTGGCAAGCTGATTTATCTTACTGTAACACGTCCTGACATCTCCTATGCTGTTAGAGTCCTCAGTCAGTTCATGCAGTCTCCTCAGAAAGCACATTGGGATGTTGTCCGTGTTCTTCGTTATCTAAAGAGTGCCCCTGGAAAAGGGCTAATCTATCATCCTAATCGATATATGGAACTAGCTGGTTATTCTGATGCTGATTGGGCCGGCTCTGCTAATGATCGGAGATCTACTAATGGTTATTGTACATTTGTTGGAGGTAATTTGGTTACATGGCGTAGCAAGAACCAGACTACCATTGCCCGATCTAGTGCAGAAGCAGAATACAGAGCTATGACCCATACCGCTGCTGAGTTAATGTGGCTACGGTCTTCACTCTTGGAGTTGGGATTTCCAGTGACCAAGCCTATGCAGATATATTGTGACAACAAGCTGCGGAGTACATTACTAGTAATCCAGTCTTCCATGAGAGGACCAAGCACATAGAGGTGGACCGCCACTTTGTTCGAGATGTTCTGAAGAAGCTGATTGGGACTCCTTTTGTTCCTTCATCAGATCAGTTGGCTGATATGTTCACTAAGTCACTGTTTGCTCCTAGTTTTCGTAATGGTTGTACCAAGCTGAGCATGGGTGATGTGTATGCTCCAGCTTGAGGGGGAGTGTCGCTAAACTCTAAAACCGATAGGGGGCGATAGGGGCATTTTGGGTCCCATCGGCTCCCATATTTCTGTGATGTGGCTTTTCTTGTAATTGGGCAATGGGGGCACTATTGTCTTTTACTTTCAACACTATTTTAATATAAGTAAAGGACTAAAACCTGCGATCAACCTATTCTGGTAAGATCGTAGGTTTCTTCTCATCTTTTGGAAGTCTCCTTCGGTTGTACCTCTCTCTTCTCTCTTCTTTCTTCTTCTTCTTCTCTTTCTTTTTCTTTTGGTTTGATTACAAGGTATCTGGGATTGTAACATGTTTGATTATTCTCCCAGAATTCCCATCAAAATTAGTTTAGTAAATTTTAGAATTCAATGAGGCCAACAACAATTCTCATGCCATGCATTTGTCAGTTGTACATAGCTGGCTATAGGCAAAAGCTAGGAGTCCGAAGCAGGTATGCAGATGTGGTTTAGGTTGCCATATATGATTCCTCACGTCTACCAAGATCTCCATTCTTATTTCATTAACTATTGATATATTCTCCAAGATATTTTCAATTAGAGTTGGATTATTCAAATTCAAGGATCCAATGAGGTTAGTCTACAATTTTCAGATTGAGCATCAATTAGATAGCTAGCTTAATTGGTGAAAGAAAAGATCTCAAGCAGGAGTTAGGTCAGGATTGCCACATATGATGCCTATGTCTCTCATCCGATGCCAATGCATGCTTCCACGTTCAAGTTGGATATCTACATATGACATATGTGAAATTTTCTTCAAACATGAGTACTACTAGCTCTGCATTGCACAAGATAGTGATCATGGATGCGTTGGACCCATGATATTTGTGATGCAAATGGTAGCTTCTTAATAACTAAAGCACCAAACTGACATACCAACTTTATATATGCAACACATCACATTTCTCATACCCATCTTCTGCAAAACTCCCATCTCCTAACTCTGATTTGAAGCATTTTGGATGACCACCAGCATCATAGAGAGGATCTCCTGTTAATAAACAACCATTCACAATCCCACTAAATTAATTGAACAGATAATTTGTCCACCAGCCCACATTCAAATCAAACACTGAAGGAACCCATGAACATTTCCCATGCATATGCACAAACTTGTGGCACAGAAAATATACAATTAAAAGGAAGAATGATTGAAATAAAGGATAAACAACGTAGCTCATAAGTTGACTTTCTTTAGGAATTTTTGTCCAAAAGTACGCATGTAGTAAATGTCCCTTAGAGGGTCACCTGCTGCCTGGCAAGCCCTTCCCCATTTCCACCTTCCACCTCAAAAAAGGAATAAATTGCAGCCAAAAATGTACCAGGAAGGCAAAACCATGAGGCCAACATAAAATATTTTTGCTCACAAGTCACCTTTCTTTAAGACCACTTTATTGTCTAAAATTTAATACACAATTTAACCATCGAATTACTGTAAAATAATATGAATCTTATGTTTCTTTATAATTGGACCTTTATTACTTAAACAAAATAATCATAACAGCATGACTAAAAGGAGAAAAATGCAATTTTAATACTGGGCAAGATCTACAAACAGGGAAAAAGAAAAAAACATATTTTGGCATTAATGAGAGACCCACATGCTATTTCTTGATTCTGTACTCCTACCACTAATTATTTAGGGAATTATCCCTTTGCTAAAGTAAAATTATTTCATGCAACAGCAGTCACAAATCAAAACCTACTATTGTTTCAAATATGAAATAACTGCCATGTTTACTCTTTACAAATGACAAGATGCTATCATTTTCTTCCTTTAGTCTTCCAAGATAATGGATATCCAAAGACCAAACATACTGCAAAATACAAACAGACAATGTGATTTCTTTGGATGACAAAATATTTCTCAAAAATGCATGAGTCATGAGAATATGAAAAAAATCCTTTAACAGGACTAATAGGAAAACAATTAATCAAATTCATATAGGGCAGATGCATTATACAACTTCAATTGCTAGCAGACTTACCAATGAGTGGATGCCCAATGAAGGAAAGATGAATGCGGATTTGGTGTGGACGTCCTGACTGAATCTCAACCTAACGAAGAATAAAGAAGAGCAGAATAAATAGCTCTAAGAGCAAGATCATAAGAGAAAAATGAAAAAGGGAAATCTAAGGTGAAGCACTTTAGAACCCCCAGACTCCTAACAGTTAAAGTTCGCTCAATGAGGTAGTAAATATAAGAAGAGAGGAGAAAAAAGAAACTGGAAGAACCTTTTTTACTTTGTTAAAAGTTAATTAAAGAAAACCCCACATGAGCTGTTGAAGCAATGTGAAATATTGGTTATCTTCTTCTGCTAGTACAGTGGGTTCTATACTTTTGGTGTCCCAAGGATGGGTCTAAGAAAGTTTGAAGGGAGAGGAGATGCTCTATGGTCACTGATAGAAAAATGAAAAAGAAAAAAAGGGTACCATTCGTCTTCCCTCATCAATCCATCTTAGGATAGTAGTAAATCATCCCTCGCTCCTGCCTCGTCCAACCCAGAAGTTTCTATTACCTGATCAAGTAAATCAAGGTTCAGGCACAAGCTGCTGAACCACCTATTCTTTTTATTCTCTTTAGAACCCTCAACCAACCTAACAATTGGATGTACTTTGGCACATACCAATGATTGGGAGCTGGTTCTGGGACCATCTGAGAAGGGCTTATTGTCTTGCATAACATAAACTCTGTGCCCCTCGATAGCATTTCTTATCCAGACTGTGCTTCCTGATGAGCCATGAGCATGCCGAGCCAACAGCCCTGGTGCTATCAATGTTTGAATGCCGGCACAAATAAAGTAGAATAAGCAGTTAATGACTTATAAGTGTCTGTATCATGGGGCTCCCTACTGGTCACGCATATCTAGATCTCATACTACAGCTTATATGAAAGTTAGAAATGTTAGAACCATTTCAGATGTTAGTAAATTTTGTCCTAATCTAGCCAAGTGAAAAACAGAGCCATATCTCTTTCTCTTCTGTTTAGTTTATTATTATCTGTGACACTATTAGTGAAGGCAGAGACGATGGTAGGAAGTTAGCAACAGCGGTGATGTTTCTTCAATGAGATTGAAACCTGGATGTCTCTTTTATTATTCAAATTTGCATTTCTCTATTCACTTGTACTTAAGGTGGTTGTTTTTCATGCATATGAAAATTTGGCAAAAACAATGTTGTTCTTCCCCCTTCCCCCTTCCCCCTTCTATTTTCCATAGAAGTATAATAAATACTTACATATTTTGACAGCTTTTTTTATTTATATTTATAATTTTGTTTCATAATTATAATATATGCGATGAAGATGAACTTAGTACATCCACTTTATCGATTTGTTTTTTTGATGAATATCTTGCATTTGTATGAATCTTTAATCTATATTTAGCATATAAGATTTATATAATATTTAAAAAGCCATTTGGGAACGCTTTATTTGATAAGGCGACTCTTATGCCCGCCCTATCGCCAAAGCGTTTCGGAAGACCCTCAAACGCCTCAGTCGCCTTTCCGCATTAAAAACTATGGAAATAACATTACTACAGTAAAGAGAAAAATAAAGATCAGAACAGGTATATAAGTGCATCAGTGAACTGGACTACCTCGACCAATGTGCAGTTTCCCAGTACATCTCTCTCAAGAACATCAACTTTGGTGAGTGCTGGTTTACCTATTTAATTTACAAGGGAAAGCAACAATATTACCAGGAGAAGAAAAATGATGATTAAAATGACAAAGACTAATGCAGAAATGTCAATCAGAAAATAAAAACATAAGAACACTAACAGCTAGTAGAAGCCAAAACTGAAGTGTACTAGGACCAGATTTATCATTATCAATATGAATTGCACCACAGAAACTCAAAAAATAAACCCAACGAGAGTACCCAATGAAGAAGCAACATAAAGCCCATTGGCTACCCCAGGGTATCGCATCAATCCAATTGGCTGCGTGATGACAACCTACAATGCATAAAGAACCATGAAACTACATCAACATCTTATAATACACGACATTACATAATAAATTTAAATAAGACCATTATCTATCTGCCAAAAAAATTTAAATAAAGCCTAAAAGGATATATAGGGCTCTTAAACGATCACCACGTCATACAGAATTACTGTTGATATATATATTGACACTGCCTTTCCCTAACAGTTTGAGCTTTTAGGTGAAACGGTAGTGAACATGGTACAAAGCAGGGAGGTCAAGTGATGTAGGGGATTCCTAGGTGACTAGTTTTTCTACAAGATTAACTAACCAGATAGGATAAACTCAAGGGACTTGGGTTGGACAGGGTAAGAGAAACTCAGCAAACAAGATTGACATGCAAGTAAAGTGAGATTAATGAATAACGTAGCAATGAACAATAATAGTCTGAGTATAAAAGCACATAAACTCACTCAAACTTCAAGTGGGAGTATGGGGTAGGGAACATGGCAGCAACTATGTGTTAAGTTTAGCACGAGTCAATCAAGACATTGAGCAAACTAAGTAAACCAAACAATGCCTACAATCAACCAACTAATGAAAGGTAAAACAGCAGAAGTTTCTTTAGGAAAACTATAAATATCGGCTTAAAAGAAAAGGTATATGTTCAGATTTCAGTGGGGACTAATGGAAGTAATGAGCGGCCAATGAATGTAGAACAGGGGGGTTCTTTACTTACCTTCTTGCCGTCTGTAGTCTGAGGAGAAGAGAAGAACTCGAGATCCTCCAAAATAAAGAGTTGCAGTCCAACCTACTTGATAAAGAACAGTAGTCCCGATTGTTGGAGAAGTTCCAGCAGCAACCCAGTTGGGGGTTTTCTCGATGGAGATAATCTCTAACGATGGTGAACAATTTCTGCAATAGGGCAGCAGCAACAGGGAAAACAGAAAACAGAAAAGAGAGGGATGAAGGTCGAGAGAGAGAGAGAGAGAGAGAGAGAGAGAGAGAGAGAAGGCTAGAAACAAAGGGAGACCGAGAGTGAGATGAGAAGAGGGAGAGAGCAGCGAGAGAGAATTCGTTGGGGGGGTTTGGGGGGCTGTTTTGCCTTCAATAATCTTCATTCATTAATTAGAACCTTTGGCCATTGGCCTTACAATGTACTTATAAAATAAACTTCTAAGAAAAGGAGAAGATCCAAATAGAATCTGCTAAATAAAGAGTTCTATACTTTAAGAAACAAATAAGAGAAATAATAAAAAAAAGAAAACAGAATCTGCAAAATACGTAAGGAGTCCTAACCTCTTTAGGGAAATAAAAATACTACTTAATTAAAACAGATTTATTTCCTAACAGAAAAACATAAAATAGGTAAGGAGTCCTCTTCCTTACGTTAACTGCTAGTGGGGCCCATATACAGCTGCTTAAGTTCCTGCGTGGCTCTCCAATGGTGGGCCCCAATCTGATCCTTAACCATCCAACCAAATAGAGTCCAGGTTGGATGGTTCTCTGTGCCGCCTCCTCTGGTAAACCCTAAAGCTTGGGCTGATGTCCCCATCATCAAGTGTTCAACTCTAGGGAAGCGCATTGGAAGAATTATCCTGACATTTCTTCTCCCTCAGTGCCGCGTGAGCTTCACGTGCAAGGACCACGGGAATCTTGGACTGCACGTGCGGGGGAGTGTTGATGTATACATTGACGCTGCCCTTCCCTAACAACTCAAGCTTTTAGGTGAAATGGTAGCAAACAATTACCTAAGCCAGCTGAGACAATAACCACAATAGACCAGGATAAACATGAGACTGCTTTAAGTGATTCAATTATTCTTAATTCTTCAACCAGTTTCTGATCTTTTATTCATTATCATGATCTGTTGTTTTTTTCTCTACGGACTTCTTGATCAAATCAACCCCTTGAATATGGATCAGTTTTAATCCTCTTCATCTTATGAAATTATTATTCTTGTATGAGTTTATAACTGCACACTCCCTAAAGTTTAGTTACATCCTACATGTGATATGGTCTATGTGACCAAATGATGGCTAGGGCCCACTAGGAAACCAATTCCCTCAGTCATGGCCATGACCTAACTATTCTGCCCCCTTGGTCCTTCTAGTGGATTTCAGATGTGCTGATCCTTGTTAAAGACTTCATGAGAATTAAAAAAAAATAATAATCTTTCTTCAATTCAGCTTCCAGCGAAGTTCTCCGTATCTGTGCCAACATGAATAACCATCAATTATCAACAAAATATGACCACAGTTAGCAAATGTTGTTCCCGGATAGTCTACGTTTACTTCTCTGAATCCATCCCCCCAAGCAGACTGATATATGTTAGGCAAATAGATGCAAGCTCACATTAAATATTGTTATGCAATGAAAATAGGAGTGGAGTTTGTAATACCAGAGCACTACCTCATCTTTATCAATTATTCCTGAGGCCAATGCTCGATATATCTTTGTAATTCTCCTTTTTATCCCAAGCTCCATGTTGGTTACCCTGCAAACATTCAGCATGTAAAAAAAAAAAAAAAAAAACTCAACAAGCCTAAAAACAAGAACAGAACGAACATGAGCAAAAATTTAACCATCATGCAGACATAAAAATGGAAGAATAAGTCTTGTGCAGGATCTTCAATAACACAGGATTGGAAACAGGTATGGAAGAACTTTCAACTCCCATCCACCCCCCCTTTTTACGATATCGCTAAAATTTAGGGTTGAATTCTGGATCAATTAAGTACAAGAGAATTGAGAGGGGGGTCTGGGAGTAAAATTCGACAAGACTTTCCCTGGAAATTTTAAAGGTAATGGTATGATAGATAATATTTCCCGCAAAAAAAGTACTCCCTCCATCCCACAAAGTAGTCCTGTTTGAGCTTCTTCATTGTCCCCACAATGCCCCTATTTGATTTGTGATAATTGTTTCCCTCTACTAAATAAGCCTAACTAAATAGAGGTAATGTTGGAAACAAGGTTTGAATTAGTCGCTGATTAATGCATTAACAACCAGTGTTAAACTGTGGGTTTTTCAAACAAGACTGTTTTCGGGACAGATGGAATATAATAAACAATACAATCCATGCTTTTGGCAACATAGAAATGAAAGAACAAAGAATAGAAACTCAATATTCAATCCAAACTACGCCGTCATAATCAACGAACCAATTGTCTAAAACCACAACAAGAGCCAGCAACTATCCTATTGAGAGTCAATACCACCTCATTTGAAAGAAATTTAAATCAAAAGAAGATTCTCTCAAAGATAACACACTAGACTTAACTGTTCAAACCAATAGTCGAAGTGACTAAAAAACACTAATCAACCTTGAAAGCCTCGTGAAACTTGGCAAACAACCAGACAATACAGAGACTGAGGAAATTCTACTCTTTTGGATATGCAGCAGTTCATAATTAGTAGAAGTTTAAAAACTGTTTAAGGTCACAGACTCACAGGTAAAATACGAAAATTCTTTCTCAAGAAACAGAGTTTTGATCTACAGGGATATTTAGTAAGACTGATCAACTACCCAGATCACATTACAATACTGAATTAGGTGGACAAAACTCCACAACCATGATGATTTTACAACATAAAAATCCATATATTCCCTATATTACAGCATGTGTCCAAAGGAGAATTATTTGGATCAACCTGGCCTTACAACCCTAAACCCATGGCAGGACAAGGTTCCGTGGGAAATTCTAAGTCTAGTTGCAAGGACGAGACTGGACATTGTGAGAGATGTACAGCTAACAGGCTCCATTCCATCATTTTAGGAATAATTAGAGCAATAAAATAAAAAAAAGAGGTTCCCTCCAAGGTCTTAATATTTGATTGTCATACTTCCATAGAATCCAACAGTGGACAAAGATTCACAAGACGTCAAAGCATTCTCATTGGGATATCTTGAAGGGTCCAGGGCACCTTGCACATATTTTCTAAAATAAATTAAGGATTTGTTCACAGATTTTGAGATTCTTATACTCGTGAAAATGCCAATCAAGTTGGGAATTCCACTGACAAAAGGCCAAACGTGTATACAGATCTGGAGCAACTGCACAAGAAGACTAGACAAATTTTGGAGAAGAAACAAAAAATAGAAACAAAAGGGGGAAGCAAGTAAAAAAAGCAGGGTAATTTAGTCAAGTGGAATATATTATCTGTAGACTGTGTGTTTAAGACCATCACCGTACAATTGAAGCAATCTTTCGCTGCCTCCCGCCTAATACATGAATTTATTGCCCCAAATGCTTTCCGGGGGGGAGGGGGAGGGGGGAATTGACATTTGGAAAACACTAAATATTATATTTTGTAGCATAGATGATTTGTGCTCCTATACCATAGTTATTGTAAATAGGAAATGAATTTATCCTTTCCACGTGAACTCAGTAATAGGAGAACGTATACTTCATTCATGCTCAGTATTACAGATAACCTTGATCTGAAATTATACTAGTTGATTCTCACCTCTTATTCCCAATAACTGATGTCCCATCAGCAAAATATGCAGCAAGACGGGCTTTGGCAAGCTTCGACTTGGCACAGAGCAATATTCCTGAAAGTTAATTTGTTAGTGGGGGACTGTATCAACAGTTCTGATACCAAGCAAAACACGATCATTAAATCAGAAAGTGCAATTTCATAATGACTTAAAAACAGAAATAAATAAAATCAGTTTTCCCCCCTCAAAAAATAATAGTAGCCAATGTTCCATAAAAAGAATGACAACAGAATGCAGCATAAAAGACAACAAGGGGCCCTTTTCAGGAATCCTGATTTGAGTATTCAAAATACAGCTTTTTTTTTTTTTAAAGTAGTTCATTGTCATTGCTTTTCCTTTTTCTGTTCAAATGGACATCAATCAGTCATTATCCCCAGCCTAATTCTTTCCATGTTGCTCAATTGAAATGAATAGTCATGGCATTAAGTTGAAATGTGAGACTTCAGTCAGTTTACCCAGTATTTAAAAAGAAAAAGGAAAAAGGACTAAGCCAAACACTCAAAGCCAAAAAGAGGAAGAAGAGGCATACCTGAAGTGCCCCTACCAAGTCGATGAACAGGAACAGGATGAGGTTCCTGTGAAAGCCCCAGTGAAGAAGAAGCCTTTTTACTTGCTCTCCACTGGAGTTGGGTTAAAACCGTCCTTTGCTGGAAAAGTCCACCAGGTAGAACTTGTAGACCCGAAGGCTTATTCAAAGCAACCTGAATGCACATGAAGAAAATAGAACCTCACCATCGATAAACATACAGGATTACTGTATTCAAATGGAAAATGAAATCTTAGCTGTTTGAAAGTTTACAAACCAAGTCATCATCTTCGAAAAGAACTTCCAGCAAGTACGGTGCATCTGACTCTCTCCAAGGAAGACGATGATAGATTAATTTTGAACCTTCTCTACATATTTCACAATAATTCAAAGTAAATTTTCCTTCACGGACACCCCTACCATACAAGTGACAGAAACCAGAAAAGGGATAAAGTGAAATGCCTGAGAATTGTGTCAGGATTCTTTACAACTTGGCGATCAACCGTTATCTACAGATCAGGAGATGGTGTATACATTACAGATTGAACGACAAAGAATTCCACAATAGAAGTGGCGGAGCCAAAGCATAATAATAAAGCAAATAAGCGAACCTGCCCATTCCGTATCCTCTGTAACCAACTGCTCGAAAATCATCACAGTAACTATTAATTTGTAAGACGAAGAGACGATATAGAGAAAGAAAGGCATATATGGACTCACCCTTCGAAGGGGGCTGAGTTATTGTACTTGGTTGAGTAGAATTCAACCAGGGTTGTTGAAGCTGTGTAACATTTGATTTTACTAATTTGCTCAGAACAGACAATAAATGGGAAGAACTGATCATAAGATTCAATAACAGAAAGAATTGATTAGAAGAAGAAACTAAACAGACCAGTGTTAGAAGAAGGGACGACATCATTATAGGTGAGGCCGTCGTTGAGTTCTGGCCATGGCTCTCCGAAGGTCTCCATTTTGTTTGGCGCCTTTTCTTCTACTTTTCCCTCTCAATCGGGCCGCGCATGCCTCAAATTACAGTGTAGTCCATTTCCAGAGTAGGGACTGGGGACTATATCCATTAATTCTAAATTCGAAATCGAGGTAGAATTCGTCCTCCCAAGAAACCCAAGAATCGCTCCCTCGCATCTGAAAACCTAGCGATCCGTCCCAGAAACCTAGAATTGGCCGTTTCAGAACGTCCCAGATTCAAATCAATCAAGACCAATTCCAATGTGGAATCGGGGTCAAACTCGTCACTGCCGATCCCCAGAAACCCTAGTATCGCTTAGCAATTCCGTCCCAGAAACCTAGAATTGACCGCTTCAGAACGTCCCATATTCAGGATCAATCAAGACCAATTCCAATCTGAAATCAGGGTCAAATTATTCCCCAGAAACCTTCGAATCGGTCCCTCGCATCTGAAAACCTAGCGATCCCGTCCCATAAACCTAAAATTGGATTCAGGATCAATCAAGATCAATTCCAATATGAAACGGTCGATTCAACTGATTCGATTCCGATTTTATATGACAAGGCATATAATATACAGCTAAAAATCATGAAAACACATAGCACCCAACGTCTTAATTTACATATATATACACAGTGATACATAAGTATTTGGTTGAACTATATTATAAAATTTAACACGTGACTTGTCAAGACTATCTACTGTCTATCAAACGGTTAGAATTGCCCATTAGCATTCGACTTCGAACCAAAAAAATATTATAAGCTTATGAAAGTTAATTGCTTAAACAAGTTTTGGTCAAATTATTCACAAACCTTTTGATGCCACTAGCAATCTAGCATTTGTTTTTAGGAAAAGGATCCCCACGATGCGGATGTGCAAATTCCAACATACAACCTTATTATAACATTACATGCACTATTAGTATGCAATGAATCCTATATTCTCTCTCCACATTAAACATCATTTATAAGAAATATTGGTGAAAAAACTGCAAAAATACAAAGATTCAATAGTTTCATAATCCAATTTGACTTGTAGTTGCCTTCACCGACAGCATAGTCATTCATCAAAGTCAAACTTAGATTTTTTCTTTTTTTTTTTTGCTAAAACAACGAAAGAGCATTAAACACCTCAACACCTCATATGAGTGGCTTAAGGTGTGCCTAGTAGGAGTCGAGCTTAGGACATTTGAGTTTACGTTACAGTTTGTACCAAGTTCGTTGCTTACCAACAGGACCAAGTGATCAAGTCATTTAGGAATCGTGGCATTGAGTTTTTCACCCCATAGAGTGTCACCTTGACATGGTGGAAGTCATAGTTCGAGTGTGATTATCCGTAAACCCAATATAAGTAATTCACCCAATCTTATATATATATATATATATATATATATTGTTCACCCAATCAAAGATTAACCGGTGACTTGCTCACCCAGTCAAACATTCACAAAGATTCACATCTGACGGTAGAAAGCTCCACAGACCACAGCTTCCAATTATCAAATTTCCGCGATATAGACGATAGAAGCCCATACCCAACAACTACCACATTAACGCCGGTCGCCGGAGAATAAATCTCCCCCCAGTTCCCTCATCCCCTCGTTTTCATCTCCTAAAATCCTCCTTTCTTATCCCTCCGTTTCAGTTCAAGGTTTAAGCTTTAAAAGGGTACTCACCGATCTTTGTTTTCTTCTGTTTGTTTGTTTGAAATTTTCGAATCGAATAGATAGATCCGTAGCTATGGCTTTGTTTCTGAAGATTTCCGCGATCTCATTCTCTCGCGGTAGGTTTTCCGTTTTTGTTTAAATGCGCGTTCGATCTCATGAACTCCGGTTTTGTTTGTGCAGTTTGTTCGAAAGTCTACCGCGGGTCGATTGTTTGAGATCCGGTAATGGCTGAAGATTTTGATTTCGGTGATAAGGTCCCTCCATCGTTCGATCACATGGTATTTTTCTATGTCCAAGACTTTTCCTCTCGTTCCTTTTATTGTTGATGCTCCATGTGGATCTGGTTGCGCCTAGGGATTCGTAAATCTTACTGATGCGTTATCATGAGGAGCTAGAGTTTTGTATCGTCTTTGGTTAATAGTAGTTGTGAATAATGAATACATTTGCCACAATTTGTTTGATGAGAAGATGTTGCTGTGTTTTGAACCTTATTCAGCCTCCCATTATTGTTTATGTTTATCCTTACTAGAAACAACTATCTCATTTTGAGAAAGTAATTGCATTTGATGAACTTGATGTCAATTTATAAAAGGGATGTATTATTTTGTATAATTTCCACATGATATTATTTATTTTAAACAAAGTAATGGTGATCACTTTTATACAGATCGAAGAAAGCTACTACATGTGATGTGATGATGTTAAAATGGTGGAGAGCCAAAAATTCTTGATATAAGAATTGGCTTTTTTTTTTTCCCTAAATATACCATTCATCTTGTATTGTTATTTAGAGTCTTCAAACTAAGGGGCAAAGTCAATCATTTTAGGTCTTGCATTTTTATCCTATTGGAATTGAACATTGGTGACATCCTTCTTGTTGAATAGAATTTTGAGGATCCTTATTTGTGGGCAGAGGACAACAAGGTTGGGAAAGAAAGTGCTTCTAATAGATCTAATCTTTAATTTAGATTTATTAAGCAGGAACGTAAGAGCATTCAGACACTGGTGTTGTTTTAGCTGTTGTTTGTTTAAGGGTCCAGTTATTAGAAAGTCAGTTCACCCAATTATAAATCGGGAGTTCATCTGAAGTAATTAGTTGCAAGGGTTTTCTTTTAGTTTCCCAGCTGTTATTAGCCTTCCATCAAGGATACTTCAGATACTAGCATTGGTTATACATTTTCTGCTCCTTGTGAGCTACCCATTACTTCTCATTGGATTTTTCTTTCAATGAGATTTTCCATTTCACGGTTATTATTTATCCAATGTTTCATGGGAAAGTCACTGGGGGGGGGGGATTTCACTGTGGCTTTCATTCTGCTTTATTGTTCTTGTTTGGATTTCATTAATAAATGTGTGGGATGTGTTTTATTATGTACTAATGCTTAGCAGTTAGCACTCACAAGTTTCAACTGGCTCAAAGCAACATGATATGTCTGTGTTCTTTGAAGGCCTGATCTGTAGAACATGGTTTATCAATAATTTGGAATTAACCAGAACCCTATAAATGCTTAATCTAGCAATTTTTTTTCACTATAGCATGGTTGGGTGCACTGTGTTAATTACAAGCCAAAAGCCTGGCCATGCCCCTCTCCAAGGGGATTTTTGATCTGTGGCTTTAGACTAATATGTATGCTAAAACATCCATTTTCTTTTCATAATACTTTTACTAACCAAATGTATTATACATGTTTTCTGTGAGTCTGTTGCACATTTTTTTTAATGGAACATTATGCTTTCTATCCTTCTTTATGCTGTTTTTATGTTTATTCTCCCCCCCCCCCCCGGTTTTTAATTATATTCCACTATTTCCTTGAAATTATAATTTTTTTTGAATGGATCCATGTAACCAAACCCCATCAAGGTGGGATAAGGCTGAGTTTGTTGTTTGTTTGTTTGTTTGTACGGAGTATAGGTATGGAATTCCAAAAATTTATTTGTTTGAAAGGTTGACTACAATTTCTAGAACCTTTCTTTATTTGTCTGTGCTAGCTAATGCCCCCCCAAAAAAAAAAAAAAAAAAAAAAAAAGGGAAAATAAAGAGGAAGGAAAGAGAGTAATGCATTCCTTGTCTTAATTGACATTTTTATTTGTCTGTGTTCTAGAATCTTTCTTTATTTGTCTGTGCTTGCTAACGCCACCCCCCCCCCTGAAAAAAAAAAGGGAAAATAAAGAGAGTAATGTATTCTTTGGCTTAATTGACATTTTCATTGTCTGTGTTCTAGAACCTTTCTTTATTTTCTTGTGCTTGCCACCCCCACCCCCACCCCCAAAAAAAAAGAAGAGGAAGGAAAGAGAGTAATGTATTCTTTGGCTTAATTGACATTTTTTCCTCCAAAGTACTGGCAGTTGATGTAATATGGT